>NC_053023.1:213037424-213341951 GCF_003073215.2 Triticum urartu | reverse complement strand
CAGGAAGAAGTCTTCATGGTATTGAAAGATAAGTTGACACATGCTCCTTTACTCCAACTTCCTGATTTTAATAAGACTTTTGAGCTTGAATGTGATGCTAGTGGGATTGGATTAGGAGGTGTGTTATTACAAGATGGCAAACCTGTTGCATACATTTCTGAAAAAATTGAGTGGGCCTAGTCTGAATTATTCTACTTATGATAAAGAATTATATGCTCTTGTTCGGACTTTAGAAACATGGCAACATTATTTGTGGCCCAAAGAATTTGTTATACATTCTGATCATGAATCTTTGAAACATATTCAAAGTCAAGCTAAACTAAATCGTAGACATGCTAAATGGGTTGAATTCATTGAGACTTCCCCTTATGTCATTAAACACAAGAAGTGTAAAGAAAATGTTGTTGCTAATGCATTGTCTCGTCGCTATACTATGCTTTCACAACTTGACTTCAAAATATTTGGTTTGGAGACCATCAAAGATCAATATGTGCATGATGTTGATTTTAAAGATGTAATGCAGAATTGTAAAGAAGGAAGAACATGGAACAAGTTTGTCATTAATGATGGATTTGTGTTTCGTGCTAACAAGCTATGCATTCCAGCTAGCTCCGTTCATCTTTTGTTGTTGCAGGAGGCGCATGGAGGAGGATTATTGGGACACTTTGGCTTGAAGAAGATGGAGGACATACTTGCTACACATATCTTTTGGCCAAAGATGAGACGTGATTTTGAGCGTTTTGTTGCTCGCTGCACTACATGTCAAAAAGCTAAGTCACGATGTCGGTGTCAAAACCGGTGGATCTCGGGTAGGGGGTCTCGAACTGTGCGTCTAAGGAGGATGGTAACAGGAGGCAGGGGACACGATATTTACCCAGGTTCAGGCCCTCTTGATGGAGGTAATACGCTACATCCTGCTTGATTGTTCTTGATAATATGAGTAGTACAAGAGTTGATCTACCACGAGATCAAAGAGGCTAAACCCTAGAAGCTAGCCTATGGTATGATTGTATGTTGTCCTACAGACTAAAACCCTCCGGTTTATATAGACACCGGAGGGGGCTAGGGTTACACAAGGTCGGTTAAAAAGGTGGAGATATACATATCCGTATTGCCTAGCTCGCCTTCCACGCCAAGTAGAATCCCATCCGGACACGGGACGAAGTCTTCAATCTTGTACCTTCATAGTCCAACAGTCCGGCCGAAGGATATAGTCTGGCTGTCCGGAGACCCCCTAATCCAGGACTCCCTCAGTAGCCCCTGAACCTGGCTTCAATGACGATGAGTCCGGCACGCAGTGTATCTTCGGCATTGCAAGGCGGGTTCCTCCTCCGAATACACCATGGAAGAGTTTGAATACACAGACAGTGTCCGACCCTGCAAAATAAGTTCCACATACCATAGTATAGAGAATAATATTTCCACAAATCTAATCTGTTGACACGTTTTGACAACATGACATCACGCCATGACCCGGTCATTATTCGAACCGTTTCTCTCAACCAGCTCGGCACATAACGCGAGGCAATTTTCTTGACATGTCTTGTCAAAGCAGAGATATCACGAGATTCTCATCAATACAAACGTGGGTAACCCAACCGTGCATGTTGGTATGACGCCTAGATCTTAGGCAAGTCCCAAACGGCCACGAGGAGGACGCCTGATATTCACCCTCTTTATAAAGGGGACGAGGCTATTTCTTTTTTCCCTCCCGTGCTCAATCGAATCCTTACCCCGCCTCTAGTTCTAACACCCAAAGCTCAGGTCAGGTGCTTCGGACCTTCAACTATGTCCGGATCCAACCTTCAAGGTCGGTGGATGCCTTCCTCCGTCACAGAGGAGGACATCAAGAAGTTGAGGGAGGCTAGATATCTGACCGCCGAAATTTCGCATAGGCTACCCGCCCGAGGTCAGGTCGTCCCTACTCCCGAACCCAACGAGAGCGTTGTGTTCCTCTCCCACTTGCTCCGAGGACTAGGCCTCGCTCTGGATCCCTTTGTTAGGGGTCTTATGTTCTATTACGGGCTGGATTTCCACGATTTGGCCCCGGATTCCCTTCTTCACATCTCGTCATTTATTGTCGTGTGTGAGGCCTTCCTCTGCATTGCCCCTCACTTCGGCATGTGGCTCAAGACCTTCGATGTGAAGCCGAAGATGATCGAGGGGCAGCACGTAGCGTGCAGAGGTGCTTTAATAAGCAAAATCGCTAACGCTCCATGGACAGAGGGTTCCTCCCCAGAGGTGTCCGGATTATGGCAGAGGGAGTGGTTTTACATCACAACTCCCCGAAGTGCCAAGTGGGTAGCTGCCCCCACCTTTGGCTCGGTCCCCCCACCACAACCGATGTCATGGATAAGCTGGGGGCTGAGCTGGGGTCCAGCCAAGGACGTGCCAATACTGTAGAGCCGTATCCGAGATCTCTTCGAGGGAGATTTCAGTCTGGTTATGGTAATGCAAGTTATGCTGGTTCGTCGAGTCCAACCTTGCAAACGCCGGCCCCTCTGCATGTGGGAATTCAACCCGGAAGGACCGCGAGTTATTCAGCATTTCCTTGGCATGACGCACGAAGAGATGTACAGATCATTCTTTGGACGCCAAGTAGAGTGTCCGGACACCACCGAGGACGTGGGCCTGAGCTGCAACCGCCCTGGTGCCCAAGTAAGTAATCCCATGACGAACCTGCTGTCCTTTTATTTATCATGGCATCATTCTAAAGAGCCGCTCTTTGACCAGGACTGGATAACAAAGGCGATGATGATCAGGTGTTCGGCCCCCCTTCCTGTGGTCTTGGACAATCTGGTACTGGACAAGATGCTCGAGCCGGCGCCTTATCTAGTGTCCTCGAAGGAAGATGATGGGGTGAATAAAGAGGGCAAAAGCGGACCTCACTCGCTACTCATTCCAGCCGAGGGAATAAGCACCTCCGCGAGGGGGGACAATCAAAAGGAAGAATCTGACATTCTCTCTCCCCGGGGAAGGAATAGGACTACCTCTGAAGATCCGGAAACTAAGGTTTCCAAACGGGAGAAGAAATTTTCATCAGAGAGTCCTGCCTCGGAGGGTATTCTTGCCGCACAGTGTCCGCGCGGAGATCAGCCCTCTACCAAGCTGTAAGTAATTGAAAAGTACTTTAATAATGGAAATATCCTACCTTACTTCCGAAGACAATAACCAGTGTTTATAAATTGTAGTCGTGATCGTAGCCCGTCTCGACAGAGTTCGTTTTTGGGGGATCTTCTTCTGGAGATGATGGAGAGCGAAATGCCTCCCTCCGACACCCCGCCTCACGAAGCAGGCGACCTTGAAGTGTCGTCGCGAAGGGTATCTCCGGATCCACTCAGGCCGGAGGATAACCCTTTGGCTACCCGGGATTCCCAGTATCCGGCTCCTAAAGAGGTCCACAGCAAGGGTACATACAATGTGCGGTCGGACGCACTGAAGGATCTTCTGGGGCAAGCGGCCAACTCGGAAGCGCATCGTACGCTAATGGGTACGGTAATTTAAAGGATTTCATCCGCTGAAAGCGGTTTGCATGAAGCCTTTATGAGTTTCCTGAAAGGCTTCGAGGTACGTGAAATAGTGTATGTTTTTTATAGTACCGCATACATTAGGTGTGCCCTATGCAGATAGTAGCCCCTGAGACTCTGGTTGTCGTTGAAAACGGCAGCAAACAGAGGATCATAGTCCTAGGTAATAACCAGACCGCCTTTATGTGCAGGTGGCTGAAGCTCTGGTGGCTTGCTGGACTGATGGGTTTGCCGAGCTAAAGCGGCAACTTGATGCGGCAGACGCCGACATCATGCTTGTAAACAAGCGGCTTGACGAGGCACAGGGTGAGTGATTTCTCTGGTGATTGTCACATAATAAGAGTAGGATGATGCCAGTATCTTTAATATATTGTGTGATTGCAGATGGAGCTGCCACCATGGAGACCCTTCGGACGGAGGTTGCCCGAGCCAAGGAGCAAGCAAGGAGTAGCAATGCGGCCGAAGAGTTAAGGGCCGAACAGGCCGCGCATTGCGAGAGCAAGGAAAAAATAGCCAAGATGGCTGTAGAGTTAAAAGATGCCGCTGACCGTTACCAGCTTCTTGAAGAAGAAAAACGGGCGAAGGCGACGGACCTGGAGAAGGCCCTGGTGGCTGCCAAGGAAGCCCGCTCCAAAATTAGAGCGACGAAGGAGGAGCTGAATCAAGCTGCAGATATCGTGTCTGGGAAGCCCTTCTTGTTGTGGACTAAGTACGGAGATCCGAAGTATGCTCCTCTGGACCGGCTATGGAGTTCTGTGGATGCCTACATGGATCGGGCTGCAAGTGCTGCTGATGCGGCCGAGTACTTCAAGGCTCAGAAAGGTCCCGAAGTGGAAAAGTTGTTCTGGTCACAGTTTCACGCTCCAGTCCATCCGTTGCTGTTGAATGAGCGATTGGCCGAGTGGGCCGAGCTCTATAGGTTGTTCGGACTTGCCATGAGGTCTGTTGTGGATCACCTGTGGCCGGGAGGGCCAAGGCCGAATATCTACTTTAGTTTAGTGCAACAATTGCTTGGTGCTGTGCCACGCATCGATGCTGTAAAGAGATCTGATAGAGGCAAAGGCGTCCCGTCTTTCGATGAGATGGTGGCTATCGTTTTGGAGGAAGTCGACTTTGACGATCCGACTACGAACGTGCGAGGACGTCGTTCCTTAGCAATCGCTAAACCAACTCTGAGAGGTTATTGACCACACCGGAGCACGATCAACCTAACCACGAAGGTCTGTGTCCTGCAGGCAAACGAAGAACAAGCAAGAAACTGAGATTGTAATCTGGATATTGCGAATATAAGATGAAAGCTTTATTGATCAAGGTGGGGTTCTATGACGCCTTTGTCTGGTCGTTGAACACAAACGAAGTACGCGAAGTTGCAGCTATGGCGAACTTTTATCTAAACAAAACCCAAAGTCTAAACGACGCCCTAATGTCTGTATATATGGAGGAAGAGGGGGGAATTTCGTGGCCCTTGGAGGAGGGGTCCGAAACCAACCCTAACTCTTGTTTCCCCACACATACGGACTCTAAAAATAGCCTATACTTAAGGATTTCTAAAATACATAAGCCTGGCCCAATAATAAGGTGATGCAGCACCTAAAATAGCCTCTGGACGAAATTTATGAATTGGCATCTTGTATATTTCGTCCAAGGCTTCATGCATTCCTTATGTTGGCTTCAAAGTCCTGAAATCATCACTTGTAACTCCGTTCTGGATCCCCTTGCGCATGCCATCATCTCCATGCTTCAACTTGCTCCAAGGTTCATCTTTCTTGTCCAAGATAGGCCCTTCATTTGTAAGCAAAACAAATGTATCCAATTTAGGCAGCATCATATTCTCATGAACATTAGAATCGTTACCAATAAACGAAAGTACCTGATAATTCAATTGGCGTGCGCGAGCTCTAGTAATTGGTCCAGTATGTATAGCAGCAGGGGCTGTGGGTGTAACAATGGTATTGATGTCCTCATCATCTTCCCCTTCTTGAAATGAAGTCGTCCTCGACGAAAGTTCAACGTCCTCACCCAAATAAGGCTTCAAATCTGCAATGTTAAAAGAGGGACTAACCCCAAAATCTGAAGGCATCTCAAGTTTATATGTATTATCGTTTATTTTCTCTAACACCTTAAAAGGACCATCAGCACGTGGCATTAGCTTTGATTTGCGCAAAATAGGAAATCTATCCTTACGCAAATGTAACCAAACAAGATCTCCAGGTGCAAACACAACATGTTTTCTACCCTTATCTCTAGCAAGTTTATATTTAGCATTCATACGCTCAATGTTTTCCCTAGTTAACTCATGCATTTTTAAAATCAATTCAGCACGTTCTTTAGCATCAAAATTAACCTTCTCCGAAGATGGAAGAGGCAAAAAATCAATAGGTGCACGAGGTAGGAAACCATACACAATTTCAAAAGGGCACATCTTAGTAGTAGAATGCAATGAACGATTATAAGCAAATTCAATATGAGGCAAGCATTCTTCCCACATTTTCCTGTTATTCTTCAAAACAGCCCTAAGCATAGTAGACAATGTTCTATTGACTACTTCAATTTCTCCATCAGTTTGGGGGTGACAAGTAGTACTGAAAAGCAGTTTAGTCCCCAACTTAGCCCATAAACATCTCCAAAAGCGGCTAAGCAATTTAGTATCACGATCTGAAACAATAGTATTTGGCACACCATGCAAGCGAATAATTTCATGAAAGAACAAATCAGCAACATTAACAGCATCATCACTTTTATGACATGGTATAAAGTGTGCCATTTTCGAGAACCTATCCATGACAACAAATATGCTATCTCCCCACTTCTTTGTTCGAGGTAAACCTAAAACAAAGTCCATAGATATATCCTCCCAAGGAACACTAGGTACAGGCAAAGCCATATATAAACCATGAGGATTTATTCGTGTGAGGGAGTCTTGTATTAGGGGGTCTCCAGACAACCGGACTATATCCTTTGGCCGGACTGTTGGACTATGAAGGTACAATATTGAAGACTTCGTCCCATGTTCAGATGGGACTCTACATGGCGTGGAAGGCAAGCTAGGCAATACGGATATGTATATCTGCACCTTTGTAACCGACCTTGTGTAACCCTAGCCCCCTCCGGTGTCTATATAAACCGGAGGGTTTTAGTCTGTAGGACAACATACAATCATACCGTAGGCTAGCTTCTAGGGTTTAGCCTCTTTGATCTCGTGGTTTATATACAAACATACAATCTACCACGAGATCAAATAGCCTAAACCCTAGAAGCTAGCCTACGGTATGATTGTATGTTGTCCTACAGACTAAAACCCTCCGGTTTATATAGACACCGGAGGGGGCTAGGCACCGGAGGGGGCTAGGGTTACACAAGGTCGGTTAAAAAGGTGGAGATATACATATCCGTATTGCCTAGCTCGCCTTCCACGCCAAGTAGAATCCCATCCGGACACGGGACGAAGTCTTCAATCTTGTACCTTCATAGTCCAACAGTCCGGCCTGTCCGGAGACCCCCTAATATAGGACTCCCTCACACGACTAAATCCTCATGGTTTATATATGCCTTTGCCTGTACCTAGTGTTCCTTGGGAGGATATATCTATGGACTTTGTTTTAGGTTTACCTCGAACAAAGAAGGGGAGGGATAGCATATTTGTTGTCGTGGATAGGTTCTCGAAAATGGCACACTTTATACCATGTCATAAAAGCGATGATGCTGTTAATGTTGCTGATTTGTTCTTTCGTGAAATTATTCGCTTACATGGTGTGCCAAATACTATTGTTTTTAGATCGTGATACTAAATTTCTTAGCCACTTTTGGAGATGTTTATGGGCTAAGTTGGGGACTAAACTGCTTTTTAGTACTACTTGTCACCCCCAAACTGATGGACAAACTGAAGTAGTCAATGAACATTGTCTACTATGCTTAGGGCTGTTTTGAAGAATAATAAGAAAATGTGGGAAGAATGCTTGCCTCATATTGAATTTGCTTATAATCGTTCATGCTTATAATCGTTCATTGCATTCTACTACTAAGATGTGCCCTTTTGAAATTGTATATGGTTTCCTACCTCATGCACCTATTGATTTGTTGCCTCTTCCATCTTCGGAGAAGGTTAATTTTGATGCTAAAGAACGTGCTGAATTGATTATAAAAATGCATGAGTTAACTAAGGAAAACATTAAGCGCATGAATGCTAAATATAAACTTGTTGGAGATAAGGGTAGAAAACATGTTGTGTTTGCACCTGGAGATCTTGTTTGGTTACATTTGCGTAAGGATAGATTTCCTATTTTGCGCAAATCAAAGCTAATGCCACGTGCTGATGGTCCTTTTAAGGTGTTAGAGAAAATAAATGATAATACATATAAACTTGAGCTGCCTGCAGATTTTGGGGTTAGTCCCTCTTTAAACATTGTAGATTTGAAGCCTTATTTCGGTGAGGACGATGAACTTTCGTCGAGGACGACATCATTTCAAGAAGGGGAGGATGATGAGGACATCAATACCATTGTTACACCCACAACCCCTACTGCTATACATACTGGACCAATTACTAGAGTTTGCGCATGCCAATTGAATTATCAGGTACTTTCGTTTCTTGGTAATGATTCTATTGTTCATGAGAATATGATGCTGCCTAAATTGGATACATTTGTTTTTGCTTACAAATGAAGGGCCTATCTTGGACAAGAAAGATGAACCTTGGAGCAAGTTCAAGCATGGAGATAATGGCATGCGCAAGGGGAACAAGAATGGAGTTACAAGTGAGGATTCCAGGACTTTGAAGCCACCATAATGAGTGCATGAAGCCTTGGACGAAATATACAAGATGCCACATCATAAATTTTGTCCAGAGGCTATTCTAGGTGCTGCGTCACCTTATTTTTGGGCCAGGCCCATGTAATTTCGAAATACTTGATTACAGGCAGTTTTTAGAGTCTGTATATGTGGGGAAACAAGAGTTAGGGTTGGTTTCGGACCCCTCCTCCAAGGGCCATGAAATTCCCCCTCTCTCTCCTCCATATATACAGCCCTTAGGGCATCGTTTAGACTTTGGGTTTTGTTTAGATTGAAAGTTTGCCATAGCTGCAACTTCGCACACTTCGTTTGTGTTCAACGACTAGACAAAGGCGTCACAGAACCCCACCTTCATTAATAAAGCTTTCCTCTTTTATTCGCAATATCCAGATTGCAATCTCAGTTTCTTGTTTGTTCATCATTTGCTCACGGGAAATAGACCCTCGTGGTCAGGTTGATCGAGCTCCAGCATGGTCAATAACCCCTCGGAAGTTGGTTTAGTCATTACTAAGGCGCGACGTCTTCGCACGTTCGTAGTCGGATCGTCAAAGTCAACTCCGACAGAAAACGATTGCTGTCTCATCGAAACATCGGGACACCTTCGCCTCTATCAAACTCTATAGGAATTGATCTCCTCGTAGATCGAGCAACTCAGGATCAACTCATGGAGTGAGACGTGGGAACATCTCTTGAGTTGAGACATAATCACACATCAGGTGCAATGGAAAGAATGTAGATGACAATGTTCAATCAGGTACACAAAAATTCCACATTAAAGAAGATGGTGCATGGTTTCAAGATAGCGATGACATAATTTCCATGATTCCATAACGGGGCACCTTAGAGGAGATGACTCGTCGGATTATTCCCTTAAGTGGCAAAAAGAATTACTTTTGATACAAAGATCATTGAAACTCTCTATACCAGGCTAGGGTAATTCGCAATCAATCATTTGAAGTGGTCCGAAAGGACGGCATACTCAGACTAGAATGGATGATGTGGACTACCTTGTTGAAGGCAACGCAATGAGTGATCCACCTTTGAAGATGATATTGAACAACAATTACCGAGAAGGCAGACCATAGTAAAATGGCACAATGGCGGGTGCAAACTAGGGACAAAATGCAAATGTTGGGAATGTTCCAACCATCATATCTACCTGAGATTCAGATTTGGTTGGTTATGGGATACTTCAGACAGCATGTCTAGAAAAAGAAAGGTAGCAAACCAAATCTACGAGATGACGTTGTGAGATTCTCGGGAAATGGACTATGGTAGTAAGCTCAAAAACATGAGTTGGTTCTGGTACATACATGTGAGCCTGTTGTCCAAGACAAGAATGGCAATATAGTAATCTTATAATAAAACACTATCGAGTTCAGGTGGGGAACCATCATCGAGGGTATCAAAATCCTTACATAAGGCATGCTCTTAAGAAGGAACTTCTTCTCCTTGAACAATTCAATCAGTGGCATGGTGTGCTAGGGATACTTATAGAATGAAGGTTGCAAGTCTCCAGACCACAGAATACTTCACACATATGCATGACTGACTTGGGATGATTCCAGAGGAATCAAAACAAAACAAGCTTTCTCTAATTCATGGCGCCAACTTGCACCTAATGCACGTGAACTTGGAGAAAATCACTTCTTACACCAAGCATATACTTCATGAACGGGACATAAAGATAATGCTAACAAAAGTTTCCAGCACTAGCTTTAATGTTCAACATAATCATGGAGATGATAATTATGTTGCTGATGGGCTCAACAACAATTCATCAAGATTTCCATATAGATGGAATCCCATAACTATGTGAGCAAAGTGATAGCATTGGCCAGACCAAAAGATATAATGGTGTATGCTCGAGGGATCAACCACGAGTAAGACAACATTAAGAACATCATTGGTTCTGATTTTGATTTGACGATAACACATACTCAAATCAAAGGATTGGGTAAGACAATAAATCCATCAACTGGACACGAAGGTCAATCGATGAAGATTTCATCTTGCTTCAACGCACAAACACAAACAAAAGATATCCCTTTGAATGAACTGAGTCAGATAAAGCTTTCATCTTCCAACTATCCAAGTTGTTGTTTAGCTTAACCAACTAGCTCAGGGGCATCCAACACAGATTCTTGGAGAAGGGGTGGTTTACAAGAAACCAATTTGATCACGAGCTCAACATAACAGTCAGGGGACAACCTGGTGATACTACCAAGAAGATATTCGGAAAATCACGGACCACCGATATGTTACTAAGATCGAGAACAATCTTGCTTTTCAGGGCAAGACGATGTGATCACATAAGAAAGGGATTAACACAATCCTAACTCTTTGATCAAAGGGTGCACCAAAAAATATGGACTAGGTAGCACGACCAATCTTAGGATGATGATTCAATAACCAACACGCTAAGAATGAAATTATTGTCCTTTAGCTACCAAGGAACGGGGTTGCTGGGAGTATAGATTTCACACAGCACGGTTCACTTGTCGGCATTCCGGTAGCGACAACACGGGACCGAGGAATGAATAATGATGACGAGAAGTATCACTGCATCAAGAATTGATAATAGGTTGTGCAATTCCCATGACATTCTTGACATACGATAGCAATACTCCAGGGTAGAACAAATTACAAGCTAGATTGGCATTCTTATCAGCGGAATACAACTGCTTTGACCCAATCCAAGAAATGGATAAGGTATTGGAGTTTGTTTCTCCTAGTCATTCTGGAATAGAATGGCTTGACGGACCATAGGAATAATAGGTATCGATTAACATGAATGCACAATTATTCGTGACTATCAATTGATAGAAGGGGGTTGGAATACATCTGTAGACGGATAACTCAAAGGGACATACGATTTTCTAAGTTATGGATGCATAGACTAGCATGTCGAACCAAGTTCGACAGGTGTCTTCTGGATAACCCATGCAGAAAGGTAGGATTGGCAGAGTCACGAATATAACGGAGAACTCATCAAGAGCACTCTTATTGTGATCTTTTGGTTAAGGAGAGCTTTTGCCATGATGGTTCATGGTATTGGAAGAATGATTGATAGAGGCGAAGGTGTCCCGATGTTTCGATGAGATAGATATCGTTTTCTGTGGGAGTCGACTTTGACGATTCGACTACGAATGTGCGAAGACGTCGTGCCTTAGCAATCACTAAACCAACTTCCAAGGGTTATTGACCACGCCGGAGCACGATCAACCTAACCACGAGGGTCTATTTCCTGGGAGCAATCGAAGAACAAGCAAGAAACTGACATTGTAATCTGGATATTGCGAATAAAAGAGGAAAGCTTCATTAATGAAGGTGGGCTTCTGTGACGTCTTGGTCTGGTCGTTGGACACAAAAGAAGTACACAAAGTTGCACCTATGGCGAACTTTTAATCTAAACAAAACCCAAAGTCTAAACGATGCCCTAAGGGCTGTATATATGTAGAAGAGATGGGAGGAATTTCGTGGCCCTTGGAGGAGGGGTCTGAAACCAACCCTAACTCTTATGTCCCAACACATACGGACTCTAAAAACTGCCTATAATCAAGTATTTCGAAATTACATTAGCCTGGCCCAAAAATAAGGTGATGCAACACCTAGAATAGCCTCTAGACGAAATTTATGAAGTGTCATCTTGTATATTTCGTCCAAGGCTTCATGCACTCATTATGGTGGCTTCAAAGTCCTGGAATCATTACTTGTAACTCCATTCTTGTTCCCCTTGCACATGCCATCATCTTCATACTTCAACTTGCTCCAAGCTTCATCTTTCTTGTCCAAGCTAGGCCCTTCATTTGTAAGCAAAACAAATGTATCCAATTTAGGCAGCATCATACATTAGAATCATTACCAAGAAACGAAAGTACCTGATAACTCAATTGGCGTGCGCGAGCTCTAGTAATTGGTCCAGTATGTATAGCAGCAGGGGATGTGGGTGTAACAATGGTACTGATGTCCTCATCAATGATATACCATGGACCTCGAGGACTATTACAAAGGTTACTAATATCCTAAAGGAATGAGCAAAGACTATCAACACGAGGTAAGTAGAGTGAATCTTGGGTTCAAGAACCCAGAAATAGAATACCTACATACTAAATGGCATCATGGGTTGCTTTTGAGAATGAAGGCCAGAATCATCACATTGGGAACACAAAACATGGCTAGATTACTAGGCCTTGCACATGCCATCATCTTCATACTTCAACTTGCTACAAGGTTCATCTTTCTTGTCCAAGCTAGGCCCTTCATTTGTAAGCAAAACAAATGTATCCAATTTAGGCAGCATCATACACTAGAATCGTTACCAAGAAATGAAAGTACCTGATAACTCAATTGGCGTGCGTGAGCTCTAGTAATTGGTCCAGTATGTATAGCAGCAGGGGATGTGGGTGTAACAATGGTATTGATGTCCTCATAAATGATATACCACAGACCTCGAGGACTATTACAAAGGTTACTAATATCCTAAAGGAATGAGCAAAGACTATCAACACAAGGTAAGTGGAGTGAATCTTGGGTTCAAGAACCCAGAAATAGAATACCTACATACTAAATGGCATCATGGGTTGCTTTTGAGAATGAAGGCCAGAATCATCACATTGGGAACACAAAACATGGCTAGATTACTAGGCCTTGCACATGCCATCATCTTCATACTTCAACTTGCTACAAGGTTCATCTTTCTTGTCCAAGCTAGGCCCTTCATTTGTAAGCAAAACAAATGTATCCAATTTAGGCAGCATCATACACTAGAATCGTTACCAAGAAATGAAAGTACCTGATAACTCAATTGGCGTGCGTGAGCTCTAGTAATTGGTCCAGTATGTATAGCAGCAGGGGATGTGGGTGTAACAATGGTATTGATGTCCTCATAAATGATATACCACAGACCTCGAGGACTATTACAAAGGTTACTAATATCCTAAAGGAATGAGCAAAGACTATCAACACAAGGTAAGTGGAGTGAATCTTGGGTTCAAGAACCCAGAAATAGAATACCTACATACTAAATGGCATCATGGGTTGCTTTTGAGAATGAAGGCCAGAATCATCACACTAGGAACACAAAACATGGCTAGATTACTAGGTGATTCTCTAAGACACTAGGATCATAATAATAGCTCCAACATATATCCTGAGGTAATGAAGTACCTCAACACACCGATTAGTGTGTTTAATCTGGCCCAAATGAACATCAGGAACAAGGAGGAAAGATTTGCAAGTGCATCAGACTATTTGGAAACCTGGGATGACTTAGACAACATAATGATTGTAAATGCTCAAAAAGATTTGAGAAATCCTGCAAAAATCATGGCATAGCCACTCAACATCACAATATCAAGGTTCTGAGACCAACGGTCAACACACGGAAGTAGTAGGAACTGAACTGAGACTTGAATCCATCAATCCTATAAGTCTACGGATTAGTAACAAGTGATCCTGATAGAAGAATGAGTAGCCTAGTTCTTAATCCCGTAGAAAGGAAGAGGTTGACTTAGATCAGAAGGGCATAAGGTAAAGGAGTAGAAAGAGCCTTACGTCCCCTTCCACAATCACTTCCCTTATATAACTAAAGCATTTCTAGACTCGACTTCGACCAGTTTGGCTTGGTAATCCTACAGGCAGTCAGGCTTTGATAACAAAGCGGCCAGGACCCTGATCCTAAGCCACATCGATCTAACATGTAACACATCATATCACTTTGTGGCCTCACGCACGGTATCCCCACGGGTGCCACCTTACCTGGCCCTTAACTGTTTGCGCCTTTTGGCCCACGTATATGATAATGTCACTAGCATCCATATGACAGAGAACCTAGACCCACATGACTAGTCATAAACCCAAGGTGGCTCTAACTTACAGGGACAGGTATAGATGACCCAGCAACGAATGTGTCGGTCATCAACGTATGAACCCAAGTCGTAGCAAGCTACAAGGACTTAAAGGAACAACGCGTGACATTTCCCCAAAGGGACTGACACAGGAACGAAGAAGGACACATGCCGGCCAGCCTAAGTGTTTCGGAGTAGTAGCAAGCTACCATGGCTCAGTGGAAGCACTAGGAGACATTTCCCCATAAGATAGGCTACCAAGAATAAACAACTAGGTTGTCGGATCCCACACATACCAAGAATTTCAAAATCAGACACACAATATCCTCGATGTGTGCAAATACAACATGGCATCACAAGGAAACTCTACGACTCAACGTATTTATTCATAAGGCTCCGAAGAGTCATATATAGTAAGAATTACAATCATGGGTCACATGACCCAATATACAGAGCATACAGGCAACAGAAGCATAACATGTCTGAGTACAGACAACTACAAATGAAAAAGGCTAAGAAGCCTGACTATCTACATGACCTCCCAAAGGTACAAGATCGTAGCTTAGGTAACAAGCTAAACGTTGAAGTCCACGTGGAACTACTAGTGAGACTGAAGTCTCTCTGCAAAAACATAAATTAAGCAAACGTGACTATAAATTTACCCAGCAAGACTTACATCAGAACTATGTACATATGCATCAGTATCAACAAAGGGGTGGTGGAGTTTAACTACAGCAAGCCAGCTTTGACTCAGTGGCTATCCTGTACTACGACTACTGGTAACTCTTTCGAGGTGGCGCACACGAGTCCACATATTCACCAATCAATACACCACTATGGATCCGCTCCCGTCTCCCTACGAGAACGCCATCCATAGCACTCACGCTTATCTTGCGCATTTTAGAGTATCCATTTTCACTTGTCTATGAACTATATAGGCAACCCAGAAGTCCTTTACCGCAGACGCGGCTATTTGAATAGATCATTTATAACCCTGCATGGGTGTACTTCTTCACACATGTTTCCACCACTTAGCGCCTGCACACGACATGTGCTTAGGGGACTTCAAGGGAAAGCCGACATGGGTGTAGACCATGACCTGAGTAAGCACAGAAGTCCCTAGTACAGGTTTATCGCCTATTTAGGTTCCATTCGCAGGGAGTCCGGCCGAGGTTTCCACTACGGCCCCGAACGATGTGTGCAGGGTTCCCGATACACCAAACGGGTGACTCGGTACACCGGGCCACGTGCCTACTACATCATAGCCCACCACTTGGGTCAGCGCTGCGCATGGCCTCCATCATACTACAGACACCTGAAACTACTTGTAACTCCTGACAGATGACAGTGGGTTAGTAAGTCGAGCGGGGTCATATTTCAGGGCCCAATGTGTGGTAGTAGCTGTTCATGGATCACAAACACAGAACTCAATTTTTGAGGATGGTTTCAATGAGACAACCCACCATGTACTCCTACATGGCCTCTCACCGCTACCTTTACCAAATCATGTTCACACAATTAGCTCTCAACCGTAGGACATGTTCACCACATTCCAATTCATCCCCGATGAATCAGACCTGACTCAACTCTAAGCGGTAGCAGGCATGACAACAAGCATGAATGAGTAGGCACGTCAGGGCTCAACCAACTCCTACTCATGCTAGTGGGTTTCATCTATTCACTATGGCAATGATAGGTCATGCAGAGGAAAGGGGTTCAACTACCGCCACATGTAACCGTTGAATCATTGTTGTCCTAATGCAGTAAAGAAAGAGCAAAAGTGAGAGAGTGGGATTGTTTCGGAATGAACAAGGGGGTTTTGCTTGCGTGGCACTTCTGAAGATGATATAGCTCTTCATCGGTGTCATCAAACTCATCGTCGGAACATACGTCTACCGAGGGTGAACAACCACCGGCAAACAAGAGGGAACACAATCAATGCAATGCAACAATATGATGCATGAATGTGACGTGGCAATATGCTATGATTTGAGCTAATGCAGCTAGCAATAATTTAAATGGAGTTGGTTTGAACACTAAATTCAAATTCAAACTCCATATGTGATCATTCAAATGTCATTTATTTGATTTGTCCAATTCAGCAACTATAAGTTGTTCTAACATGCATGAAAATGGTACAGATGGATAGATTGGATTTTTTTGATCATTTTTCATATATAAATTATTTCATTATGAGCTACGGTTTATTTTCTATGATTTTTAGAAGTTTTAAACATTTTCTGAAATTTCCAATTTATTTAGAAATATGAAAATTCCAGTAAATTTATTTATGACCTCGGCATTATGCAAGGCTGACGTCAGCAGGTTAACTGGGTCGGCCAGGACAGACCTGATGAGGACATGACTTCCTTGGATACGACCAAAAATATTGCATACATGTATTTTTGTGAGGTGATTTCTAATGCAAACTATGCAATAATTTATTTATGTCATCCAGGACAAAAATACTTCACAAACTTTTGTGCCATGTCTAATTGAGGTGTATGAGACATTTGTACAATCCACATATGAAGATAAGGGAAAAGGAGAAGTTTAGGTGCTGTTCAAAAAGACTTCTCACGTCACTTTTGGGCCAAGAGAAGATAGAGTCCAAGTCTCTAACGTTCTGGATTCAGATTCAGACTACACAGACATACCTGACTCAAAACGCCAACAACGTTTTCATACGGACTCCGAATTGGGTGATTCTTTTTTGTTGGGAAGTATATTTTGTGCTCTTTCCAACCCAGTTGGATTCACCTTCAAATTTATCCGGTGCGTTGAGATATCGACGGAACAATCTAACTCTACAGCAGAATCCGAGTCAAACTACAAGTCCAAAGGTGTTGCATCACCTCCACTTGGGCCCATGAGTCTTGTATGACCTAGGGTAAGTTTTAGGCTGCCTTGGGACGTCCTTCCACCTCCTTGGCCGTGACCCCTTGCTCCTATATAAGTAGATCCATCTAGTAGCTTTTTTCTTGGGATTTGTTTAGTTAAAAGTTAGCCGTTGCAACTTCGTGTACTTCGTTTGTGTCCAACGACCAGACCAAGACCGCTTTTGGATCCCCACCTTGATCAGTACTTCATATATATTTGCAATATTCATATTGCTTTATTATATTCTTGCTTATTCTTCGATTGCTTGCAGGGATAGACCTTTGTGGTTAGGTTGATCGTGCTTCCAGCAATGTCAGTAACCTCAGCAGATTAGTTTAGCAATTGCTAAGGCACAACGTCTTGCACATTTGTAGTCGGATCGTCAAAGTTGACTCCAGCAAATCGATAGTTATCATCTCATCGAAAGATCGGGACCCTCGCCTCTATCAAGTGGTATCAGTTTTAAGGTTGCTCGGTGAGAATTTCCAGTTTTTCCTAGATTAGATTTATTATCTTACCTATTGTCCAAGAAAAAGCCACAAAAAAGTTAGATCTATTCATCCTTTGTCCAAGCCAGTCTGAGCCTTTGCATTTTTCTTTTCATTGCTTGCATAGTTGGATTAACGGTTGCATCGTTGTGTCGAGTTGCTGATCTTAGTGTCTAGTTCGTTTAGAGTTTCGAGTTCTGTTCACATTAGTCATGCCGCCGCTGCATCGTTATCCCTTCCTCTGTCCATCACCCATCCATCAATTTCCCCAACGTGCTACCCATGGTTCATTGTTACAATCATAGTTGAGGTCATTCACATCTTCGCTAGATTCAATCTGCATCTTATCTAGTTTGTCTTGGAAAGAGGGAGAGAGAAAGAAAAGGTAGAAAAAAAAAGTTAAAAAAAGTTAGAAAATTAGAGAAAGAAAAAAAAAGTGTGAGGAAAAAAAAGAGAAGGAAAAAAATTCGGATCTATCTAGACTCAATCTCGTAGTTGATTTCGGATTGGAATCTGTTTCGTGCACTGTTCAGTAAAACAACCATAACTTCCTCATACGAAGGCCGTTTTGGCTCTGCGAGTACTCAAATTAAAGCTAGCGATGAGCCGCATCTAAATAGTTTCAGAGACATGTTCAATATTTGGCACCTTAAAATCGGCATCTAAATAGGTCTTTTTGCCCTCTGATTTTCACAACACAGCTTGTTCCAGATTTTCACGCTAGTTTTAGAATTTTTTGACTCCTCATCTCAACTCGGAACTGAGTGATTCTTTTTACAATTGAAAGCTTGAGTCAGTGCCATTCTTGAGAAAAATCATCAAAAAGTTTGGGAGAAAGTTGTTGTATATCCTGCTTGGCAGTTGTTTTTCATCATTATATTTACTGTCATTGTGATCTTCACTTATATCACTACAAGAAAGTTGTTAATCTGTGGCAGTCGCTGTCCGTCACAGACATGACAAAAACCGTCAAGCATGGCTCCGCGTGACGATCCTACAATCCGTCATGTATATCGCGTCATAATTTGCCAACCCGTCCATCCTTGACGGATTTTGGTTTCCGTCATGATCCATGACGGTCTTTCTCCGTCATCGGTCTGCCCCTAGGCCCGTTCGGCCCGCCCAAGGCCCGATCCTCTGTGACAGACTGTTCCGTCATGGATTTACATGACGTGTAGTAAGATGAGTACCATGTGCCGCCCACGTGGGTCTGACGTGGCACCAACGTGGGTCTGACGTGGCGCCAGAGTGGGTCTGATGTGGTGCCAGCGTGGGTATGACGTGGCATCGTGCAAGCCCATGTAGCATTCGGCCCAATATGGTCTGGCCCATTTATTTTTGTATGGCCAGGCCTATTAGCCCATTTTACCATAGCCTGGTTGGCCCGTCTGTTTTGGGCTGACCCATTTCTACTTGTTCAATATTCACATCGGCCCATCAAAATTACAGGCCACTCATGTTTTTTGTTTAACCACGAAGTCCGTTTCCAGGCCCACTTCGTCCGGCCCATTAGTGTTTATTCAACCCGGCCCGTCCCATTTTTGTTTTTACGCACAATGTGTGCTAACATTGAGCTTACATATCAAGATCCACTAACATCAGAAGACAAAGGCACAAAATCACGAAGATAGAAAAAAGACACAGCATCAGAAAGCACAAGTAACATTGGGCTTACATCTCCACATGCACTGAACATGGAGCAGCAAAATGCAACAAGTTTGCTTCCAATAGTGTGCAGTTTGCACAACAAAAGCATTACAAAATAAGAAGGTTGGTTCCAGCGGTATATTACATTCACATGGCTTCCATGCATCAAGTAGAGAAAGACACTGATCTTGGACTCAAACAACTTACCCTTGAGCTGATCTTGGTTGCAACTGACTTAGCAAAAAGTCTAGTTTTGCATCCACCACAGCTTGCTTCTTCATGTTCTCCTCATCTCTCTTCTTGTGCTCCTCGTCTTCCCTGATCCTTGATTCTTCGGACTCCTTCAACAGCTTGGTCAAGGTGTCAACACGTGCCCGAAGCTCGACATTGTCCCTCTTCTCCGTTGCCACTTCTGCACTGGATCCCGCATGGACATGCTGGATCCCCACATGCTGAAGAAACCTTGACTTCTTAGTGTTCTTAGCAAGCACTTCAGCTATAGCCTCGGTTGCAGAGTTTGATTCCTGACCATCTTCTGTAGGTTGAGAGGCCTTGTTTTCCATCTCATTCTAGCAATGCAAGCAACAATCATGGTTATAAGACGGCTTAAGCACAAGTAGAGAAGACGGCAGCAACAAGCTTACATATATCGTCTTTGTAAGGAAAGCTATCATGTGTCCTTTACAACTAGACATTTGTGATAACAGTTAGACTAATCTTTTTTCTGTGTGGAGGTGATTCAGGTTATTCATATATACTATCATCTACAACAAAGTGGACTATTTCCTGAATTAACTACAAGTGAGTAATGTTTAAGTCAAATTATTTCTAGAAGTAAATCTCTAAAATATATATACTAAAAGATAAGACAATATATATACTAAAAGATAAGACATTGAGGATGGCCAAAATTGCAATATACAGGGCATGTTTGGATTCTGCCCAAGCTGGTCGTGCGAACGCGAGGGCGAGCCAAAATATTGGCGACCGTTTTGGCCGCCCGAACTTGGCCAGCTCATTGGCGAGAAATTCAAATACACAGCGGAATGGAGCATGTGCACGCCAAATTATTGGCTGCAATCCAAGCAATTCCCAAGAATCTGGTCAACGCCAATTATTTTGGCTTCGCAAGCTGGGGCATGCATCCAAACAGCCTCATAAAGCCAAATATTAGATTAATACAAAACTCTATAATTTTAGGTGGCTGATCAAGCACATGTCAAAGTGATTATGTGATTTTATTAAAGTCATTTCATCTAGTCACACATAAAAGAAAAACTGATGTTTTTCAATCGCTTCAAATCATATCAGTTATCTGAAAAAAGGGTACAATCATACAGGATAGACTATTACAAGATAGTTAAGTGAACATGTTAACATTTTCAATTAAGATACGCCGACATTTGATTATCAGTTTTCAATCAGGTAACGTGACTCAAACAATATTAGTTCTAAACATGCAGAAAGGTAAAAATTGATGATTGGTAGTCTTTTGAAGCTGACTTACAATTGCAGCTTGCATGACATCAGTGTAACTTTTCTTTTTCTTGCTGTAGTGACACTCCTTGAACAAATCCAATGCCGTGGGTTCTTTATCTTTGTATTTTTCGCCCTGGTAACAACAAATATGAAGGCAAGGGAGCATCATACATAGTTACTACATGGACGCAATAGTTTACATGAACCTATGGTCGTGAATATTTCTCATGACAATGCACATCCAGAGCCACATGTTTGACTTACCAGAAAAGTATGCAACAGGTTTTCCATCTTGTAATAACACACCTCCTAATCCAATTCCACTAGCATCACATTCAAGCTCAAAAGTCTTATTGAAATTAGGAAGTTGGAGTAAAGGAGCATGTGTCAACTTATCTTTCAATACCGTGAAGGCTTCTTCCTGTGCGGTACCCTAAACAAAAGGTACATCCTTCTTTGTAAGCTCGTTGAGAGGTGCAGCAATGGTGCTGAAATCTCTCACAAAACGCCTATAGAAACCAGCGAGGCCAAGGAAACTCCTCACTTGTGTGACCGTTTTGGGCTGCGGCCAACTCTCAATAGCTTCAATCTTGGCTTTATCAACGTCAATTCCCTGTGGAGTAACAACATAGCCAAGAAAAGATACTCGGTCGGTGCAAAAGGTGCACTTTCCAAGGTTACCAAACAAACGTGCATCACGTAGAGCAATAAAAACAGCACGAAAATGTTCCAAATGTTCCTCCAAAGATTTGCTATAAATCAATATGTCATCAAAGTAAACTACCACAAATCGTCCAATGAAAGCACGTAAAACTTCGTTCATTAAGCTCATGAAAGTACTAGGTGCATTAGTTAACCCAAAAGGCATGACTAACCACTCATATAATCCAAACTTAGTTTTAAATGCTGTTTTCCATTCATCTCCCAATTTCATACGAATTTGATGGTAACCACTACGCAAATCAACTTTGGAGAATATTGTAGAGCCACTCAATTCATCAAGCATATCATCTAGCCTAGGAATAGGATGACGATAACGAATAGTAATATTATTAATGCCTCTACAATCAACGCACATACGCGACGTACCATCCTTTTTCGGCACTAAAATGATAGGAACAGCACAAGGACTAAGGGATTCGCGTATATAACCTTTGTCGAGCAGTTCTTGTACTTGACGCATAATCTCCTTCGTCTCCTCTGGATTGGTACGGTATGGTGCACGGTTGGGTAATGATGCACCGGGAATTAAGTCAATTTGATGCTCAATCCCGCGAATAGGTGGTAATCCTGGTGGCACGTCTTGTGGAAAGACGTCGGCGAACTCCTGCAAAATGTTAGTGACAGCAGGAGGCAAAGAGGAAGGCACGTCCTCGAATGAAAATAATGCCTCTTTGCACACAAAAGCATAGCAAACAGATTTGCTAAAATCTAGATCATCAATATCAGATTTGGTGGCAAGTAAACATGCACTTTTCAATTTAATTTCAGAAGCAACACTAGATTGTTTATTATTATTAGGCTGCATTTGTTGCTCAAATTCTTTTGCCACAATCTGATTTTCACCTCTTAGTTTTCTCCTGTTTTGCTTTATTAGCTCTATTAATATCATCTTTCAAAATGGAATCAGGAGTCATAGGAAGCAAAGTAATATTTTTATCCTTATGAACAAGAGTATACTGATTGTTTCTACCATGGTGAATAGAATTTTTATCAAATTGCCATGGTCTACCAAGTAATAAGGAACATGCTTGCATAGGTACCACATCACAATCAACATAATCAGCATATGTAGAGATACTAAAATGCACACGAACAGTACGTGTTACCTTAACCTTGCCGCTATTGTTGAACCATTGGATGTAGTAAGGATGTGGATGTGGTCTTGTGGTGAGAGATAGCTTCTCCACCATCTCGATGCTAGCCAAGTTGTTGCAACTCCCTCCATCTATGATCACGCGAACAGAACGTTCCTTCACAACTCCCTTTGTATGGAACAAATTATGCCTCTGATTTTGCTCAGCTTGTGTAACCTGCACACTCAAAACATGTTGAGCAACTAAACATTCATACCTGTCAGCATCTTCAGGAGCCATGTATTGCGTCTCATGATCAGAATCGTCTCCACCGTGTTCGTCACGTGTAATAAGAGCCAAAGTCTCCTCATCATAGTCACTAGCGGACTCATACCCACCATCCTCAGTAACAATCATCACACGCTTAGATGGGCATTCTCTCGCATAATGACCTCCACCCTTGCAACGTCGACAAATAATATCATGTGTTTGCCCTGTTGATGCCATGGATGAAGAAGAGCTCTTTGCAGGCCCAGAAGGTGTGCTCTTGGCAGATAGTGGTGATTGTGCCTGCTTTATTGTATCACGGTTGGAGGTGGCAGCCGACGGAGGCGCCGGTGTAGCAGAACGTGTGGAAGTAGATGATGCACGTGGTGTCCATGAAGAAGGTCGACCTGCAGAAAAGTTAGTCCGCGCCAATGCCTGTCGATCCTGCACTTCACGTTCAGCTTTACAAGCAAGATGGAATAAACGAGTGATATTAGTATACTCCTTATACTCTAGAATCGTCTGAATCTCTCTATTTAATCCACCCATAAAACGTGCAAGCATAGCTTCATTCTCCTCAACAATACCACATCTAATCATGCCAGTTTGTAATTCCTGATAATATTCTTCTACAGAATTTTTTTCCTGTCTTAAGCGCTGCAATTTTTGAAGTAATTCACGTTGATAATATGGTGGAACCCAACGAGTACGCATAGCAGTTTTCAAAGCAGCCCAAGTAGCAGGAATGGGATATAATCTACAATGCTCAGACCACCAAACACATGCAAAACTAGTGAATGCACAAACAGCAGCAGGAACACGTCTCTCCTCGGGATATTGTAAACATGTAAATCGTTGTTCAGTTTCTAACTCCCAAGTAAGATATATATCAGGAACATATCTACCCTCAAATGGTGGAATATTCAATTTTAGTTTAGGGAGATGGTCATGATCTCGTACCTGAGGGTGAGCCCTACCATTGCCATTATTTGCATGTGGACGACCTGATGGTTGCTGTGCTGGTGGTGGCACGTAGTTCTGATTTTGATCAACCTCATCCTCGTAATCGCCAGCAAAATCATCCTCCTCCGCATCAGCAGCAGGAGCCACAGAAGTAGCAACAGCAGCACCAACAGTTTGGCCAGGTGCAAGAGGGAGACGGCTCGCTCGGCGGAGGGCTGTTTCACGATGTGTAGGTAGTCGTCGTTGTTGTTGTTGTAGAGGTGCGTTAGGTGCAGCCGGTGGTGGTGGTGGAAGACGCGCGAGCAATTCATTAAACCTGTTATCGAGCTTTGTTTCGAACGTCTTCTCCATGTCATCTATCTTCTCCATGGCCTCTTCAAATCTGTTTAGCACATCCTGCACCTGTCCATTCATCATTTGCTGAAATTTATCATGCAACTCCTGATTCGTCATGTTCTCCCAGTCAGTCTCGTCGGCTTGTGATCCTGCCATGGTTAGCAACAATAGAAAACACACAAGAATATGATCCTACAGAATACTAACAAGAGGTGGTGGTGGCGGGTGTCACAAATCCGTCAAGCAAATCTCAAATTCTTACCAGTTCTTACCCAGCAGCAGGCGGTGATCGGCAACCGTTGTAGTCAAAACTCTCAAAAGCTTGGATAGAGCGATTGCCAGGGAGAGTCAAACGCACGACGTAGAGGTATGTGGAGCTGGGAAGGCTTATAGTATGGTAGCAAAAAGGGTCAGCAATAATCAATTCAGAGATGCAAAGTTGAATAAACGCTCAACGACGGTACTGTGCTGGTCCTAGGCTAGACCGTGCTAGAGACGCGAGCCTAGAACACTAACAAAATCACGGCGCTGCACGTAAATAAGGGAAAAGCACACTCTGGAACTTTTTTTTCGCTTTTTTTTTGCGCTCCTTTTTTTTGCGCTCTTTTTTTTGCGAAAAATTACTATAATGGCGAGTGTCTCAAAACTCTTCCCTCGTCAAACTGATAGGATGGGCACGAAAAAAAAATTTCACTTTTTTTTCGGAAATCAGGGCAGCGACGACGAAAAAGTGCGACAAAAAATCACTATGATGGCACGTGGCTCAAAAGACTCAGAAAAGCCTAAAAATAGGATAGGGAAAAAATATTTTTGCCCGTGAAAATTTTGGCCTAAAAACTGCCCGGGGGTCTCCAGACTTTTTTTTCGAGACCTACGCAGGCAAGGAAACACGAATCGGAATTGAGATTGATCTCAAGAACAAACCTAATATGAGAAGAACTCGGATTGGTGGTGGATATATGGTTACAGATTGGTGGTGGTATATGGATACAGATTGGTGGTGGTATATGGATACGGATTGGTGGTGGTATATGGATACGGATTCAGAACGGTGGCGGATAAGCAATGGTGGTAGATGGGCGATGATGATGGTGCGGCGGCGGCGTGACAACTTATGACCAGAACTCGAAACTCTAAAAGACTAGACTCTAAGACCAGCAACTTGACACGACGATGCAACCGCAAATTCAACAAAGCAAAAACCCTAAAAAGATTATGCAAAGGCTCAGATTGGTTCGGATATGATGAACTAACCCTAATTTTTTTTGTGGCTTTTTCGTGGACTGTAGGTATGAAGAACAGACTCGATCTAATCTACGAAAAACTGTAAAAATCTCACCGAGCAACCTGGAAATCTGATACCACTTGATAGAGGCAAAGGTGTCCCGATGTTTCGATGAGATGGTGGCTATCGTTTTCTGTGGGAGTCGACCTTGACGATCCGACTACGAACGTGCGAGACGTCGCGCCTTAGCAATCGCTAAACCAACTTCCGAGGGGTTATTGACCACGCCGGAGCACGATCAACCTGACCACGAGGGCCTGTTTCCTGCGAGCAAACGAAGAACCAGCAAGAAACTGAGATTGCAATCTGGATATTGCGAATATAAGATGAAAGCTTTATTGATCAAGGTGGGGTTCTGTGACGTCTTGGTCTGGTCGTTGGACACAAACGAAGTACGAGAAGTTGCAGCTATGGCGAACTTTTAATCTAAACAAAACCCAAAGTCTAAACGACGCCCTAAGGGCTGTATATATGGAGGAAGAGAGGGGAATTTCGTGGCCCTTGAGGGTGGGGTCCGAAACCAACCCTAACTCTTGTTTCCCCACACATACGGACTCTAAAAATAGCCTATACTTAAGTATTTCGAAATTACATGGGCCTGGCCCATTAATAAGGTGACGCAGCACCTAGAATAGCCTATGGACGAATATTATGAAGTGGCATCTTGTATATTTCGTCCATGGCTTCATGCACTCCTTATGGCGGCTTCAAAGTCCTGAAATCATCACTTGTAACTCCGTTCTTGAATCCCCTTGCGCATGCCATCAACTCCATGCGTGTTCTTGCTCCAATGTTCATCCTTCTCCAAGCTAGGCCCTTCATTTGAAAGCAAAACAAATGTATCCAATTTAGGCAGCATCATAATCTCATGAACATTAGAATCATTACCAAGAAACGAAAGTACCTGGTAATTTAATTGGCGTGCGCGAGCTCTAGTAATTGGTCCAGTATATGTAACAGTAGGGGCTGTGGGTGTAACAATGGTATTGATGTCCTCATCAATCCCTATTAAGAGTTTTGCTTTATAGTTCTCTGAAAAACTTGCCTAACTCAGCTATTGCTTCATATATATCATTGTCCAAAAATCCTCTCATGCCGGCAGGTAAGATTCTCTGCAAAAGAATGTGACAATCATGTGTTTTCAGGCCTTGGTTCCATCAGCACTTGTGCATCTTGAGATGTTGGAAGCAAACCCATCTGGAAACTTTAACTCTCGTAAAAATTGACAAAATGCAACCACTTGTTCTTTGGACAAGGTATATCGGGCCCGAGGCATCACATATGAGTCTCCCTCCTTCCTCAATTGCAACTCTTCTTTAATATTCAAATCTTTCAGATCAATCCTAGCATTAAGTGTGTCCTTTGTCTTACCCTCCAGATTCAGAATTGTCCCAATGAGGTTTTCAAAAATGTTTTTCTCAATGTGCATGACATCAAGATTGTGTCTCAGCTTCAACTTTTCCCAATACTTCAAATCCCACAAACAAACCCTCTAGCCCCAAATTGGCACATGATCCTTCTTGCTGCCCAGGTCAGAACGCTTCCTTTTCCTACTTTCTTGGTGTCTCCCAGGTCTAACCTTCTCCAATTCTGCTTGCAACTCTTTCTCAGAGAATTTACCTGGCTCATCATTGCTTTCATGAAGACTAACAAATTCATTGTTTCTCCGTAAACGATGACCCCTTGGAAGGAAACGGTAGTGACCAATATACCCAATTTTACTCCTTAGGCTGTAAGAAAGAGGGTGTTTGTCACAATGAATACATGCAAAATAGCCTCTTGTGGTACGCCCTGAAAGAGTGCTCAGAGCTGGGTAATCGTGAATGCACCATAGAACTGCAGCATGAAGATCAAACATTTTTCCACTAAGAGCATCATATGTACGCACACCCTCCCAGAGCTCAAGTAATTCTTCTACAAGTGGTTGCAGAAAGACATCGAAGTGCTTGCCAGGTGATATGGGACCAGGAATCAGCAAAGCCATCATAAAATTTGACTGATCCATGCATGCCCAAGGTGGAAGGTTGTATGGTATAACGAATACAGGGCACATACTATAGGTTGTGTTAAAATTTCCAAAAGGATTGAACCCATCAGTGGCAATGCCAAGCCTAAAGTTTCTGGCATCTTTTGCAAATTCTGGAAATTTTTCATCAAAATCTTTCCATGTATCACCGTCTTTTGGATGACTCAGTTCCTTCTCATTGAGCTGCCTCTTTAGCTCATGCCATTGTGCTTCTTCTGCACCTTTTTTGGAAAGAAACATCCTCTTTAGCCTAAGCACCAATGGAAAATGCCTCAACACTTTCTGTGGAATCTTCTTTCTAGCAGGGTCTTTCCACCTTGATAGTCCACAAACTGGGCAGTTGTCATGATTGGCATATTACTTTCTGAACAGAATGCAATTATTCAAGCACACATGTATAGACTCATACCCAAGGCCTAATTCCTTTAGAAGATTCTATGCTTCCTTATACGAGTTTGGGACTGTATTGGGTTCAGGGAATGCTTCGGCTAATAGCTTTAAAATTTCAGTAAATGCACTATTCGGGATCCTATGGTATGACTTCAAGTGAAGAAGCTTTACCACAAAGGAGAACCTTGAAAACTTGGTACAACCATGATAAAGCTGTCGTTTTGCCTCCTTCATCACATTCTTCAAAAAAGACTCATTCTCAGAAGGGTTTCCACCATTGTTAGCATCTTGATTTTCAGTTTCACTTTGAGCTTGTTCTACTGCTGTGCATAGGTCTTCAAACATCTCTTCAAACCGGTCAGCGCCATTGTCACCATCCTCAGTGTCATGCACATCAACAGGATGTTCAATAACATCTACATCAAAGTCTTCTCCATGATATATCCAGCGAGTATATGTACTTTCCATGCCATACGTCAGTATGTGCGTGTTCGCAACGGTCTGATGCTGGTAGTTATTATTAAGGCATTTTATACATGGGCAGAGT
Source organism: Triticum urartu (assembly GCF_003073215.2). NCBI lineage: Eukaryota > Viridiplantae > Streptophyta > Magnoliopsida > Poales > Poaceae > Triticum > Triticum urartu. The sequence goes on along the minus strand of NC_053023.1, from coordinate 213,313,683 downwards.
ATTTTATCATCCTCACTGAATTTCTCTTGAATGAATTTCATAAATTCTTTGACACCTTCGATGTACTCATGGGAAAACAATGTACCATGAATCCAACGTCTATCCATATGCACTACAGAAAAAGAACCAACTCAATCAAAGGTTTACCCCGGCCATCAAATTAAAATGTACAGTATAGAAAACTAAAATATGTTCAGAATTATAATTATACTGCTTCACACTATAGTGAACACAGTTCATCAAAAGATGTTTCTTTTGCTCTAACAAAGGAACATTCACCATTTGATAATATTTCATTGATTATTCCACATTAAAGAGGTCTACAAATCCGTAGTACACATTTTGTACACACCTGTTTGCACAAAATGTTTGTACTAGGGTAATGATCTTGGGTAGTTGGATGCAAGGAAATTTATAGGCATGATCCTCTCATAATTTACTTACTATAAACTCATCTTGTCTCTTGGTGTAGGGTTGATTTAGTTATAAAATTTTAAAACAGAGGAATACATGTCCTTTGGACCACCCCAAAACAAAGGAATACATGTCCTAGAGCTTGAGATGTTAATTCATCAGCTTTGCTGGATGAAGGCTGAAACTGTAGTAGGAATCACAACTCATGTAAAAAAATGTTGCTGATATAAAGTGCACAAAGTTATTTACAGATTGTGTAACTTCATTGCCGTGGCAAAGAATTCAATGGGCCACCGTGCTGATTTTCGGCTGTGGCAGATTATGAAATCCAAATTATCTACTCAAGATGCTGTTGATTTATCAGTTTATATCTTTCTGAAAAGTTGAAGCTAGCAGGACCAACAACTCATGTATCATACCTCTAGATCTAGATAGACTGAAACCTAAAGGGAAAAAGTTCACCCAGCAAGGAAATGAATCCCAGAAGCATTTGCTCTGCATCATACATCTAGATCTAAATAGGCTGAAACCTAAAGGGAAAAAGTTCACCCCAAATTCTGAAGGGGAAAATTGCAAATCAGAATATTTAGTCAACAAATTCTGAAGGAGAGAGAGATGATTTCTGCCGGAGACATACCGCTCGCTCCTGGCTGACGTTGATGTAGGGAAAGAACGGGGGCTTGTCCGGTGAGCAAGTGCGGGCAGCAACTGGCTCGTCCATGCGGCGGCTGGATTGTTGGCGTGGCAATGGCGGGCGGACGCTGGCTTGTCGATGTAGCAAGAGCGCCCGGCGGCGAGGCAAGAGGCTGAGATGGACCACCCCGCCGGATCTAACCACCCTTGCCCGGGCAGTCATCGGTGGCACTGGCGGCGGCGGCGATGGTCGACGGGATCTGGAGGATTGAGAATCGGGGAAAAGAAAGTCTCCACTACTTTTTTAAGGGAAGCAACATAACGCAAAATACATTATCATGTGTCCAATAACACCCACACGTATCCTCACAGTTTTATTTTCTTGAGTTGGTCTGACCGACATGTGGACCAACGAATGGGCATGTACGCCACATCAGCAGGAGCACAATCCGTGACGGTCCGTGACATATTAAAAAAACGCTAGGGTCGGGCCGGATGGTGTATATTAAAAAAACAAGCATGGCAAAAGTGCAAATGATAAACAGGTTTCAGACTTGGTGAAATTAACACTAGTCTGGAATTTCAGATCAGGTAGCACACTTTGGAGCATGAAAACTAGATGCTACAGGAACTTAACATGGCAAAGCAAGGCATGGCATGGAGCTACTGAAAGATCTTAACAAAAGTCCCTTAGTGGCCTTGAGCCAAAAGGGATCAGAAAATACCATTGCAAGCATGTGAACATGGCAAAAACATAAACAGATACAGACTTAGTGAAAAACTGGAGCATGCAAATCTGTTAACGAGTAGGCATGTTCACGAGCTTGATGCACTCACTATAGAGCAAGGCATGACAATCTAAGCATACACCCATCAATAATACATGTTATATAAGCTAGACATGGCAAGAACAACAACATAGCATGCACGGATCAACAACAACATCCTCGGCAAAATCGCTAACAAGTAGACAATCTGCCCAGATTCACGGAATAGCAAAAGTAGAGCTCGATTGACTCAAGCTAGGGTGCTCCATAAATGCAAACAAAGACATGGATGGATAGAGCACCACAAGATTAACAAATCATCCGTAATGATCATCCTCAAAAGAGGCACGGATCACTAGGAAACAACATGAACATATGGCATATTGATAAAAACAGATCAAGGACTTAGAGAAATCCTAAGTCCCTGAAATCAGCATTAACGAATGTGCTACTTTGCAAGCTTGTGCTAGTCACCACACATATCACAAGAATACATGGATAGCACCTCTGCAAAGATGGCAAAGCATATAACAAAACTCATGTAGAGCTCAGGGGCATATCATGCACACAATAATCATGGCAAAAATGACAAATAGCTATTTGGTGCAGCAGATCTGACAATTAACTCAAATAGCTCTCTTCCAACAGCATTTCGGGCATCGAGATCAACTCAAATGAAAATGATGCAATGAGATGAAATAATGTACTCTCTGAGACGAACACTTTGATATGCTGCACACGCAAAACGGAGCTATAGATGCAAAGTTACGGCATGATGAACATGAGCATTTGAATCTGGACATTTCACGGACTTGGTAGAAATTACCACTCCGAGAAAGTCAACGGGGCCGGACGAAGCGGGATGGCGAGATCCGGATCGGGAGGGGCCGTTTGGTTCGTGGGATGGGTGGATCTCATCCCACCCGTCCAGATCCGTGGCGGGCGGCGTTCGGCGGCTCGCCGGAGCTCCGGCAAGGCGAGGAGCGGGGCGACGCCGGTGATTGAAGGCAGCGGTGGTGCATAGCTCGGCGAATGGCAGCGGGGTCAGGAGACCCGGGCGCGGCGGCAGCGGAGCATGTCGGTGGCGGGCGGCGCGTCCCGCGGGGCGCCGACGAGGACCACACGGCGGCGGGGCGGCACGCTGCAGGCGGCGGGGACGGACGGTGGCGGCGCTGGCGGCGCTGGCGATCCGGCCGGCGACTGGACGCGGAGAAGACGTCGGGCACGAGGAGATAGGAGCACCGGAATGCAACACACACGAGAGGGCCGCAGCGGGCGGCAGCGGCTGGGCCGAGAGGGCCGCGGCTGGGCCTAGCGGGCGGCGCGGCGAAGTGGGGAAAATAGGAGGCCAGGTGGCGCGATGCGGTTGGACGCGGGAGGCGGAGAGGCTGACGTGTCGCGCTCCCATTGGATGGAGCGACGTGGCGGCTGGACATGTCCGTCGACGGGGAAATTGTCCGGCGGCGCGAGGTGGACGAAGGTTAGGGTTTATCTGCACGAGAATTTCGGAGGGAGACACATATTTATAGGTAGAGGGAGCTTGGAGAGTCCAAATGAGGTGCGGTTTTCGGCCACGCGATCGTGATCGAACGACCGAGATGATGGAGGGGGTTTAGGTGGGTTTTGGGCCACTTTGGAAGGGTGTTGGGCTGCAACACACACGAGGCCTTCTCGGTCCCTCGATTAACCGTTGGAGCATCAAACGAAGTCCAAATGGTACGAAACTTGACAGGCGGTCTACCGGTAGTAAACCAAGGCTGCTTGGCAAGTCTCGGTCCAATCCGGAAATGTTTAACCCCCACACATGAGAAGAAGGTAGAAAGGGCCACCGGAGGAGATAGGAGCGCCGGAATGCAAAATGGACAACGGGGAAAATGCTCGGATGCATGAGACGAACATGTATGCAAATGAAATGCACATGATGACATGATATGCAATGCATGACACGCAAGCAATGACAAGGCAACAACAGCGAATAACTGGAGGACATCTGGCACATCGGTCTCGGGGCGTTACAACACTCCACCACTACGAGAGGATCTCGTCCTAAGATCTAGAATGGCACCGGAGGGAAAACGGAAGAGAGAGAGAGAGAAGAGGTAAAACTAAGTTGCTTCCTTGACAAACGAGTGAAACCACGAACCTTGAAAAGATTTAGCCATTCCGAGAAAAGAATACAACGGAGATAAATGAAGTTGAAAGCACTCCGTTAGCAAAGAGGAACAAGAAAGAACAACTTTGGGCAGCACTTCGGTCGAGAAGGGATGCAAGACTTGATAAGGCGAAAAGAACTTGAGCAGCGGGCACACACTCTGGTTAAAAGGATAAGCATCAAAAGAACATGATCTTTGACAAAAACGAAAAGATGGGTTAAAAGAACAACATCGCAATGCCTCCGGAAGAGAGAAATAGAAGCTAGATCATAGAAATAAAAGAATGTAGAAGAAAAGCCAACTTCTGTCACAAAAGAGCTTGAAGATCACCTTTCCAAGAAAATTAAACGGAGTTGTTGGAAAACCAACAACGAAAAGATTATGCTTGTTGTGGGCTTATGGAAAACATCTCAAATTATGAGGTGACCACCTGGCACTCATAGGAAAAAGAATTGGATTGATATGAACGAGGAGACGAGAAACTATTACACCGGGAGGATAGATGAAGAACTTGGGTCATTTATGAGCACCATAAATAGCAACAGTCCTTAGGAAAGGCTTTAGGTGAAACATGACACAAGATAACTCCAATGAAAAGGTTGATGGATTTAAAATACCTCATTCTTAACAACATGAGAATCATGAAACATGAGCTCACGTTATCAGAATGACATAATATCACCTCCAATAATATGGTAGAAAGAATTATTCTCCGGATAGCAAGATGAAGAAAAACTTGAGCTTCTTAAAAAAGAATGTTGATGAGCACTTCGAGAAGGAATTAAATCCTTTATGAACCATCATGTAGAACCTTCATGAAGAACTCCGGTAAACGAAAAGAATAACAAAAATAAAGAGAAGTTGGAAACACAAGGTGAAACCTTGTAATGATTTAGATGAATCCTCGTGGTGATATAATTGAAAGAGCTTGGAACTCCGGGAAAAAGAGGAGATGAAACAATTGAAAACCGAGAGCTTGATGAGCCTTCGGAATAAGGAATTAATCACTTGGATGAAACAAGAATAAGAATTACATTATGCTTATCCTTCACCAATTAAATTGATGATAATCAATGGATTTGGCATGCTACTTATTCTCGTAGAAAGGATTAAAAGAGATATAGCACAAAATCGATGGACCACCGGTAGGATTGGAAAGAATAAATGAATTGATATGATAACGAAAGATGATAAATCTTGAACGAACCACCGTAAGAATTGAAAATGAACGAAGAGAAGATAAAGAAACACCGGGAAGAATTATAAAATTAACGAAGATGCTTGAGAGGATTTAGATACATGAGAGGGTTTAGATCCATGGGAACGAACAGATCATGAACTGATTAGAGGATATTCGAACGATGCACCGGTAAGATTAGGAGAACGATAACTGAACGCTGGGAATGAATAATTATGAGATGATGGGCTCCGGAGAATCAAACTGAAAATACTCTGAATTACTCCGGATGGGTGAAAAGAATTCTGAGAATCGAAAACAATTATGAGAGGATGGCCTTGAACTAGAATCACGAATCTTGAAGAGAATGGAGCAATATTAAGAGAAAATTCTTCTTCGGTCTTCATAATCTGAGGATGACTACGAGAAATACCATCATGACTTATTTAGGCATTCCGGAAGAATCAAAACGAAGAGGTTGAGCCAACGATGAAAAGAATTTGAAAGATCTTGGAGAAACCCTCTGACTGATGAAAATTCATTCTTATGTCACACTTCGAAAAGAATTTGAGAGTAACGCCGGGAAAATAAGAAGAGTCAGGTACGATCCTGGGAAAAGACCTGTGGGTTAGGGCCCACTCAAAAGATATACCGTTGAATGATTTAAAAGAGAGAAACCACCGGTTGAATTAAATGGCTTGAATGAGATAACATCCTCAAAATAGCTTGAACGGATTAAGAGTGGAAACACGAATCTTCGAGATATCTTGAGCACTCCGGAACAATAGAATAGCGAGCATGGAATGATTATGAGGTGCACCGGCATGAGAGGGTATTTGAAACGAGGAAAAGGATATGATCCACAAAGCTTGAATTGGTCCCACCGGAGAAGAAAGAGAATGAATAATGATGAACTTGAGGTTACGTTAGGATCTTCATGAGAATCACCGGATAAGAATATTGACGGAAAAGAATCGAGAGACTTCACATGAATAAAAGGATACTTGATTAAGAAATCTGAGTCCTTGAAGAAAAAGGGTGGGTGGGCGGGAAAACAAAGGCAACTTGGGGACGGATAAAACAAACACCATTGAGAAGAACTGATAATTGATCTTGTGAATGTTGACAAGATTGGATCCACTTGAAGAGAAACACGCCGGTTAAAAAGGATTGACAAAACAATCTTGATGATCAAGAAGGATTGGTATCCACATCGGAGTATGAGAATACCGCTTAGGAAAAGGTATGGAATCAACATTTGAGTTCGAAGCAACTCGAATACCACAACTCGGAACAAAACAAAGGATTGGCTTGCAGAATAAGCCGGAACAAACATATGATAGAGATTTCGTCTGAAGTTTTCATGGTGCGGCCTACACGGGCTCGATCGTACAGCACCATCATGTACAAGGCAGTGCACATGACATACGAAGCGTCCCCGAGTCGGCATAGCCAAGGACTCTTTAAGACACAACGAGACCACTGTAAAATCGATCATGAATAGGCGGACCACTAGACGTCGAACCCCAATTTCGTATCATACATTTGTCAGAAAGATAACCTAAGAGCTACTTGAATTCCCACTTATAAACTCCCGAAATTTTCCCGGTTATGCAATCAGGTGTTGGGGATACAGGGGAAGCATAATATCTCACCCAAATCTAGCAAATCCTACATCCAGCTGTATCCATCCTTCAACACATAACCGAGAAAACTTCGGAAATCGTCTACCTCAACCTTCGAAAAGCATCCGTTATACAAGTTATGGCAATACTCCCAAACTCCCGCCCCAGTACTTGGTGGCGTCGAGGTTATCTCCCCAACAACTGCATAAAAGAGATTTTCGATGTCGGCGAAACTAAACTCAGGTATTCCAGAACTGCAACGATAAAATTGTGACGACAACACCTCGAAGCTCAACTCCCCTAAATGACAGGAGGCACCAAGAACAATGTTCTCGTCACAAAACCATCGGAACGATTCCAAGATACCCGCGTGATCCTAAATTTTTTTTAGTGAAATTTGAGAAGAGAAGAGTCAAAACTCTACATCGGGATGCCTTACCAGAGCGATGAAGGGACTGGGGAGAAAAAAGAATTCCTAAACTCTCCGATATATAATTCCTAAATGACTCAAAACATTTTTCTAGACTCAACTCGTCCGCTAATTCGATCAAGCAATGGGGCTCCTAAGGTCAGGGAAGGCTCTGATTACCAACTTGTAACGCCCTCGATATGGCTATATCTCCCACCTGTCGAAGCACGACTTAGAGGCATAACCGCATTGAAAGCAATGTCGCAAGTGAGGTAATCTTCGCAAACAACCCATGTAATACAATAAGGGAAAAGATACATAGTTGGCTTACAATCGCCACTTCACACAATTACATGAATAAAGCATTACATCATCCAGATACAATCAGGGTCCGACTACGGAACCAAAATAAAAGAAGAACCCCAACTGCGACAAGGTCCCCGATCGACCCCAACTAGGCTCCACTACTGATCAACTAGAACGAAACAACACAAAGGACAAGATCTTCATCGAGCTCCTCCTGAGCTTGGTCACGTCATCTGCACGGACTCATCGGCACCTGCAAGCTGGTTTTGGAAGTATCTGTGAGTCACTGGGACTCAGCAATATCGCACCCTCGCGATCAAGACTATTTAAGCTTATGGGTAAGGAAAGGTAATATGTGGAGCTGCAGCAAGCGACTAGCATATATGGTGGCTAACATACGCAAATGAGAGCGAGAAGAGAAGGCAAAAGCACGGTCGAACAACTATGATCAAGAAGTGATCCTAGAACAACCTACGTCAAGCATTACTCCAACACCGTGTTCACTTCCCGGACCCCACCGAGAAGAGACCATCACGGTTACACACGCGGTTGATGTATTTTAATTAAGGTCAACTTCAGGTTTTGTACAACCAGACGTTAACAAATTCCCATCTGCCCATAACCATGGGCACGGCTTTCGAAAGTTCAAATCCCTGGAGGGGAGTCCCAACTTAGCCCATGACAAGCTCTCATGGTCAACGAAGGATGTACCTTCTCCCGAGACATTCTGATTAGACTCGGTATCCCGGTTCTACAAGACAACTTCGACAAGTCAAAACAAATCCAGCAACACCGCCCGAATGTGCTGACAAATCCCGATAGGAGCTGCACATATCTCATTCTCAGGGCACACTCAGATGAGCGCTCCATACAACTAAAACCAAACCTCGAGTTTCCTCGAGGGGGCACTGCACAGGACTCTAGTTTGGACCAACACTCAAAGGAGCACTGGCCCGGGGGGGTTTAAAATAAAGATGACCCTTGAGTCTGCAGAACACAAGGGAAAGAAAAGGCTAGGTGGTGAATGGTAAAACCAATGTTGGGCATTGCTGGAGGAGTTTTAATCAAGGCGAACTGTCAAGGGGTCCCATAATAGCCCAACCGCGTAAGGAACGCAAAATCCGGGAACATAACACCGATATGACGGAAACTAGGGCGGCAAGAGTGGAACAAAACACTAGGCAAAAGGCCGAGACTTCCACCCTTTACCAAGTATATAGATGCATTAATTAAAATAAGAGATATTGTGATATCCCAACAAGTAAGCAATGTTCCAACAAGGAACGAATCTCCATGTTCCAACAAGGAACAAACTTCAAAATTCACCTGCAACTAACAACGCTATAAGAGGGGCTTAGCAAAGCGGTAACATAGCCAAACAATGGTTTGCTAGGACAAGGTGGGTTAGAGTCTTGGTTCACCAATATGGGAGGCATGATAAGCAAGTGGTAGGCATCGTAGCATAGGCATAGCAAAAGAGCGAGCATCTAGCAGCAAAGATAGAAGTGATTTCGAGGGTATGATCATCTTGCCCGAGACCCCGCAAGGAAGAAGAACGAGTCCATGAAGAAGACAAACGGACGTTGAAAAATGGGTCCTCACAAACGCCACGTTACCAGAACCAACCCGAAGAAGCAAACACCGGAAAGAAGCACACAACATAGTAAACAACCAACACATGAACATGGTATGATATGCGGGATGCGATATGCGATGCATATGCATGATTTGACAAGGAATTATTGAACCTGGCCTCAACATGGAAATCCAAGTGGGCCACTGGAAAGGTGAGGTGATTTCGGTTGAAATCGATATAAAGATCACAGGAATCGGATGCACGGTTTGGAAATGGCAAGCAAAACAAATATGGCACCGGTCTGCGATAAACAGCAAGTAGCCATCTAAATGCATCAAGATAATTATGCTACAGCACTCAAACATGGCAACAAAATACATGGCAGGGATCCACTCATGATGCTTGACAAAAGAGGTACACTGAGCTACGGCCAATGTATCCATTAACAGGTTCAAACAAGCATGGCAATAGTGCAAATGATAAACAGGTTTCAGACTTAGTGAAATTAATACTAGTCTGGAATTTCAGATCAGGTAGCACACTTTGGAGCATGAAAAGTAGATGCTACAGGAACTTAACATGGCAAAGAAAGGCATGGCATGCAGCTACTCACAGAGGTTAAAAAAAGTCCCTTAGTGACCTTGAGCCAAAAGGGATCAGAAAATACCATTGCAAGCATGTGAACATGGCAAAAACATAAACAGATACAGACTTAGTGAAAAACTGGAGCATGCAAATCTGTTAACGAGTAGGCATGTTCACGAGCTCGATGCACTCACTATAGAGCAAGGCATGACAATCTAAGCATACACCCACCAATAATACATGTTATATAATCTAGACATGGCAAGAACAACAACATAGCATGCACGGATCAACAACAACATCCTCGGCAAAATCGCTAACAAGTAGACAATCTGCCCAGATTCACGAAATAGCAACAGTAGAGCTCGATTGACTCAAGCTGGGGTGCTCCATAAATGCAAACAAAGATATGGATGGATAGAGCACCACAAGATTAACAAATCATCCTTAATGATCATCCTCAAAAAAGGCACGGATCACTAGGAAACAACATGAACATATGGCATATTGATAAAAACAGATCAAGGACTTAGAGAAATCCTAATTCCCTGAAATAAGCATTAATGAATGCGCTACTTTGCAAGCTTGTGCTAGTCACCACACATGTCACAAAAATACATGGATAGCACCTCTGGAAAGATGGCAAAGCATATAACAAAACTCATTTAGAGCTCAGGGGCATATCATGCACACAATAATCATGGCAAAAATGACAAATAGCTATTTGGTGCAGCAGATCTGACAATTAACTCAAATAGCTCTCTTCCAACAGCATTTCGGGCGTCGAGATGAACTCAAATGAAAATGATGCAATGAGATGAAATTATGTACTCTCCGAGGCGAACACTTTGATATGCTGCATGCGCAAAACGGAGCTACGGACGCAAAGTTACGGCATGATGAACATGAGCATTTGAATCTGGGCATTTCAGGGACTTAGTAGAAATTACCACTCCGAGAAAGTCAACGGGACCGGACGAAGCGGGATGGCGGGATCCGGATCGGGAGGGGACGTTTGGTTCGTGGGACGGGTGGATCTCACCCCACCCGTCCGGATCCGTGGCGGGCGGCGTTCGGGGCTCGCCGGAGCTCCGGCAAGGCGAGGAGCGGGGCGACGCCGGTGATTGAAGGCGGCGGTGGTGCATAGCTCGGCGAACGGTGGCGGGGCCGGAGGAGACCCGGGCGCGGCGGCAGCGGAGCATGTCGGCAGCGGGCGGCGCGTCCCGCGGGGCGCCGGCGAGGAGCACACGGCGGCGGGGCGGCGCGCTGCAGGCAGCGGGGACGGACCGCGGCGGCGCTGGCGATCCGGCCGGCGACTGGAGGCGGAGAAGATGCCGGGCGTGAGGCGCGGGATCGATTGGCGGCGGCGGGCGGCCGACCGGGCCGGGAGGGCCGCGGCTGGGCCCGGCGGGCCTGGCGGGCGGCGCGGCGAAGCGGGGAAAATAGGAGGCCAGGTGGCGCGATGCGGTTGGGCGCGGGAGGCGGAGAGGCTGACGTGTCGCGCTCCCATTGGATGGAGCGACGTGGCGGCTGGACATGTCCGTCGGCGGGGAAATTGTCCGGCGGCGCGAGGTGGACGAAGGTTAGGGTTTATCTGCGCGAGAATTTCGGTGGGAGACACATATTTATAGGTAGAGGGAGCTTGGAGAGTCCAAATGAGGTGCGGTTTTCGGCCACGCGATCGTGATCGAACGACCGAGATGATGGAAGGGTTTAGGTGGGTTTTGGGCCACTTTGGAAGGGTGTTGGGCTGCAACACACACGAGGCCTTCTCGGTCCCTCGGTTAACCGTTGGAGCATCAAACGAAGTCCAAATGGTACGAAACTTGCCAGGCGGTCTACCGGTAGTAAACCAAGGCCGCTTGGCAAGTCTCGGTCCAATCCGGAAATGTTTAACCCCCACACATGAGAAGAAGGTAGAAAGGGCCACCGGAGGAGATAGGAGCGCCGGAATGCAAAATGGACAACGGGGAAAATGCTCGGATGCATGAGACGAACATGTATGCAAATGAAATGCACATGATGACATGATATGCAATGCATGACACGCAAGCAATGACAAGGCAACAACAGCGAATAACTGGAGGACACCTGGCACATTGGTCTCGGGGCGTTACAACACTCCATCAATACGAGAGGATCTCGTCCTGAGATCTAGAATGGCACCGGAGGGAAAACGGAAGAGAGAGAGAGAAGAGGTAAAACTAATTTGCTTCCTTGACAAACGAGTGAAACCACGAACCTTGAAAAGATTTAGCCATTCCGAGAAAAGAATACAACGGAGATAAATGAAGTTGAAAGCACTCTGTTAGCAAAGAGGAACAAGAAAGAACAACTTTGGGCAGCACTTCGGTCGAGAAGGGATGCAAGACTTGTTAAGGCGAAAAGAACTTGAGCAGCGGGCACACACTCTGGTTAAAAGGATAAGCATGAAAAGAACATGATCTTTGACAAAAACGAGAAGATGGGTGAAAAGAACAACATCGCAATGCCTCCGGAAGAGAGAAATAGAAGCTAGATCATAGAAATAAAAGAATGTAGAAGAAAAGCCAACTTCTGTCGCAAAAGAGCTTGAAGATCACCCTTCCAAGAAAATTAAACGGAGTTGTTGGAAAACCAACAACGAAAAGATTATGCTTGTTGTGAGCTTATGGAAAACATCTCAAATTATGAGGTGACCACCTGGCACTCACGGGAAAAAGAATTGGATTGATATGAACGAGGAGACGAGAAACTATTACACCGGGAGGATAGATGAAGAACTTGGGTCATTTATGAGCACCATAAATAGCAACAGTCCTTAGGAAAGGCTTTAGGTGAAACATGACACAAGATAACTCCAAAGAAAAGGTTGATGGATTTAAAATACCTCATTCTTAACAACATGAGAATCATGAAACATGAGCTCACGTTATCAAGAATGACATAATATCACCTCCAATAATATGGTAGAAAGAATTGCACTCCGAATAGCAAGATGAAGAAAAACTTGAGCTTCTTAGAAAAGAATGTTGATGAACACTTCGAGAAGGAATTAAATCCTTTATGAACCATCATTTAGAACCTTCATGAAGAACTCCGGTAAACGAAAAGAATAACGAAAATAAAGAGAAGTTGGAAAGACAAGGTGAAACCATGTAATGATTTAGATGAATCCTCGTGGTGATATAATTGAAAGAGCTTGGAACTCCGGGAAAAAGAGGAGATGAAACAATTGAAAACCAAGAGCTTGATGAGCCTTCGGAATAAGGAATTAATCACTTGGATGAAACAAGAATAAGAATTACATTATGCTTATCCTTCACCAATTAAATTGATGACAATCAATGGATTTGGCATGCTACTTATTCTCATAGAAAGGATTAAAAGAGATATAGCACAAACTCGATGGACCACTGGTAGGATTGGAAAGAAGGAATGAATTGATATGATAACGAAAGAAGAGAACTCTTGAACGAACCACCGTAAGAATTGAAAATGAACGAAGAGAAGATAGAGAAACACCGGGAAGAATTATAAAATGAACGAAGATGCTTGAGAGGATTTAGATACATGAGAGGGTTTAGATCCATGGGAACAAAGAGATCATGAACTGATTAGAGGATATTCGAACGATGCACCAGTAAGATTAGGAGAACGATAACTAAAAGCTGGGAATGAATAATTATGAGATGGTGGGCTCCGGAGAATCAAACTGAAAATACTCTGAATTACTCCGGATGGGTGAAAAGAATTCTGAGAATCGAAAACAATTATGAGAGGATGGCCTTGAACTAGAACCACGAATCTTGAAGAGAATGGAGCGAGATTAAGAGAAAATTCTTCTTCGGTGTTCATAATCTGAGGATGACGACGAGAAATACCATCATGACTTATTTAGGCATTCCGAAAGAATCAAAACGAAGAGGTTGAGCCAACGATGAAAAGAATTTGAAAGATCTTGGAGAAACCCTCTGACTGATGAAAATTCATTCTTACGTCACACTTCAAAAAGAATTTGAGAGTAACGCTGGGAAAATAAGAAGAGTCAGGTAAGATCCTGGGAAAAGACCTGTGGGTTAGGGCCCACTCAAAAGATACATCGTTGAATGATTTAAAAGAGAGAAACCACCGGTTGAATTAAATGGCTTGAATGAGATAACATCCTCAAAATAGCTTGAACGGATTAAGAGTGGAAACACGAATCTTCGAGATATCTTGAGCACTCCGGAACAATAGAATAGCGAGCGTGGAATGATTATGAGGTGCACCGGCATGAGAGGGTATTTGAAACGAGGAAAAGGATATGATCCACAAAGCTTGAATTGGTCCCACCGGAGAAGAAAGAGAATGAATAATGATGAACTTGAGGTTCCGTTAGGATCTTCATGAGAATCACCGGATAAGAATATTGACGGAAAAGAATGGAGAGACTTCACATGAATAAAATGATACTTGATTAAGAAATCTAAGTCCTTGAAGAAAAAGGGTGGGTGGGCGGGAAAACAAAGGCAACTTGGGGACGGATGAAACAAACACCGTTGAGAAGAACAGATAATTGATCTTGTGAATGTTGACAAGATTGGATCCACTTGAAGAGAAACACGTCGGTTAAAAAGGATTGACAAAACAATCTTGATGATCAAGAAGGATTGGTATCCACATCGGAGTATGAGAATACCGCTTAGGAAAAGGTATGGAATCAACATTTGACTTCGAAGCAACTCGAATACCACAACTCAAAACAAAGCAAAGGATTGGCTTGCAGAATAAGCGGGAACAAACATATGATAGAGATTTCGTCCGAAGTTTTCGTGGTGGGGCCTACACGGGCTCGATCGTACAGCACCATCATGTACAAGGCAGTGCACATGACATACGAAGCGTCCCCGAGTCGGCATAGCCAAAGACTCTTTAAGACACAACGAGACCACTGTAAAATCGACCGTGAATAGGCGGACCACTAGACGTCGAACCCCAATTTTGTATCATACATCTGTCAGAAAGATATCCTAAGAGCTACTTGAATTCCCACTTATAAACTCCCGAAATTTTCCCGGTTATGCAATCAGGTGTTGGGGATACAGGGGAAGCATAATATCTCACCCAAATCTAGCAAATCCTACATCTAGTTGTATCCTTCCTTCAACACATAACCGAGAAAACTTCAGAAATCATCTAGCTCAACCTTCGAAAAGCATCCGTTATACAAGTTATGGCAATACTCCCGAACTCCCGCCCCAGTACTCGGTGGCGTCGAGGTTATCTCCCCAACAACTGCATAAAAGAGATTTTCGATGTCGGTGAAACTAAACTCAGGTATTCTAGAACTGCAACGATAAAATTGTGACGACAACACCTCGGAGCTCCACTCCCCTAAATGACAGGAGGCACCAAGAACAATGTTCTTGTCACAAAACCATCGGAACAATTCCAAGATACCCGCGTGATCCTAAAAAAAGTTTAGTGAAATTTGAGAAGAGAAGAGTCAAAACTCTACGTCAGGATACCTTACCAGAGCGATGAAGGGACTGGGGAGTAAAAAAGAATCCCTAAACTCTCCGATATATAATTCCTAAATGACTCAAAACATTTTTCTAGACTCAACTCGTCCGCTAATTCGATCAAGCAATGGGGCTCCTAAGGTCGGGGAAGGCTCTGATTACCAACTTGTAAAGCCCTCGATGCGGCTATATATCCCATGTGTCGAAGCACGACTTAGAGGCATAACCGCATTGAAAGCAATGTCGCAAGTGAGGTAATCTTCAGAAACAACCCATGTAATACAATCAGGGAAAATATACATAGTTGGCTTATAATCGCCACTTCACACAATTACATGAATAAAGCATTACATCATCCAGATACAATCAGGGTCCGACTACGGAACCAAAATAAAAGAAGAACCCCAAATGCGACAAGGTCCCCGATCGACCCCAACTGCGCTCCACTACTCATCAACTAGAACGAAACAACACAAAGGACAAGATCTTCATCGAGCTCCTCCTGAGCTTGGTCGCGTCATCTGCACGGACTCATCGGCACCTGCAAGCTGGTTTTGGAAGTATCTGTGAGTCGCGGGGACTCAGCAATCTCGCACCCTCGCGATCAAGACTATTTAAGCTTATGGGTAAGGCAAGATAATATGTGGAGCTGCAGCAAGCGACTATCATATATGGTGGCTAACATACGCAAATGAGAGCGAGAAGAGAAGGCAAAAGCACGGTCGAACAACTATGATCAAGAAGTGATCCTAGAACAACCTACGTCAAGCATTACTCCAACACCATGTTCACTTCCCGGACCCCGCCGAGAAGAGACCATCACGGTTACACACGCGGTTGATGTATTTTAATTAAGGTCAACTTCAGGTTTTCTACAACCGGACGTTAACAAATTCCCATCTGCCCATAACCGCAGGCACGGCTTTCAAAAGTTCAAATCCCTGCAGGGGAGTCCCAACTTAGCCCATGACAAGCTCTCACGGTCAACGAAGGATATACCTTCTCCCGAGACATTCCGATCAGACTCGGTATCCCGGTTCTACAAGACAACTTCGACAAGTCAAAACAAATCCAGCAACACCGCCCGAATGTGACGACAAATCCCGATAGGAGCTGCACATATCTTGTTCTCAGGGCACACTCAGATGAGCGCTCCATACAACTAAAACCAAACCTCGAGTTTCCTTGAGGGGGCGCTACACGGGACTCTAGTTTGGACCAACACTCAGAGGAGCACTGGCCCGGGGGGGTTTAAAATAAAGATGACCCTTGAGTCTGCAGAACCCAAGGGAAAGAAAAGGCTAGGTGGCGAATGGTAAAACAAATGTTGGGAATTTCTGGAGGAGTTTTAATCAAGGCGAACTGTCAAGGGGTTCCCATAATAGCCCAACCGCGTAAGGAACGCAAAATCCGGGAACATAACACCGATATGACGGAAACTAGGGCGGCAAGAGTGGAACAAAACACTAGGCAAAAGGCCGAGCCTTCGACCCTTTACCAAGTATATAGATGCATTAATTAAAATAAGAGATATTGTGATATCCCAACAAGTAAGCAATGTTCCAACAAGGAACGAATCTCCATGTTCCAACAAGGAACAAACTTCAAACTTCACCTGCAACTAACAACGCTATAAGAGGGGCTGAGCAAAGCGGTAACATAGCCAAACAACGGTTTGCTAGGACAAGGTGGGTTAGAGGCTTCGTTAAACAATATGGGAGGTATGATAAGCAAGTGGTAGTCATCATAGCATAGGCATAGCAAAAGAGCGAGCATCTAGCAAGCAAAGATAGAAGTGATTTCGAGGGTATGATCATCTTGCCTAAGATCCCGCAAGGAAGAAGAACGAGTCCATGAAGAAGACAAACGGACGTGGACGAACGGGTCCTCACAAACGCGACGGTACCGGAACCAACCCGAAGAAGCAAACACCGGAAAGAAGCACACAACATAGTAAACAACCAACACATGAACATGGTATGATATGCGGGATGCGGTATGCGATGCATATGCATGATTTGACAAGGAATGATTAAACCTGGCCTCAACTTGGAAATCCAAGTGGGCCACTGGAAAGGTGAGGTGATTTCGGTTGAAATCGATATAAAGATCACCGGAATCGGATGCACGGTTTGGAAATGGCAAGCAAAACAAATATGGCACTGGTCTACGATAAACAGCAAGTAGACATTTAATGCATCAAGATAATTATGCTACAGCACTCAAACATGGCAACAAAATACATGGCAGGGATCCACTCATGATGCTTGACAAAATAGGAACACTGAGCTACGGCCAATTAATCCATTAACAGGTTCAAACAAGCATGGCAAAAGTGCAAATGATAAACAGGTTTCAGACTTAGTGAAATTAACACTAGTCTGGAATTTCAGATCAGGTAGCACACATTGGAGCATGAAAACTAGATGCTACAGGAACTTAACATGGCAAAGCAACGCATGGCATGGAGCTACTCAAAGAGCTTAACAAAAGTCCCTTGGTGACCTTGAGCCAAAAGGGATCAGAAAATACCACTTCAAGCATGTGAACATGGCAAAAACATAAACAGATACATACTTAGTGAAAAACTGGAGCATGCAAATCTGTTAACGAGTAGGCATGTTCACGAGCTCGATGCACTCACTATAGAGCAAGGCATGACAATATAAGCATACACCCATCAAGAATAAATGTTATATAAGCTAGACATGGCAAGATCAACAACATAGCATGCACGGATCAACAACAACATCCTCGGCAAAATCGCTAACAAGTAGACAATCTGCTCAGATTCACGGAATAGCAAAAGTAGAGCTCGATTGACTCAAGCTAGGGTGCTCCATAAATGCAAACAAAGACATGGATGGATAGAGCACCACAAGATTAACAAATCATCCGTAATGATCATCCTCAAAAGAGGCACGGATCACTAGGAAACAACATGAACATATGGCATATTGATAAAAACAGATCAAGGACTTAGAGAAATCCTAAGTCCCTGAAATCAGCATTAACGAATGCGCTACTTTGCAAGCTTGTGCTAGTCACCACACATATCACAAAAATACATGGATGGCACCTCTGGAAAGATGGCAAAGCATATAACAAAACTCATGTAGAGCTCAGGGGCATATCATGCACACAATAATCATGGCAAAAATGACAAATAGCTATTTGGTGCAGCAGATCTGACAATTAACTCAAATAGCTCTCTTCCAACAGCATTTCGGGCATCGAGATGAACTCAAATGAAAATGATGCAATGAGAAGAAATTTGTACTCTCCGAGGACGAACACTTTTGATATGCTGCACGCACAAAACGGAGCTACGGATGCGTAGTTACGGCTTGATGAACATGAGCATTTGAATCTGGACAATTCAGGGACTTGGTAGAAATTACCACTCCGAGAAAGTCAACGGGGCCGGATGAAGTGGGATGGCGAGATCCGGATCGGGAGGGGCCGTTTGGTTCGTGGGACGGCTGGATCTCATCCCACCCGTCCGGATCCGTGGCGGGCGGCGTTCGGCGGCTCGCCGGAGCTCCGGCAAGGCGAGGAGCGGGGCGACGCCGGCGATTGAAGGCGGCGGTGGTGCATAGCTCGGCGAACGGCGGCGGGGCCGGAGGAGAACCGGGCGCGGTGGCGGCGGAGCATGTCGGCGGCGGGCGGCGTGTCCTGCGGGGCGCCGGCGAGGAGCACACGGCGGCGGGGCGGCGCGCTGCAGGCGACGGGGACGGACAGCGGCGGCGCTGGCGATCCGGCCGGTGACTGGAGGCGGAGAAGACGCCGGGCGCGAGGCGTGGGTTCGATTGGCGGTGGC
The DNA here is from genome assembly GCF_003073215.2 of Triticum urartu. Taxonomy (NCBI): domain Eukaryota; kingdom Viridiplantae; phylum Streptophyta; class Magnoliopsida; order Poales; family Poaceae; genus Triticum; species Triticum urartu. The sequence continues at coordinate 213,294,735 of NC_053023.1, read as the reverse complement.
GGGCGGCCGGCCGGGCCGGGAGGGCCGCGGCTGGGCCCAGTGGGCCTGGCGGGTGGCGCGGCGAAGTGGGGAAAACAGGAGGTCAGGTGGCGCGATGCGGTTGGGCGCGAGAGGCGGAGAGGCTGACGTGTCGCGCTCCCATTGGATGGAGTGACGTGGCGGCTAGACATGTCCGTCGGCGGGGAAATTGTTCGGAGGCGCGAGGTGGACGAAGGTTAGGGTTTATCTGCGCGAGAATTTCGGAGGGAGACACATATTTATACGTAGAGGGAGCTTGGAAAGTCCAAATGAGGTGCGGTTTTCGGCCACGCGATCGTGGTCGAACGACCGAGATGATGGAGGGGGTTTAGGTGGGTTTTGGGCCACTTTGGAAGGGTGTGGGGCTGCAACACACACGAGGCCTTCTCGGTCCCTTGGTTAACCGTTGGAGCATCAAACGAAGTCCAAATGGTACGAAACTTGACAGGAGGTCTACCGGTAGTAAACCAAGGCCGCTTGGCAAGTCTCGGTCCAATCCGGAAATGTTTTACCCCCACACATGAGAAGAAGGTAGAAAGGGCCACCGGAGGAGATAGGAGCGCCGGAATGCAAAACGGACAACGGGGAAAATGCTCGGATGCATGAGACGAACATGTATGCAAATGAAATGCACATGATGGCATGATATGCAATGCATGACACGCAAGCAATGACAAGGCAACAACAGCGAATAACTGGAGGACACCTGGCACATCGGTCTCGGGGCGTTACAGGACGTCAAGCAATCAACGAGGAGACCACGAGGCAGGGGGCGCGCCTACCCCCCTGGGCGCGCCCTCCACCCTCGTGGGCCCCTCGTGGCTCCACCGACCTACTTCTTCCTCCTATATATACCTACATACCCTGAAAACATCAGAGGGCACCCCGAAAACCTAATTCCACCGCCGCAACCTTCTGTACCCGTGAGATCCCATCTTGGGGCCTTTTCCGGCGCTCCGCCGGAGGGGGCATTGATCACGGAGGGCTTCTACATCAACACCATAGCCTCTCCGATGATGTGTGAGTAGTTTACCTCAGACCTTCGGGTCCATAGTTATTAGCTAGATGGCTTCTTCTCTCTCTTTGGATCTCAATACAAAGTTCTCCTCGATTCTCTTGGAGATCTATTCGATGTAACTCGTTTTGCGGTGTGTTTGTCGAGATCCGATGAATTGTGGATTTATGATCAAGATTATCTATGAACAATATTTGAATCTTCTCTCAATTCTTTTATGTATGATTGGTTATCTTTGCAAGTCTCTTTGAATTATGAGTTTGGTTTAGCCTACTAGATTGATCTTTCTTGCAATGGGAGAAGTACTTAGCTTTGGGTTCAATATTGCAGTGCTCGATCCCAGTGACAGTAGGGGAAACGACACATATTTTATTGTTGCCATCGAGGATAAAAAGATGGGGGTTATATCATATTGCATGAGTTTATCCCTCTACATCATGTCATCTTGCTTAAAGTGTTACTCCGTTCTTATGAACTTAATACTCTAGATGCATGCTGGATAGCGGTCGATGTGTGGAGTAATAGTAGTAGATGCAGGCAGGAGTCGGTCTACTTGTCACGGACGTGATGCCTATATACATGATCATACCTAGATATTCTCATAACTATGCTCACCCACAATAATACTTATGCTATCTTGAGAGAAGCCACTAGTGAAACCTATGCCCCCGGGGTCTATTTTCCATCATACAAGTTTCCAATCTATTTTATTTTGCAATCTTTACTTTCAATTTATATCATAATAATACTAAAAATATTTATCTTATTACGATCATCTCTATCAGATCTCACTCTTGCAAGTGGCCATGAAGGGATTGACAACCCCTTTATCGCATTGGTTGCGAGGTTCTTATTTGTTTGTGTAGGTACGAGGTGACTCACGCGTGGTCTCCTACTGGATTGATACCTTGGTTCTCAAAAACTGAGGGAAATACTTACGATGCTTTACTGCATCACCCTTTCCTCTTCAAGGGAAAACCAACGCATGCTCAGGAGGTAGCAGCCACCAGTAAGGACGCGGTCAGGGCAGGGTTCTCGATGCGATGGAAGTCGGACCCCGAGTGGTGAAGTGAGTGGAGGCCTCCGGAGGGGTTGCGGGTATGACAGTCGAGCATCGATGATCACATGTGATTCTGCTCCCGCGGTTAGGCTTGCGGGTCGTGTCCTACTCTTTTGTCGGGTTTAGATAACCAATAGTTGACCTGAGAGGTAATTTGTTGGTCAATGATGTTTGATTGATCTAAGCAACCGTGAGATGTGCGACGGGCGGGACAAATGCGAGCAGACATCAACGGCAAACATGGACCAATGCCAACACAGGTTCATGGTGGAGCAGCTCACGTGTTGGTCTCCACTTCGTAGGCAGCAACAACTGCCTCACCAATTGATGTTCTCTTTTTATTCCTTTTTCTGATCCATTTTTTCCACATAGGCCTTAATAAAAATTGGGGATCAAGAAGTTGATCGCTTCAAAGTACTGAGCATATGAATTCTTTCTTATGCATGAGGGTATGAAACATGGTTTTGTTGTCAATTCTTGTAGCACATGTGATTGTTCGTGGTCAAGTGTTCAACCCATCAGCTCTGCATTGGGTGTGCTTACACTTTTTGGAAGATGGTAGGCAGTAGCGCTGCTTCAGTATATTAAGAGAAGATTTACAAAATCAGGAGGTGTATAATTGCACTTGATCTATGCATGTTTGCCCAGATTTGAATAACTTTGAGTTTGTGACCATCGCACTTAGCATCTTTTTTGATGTATTTTTTGTTTTGCTAGCTCAAGTAGTTCACATGAAATGACTTTGGGAATGGGGTGGTTCACTGAAGTAATTAGTGGTAGCACCTCATGATGACATGGAGTGCATGACCGATGTATGTATTTTCAGCTTGTTAGTCACGATGAAGTGGAATACATCATAATATTTCTCTACATGAACTGTCAGGGACATATCACCACGTCCACATAATCCAGTTTATCCATGTTCAGTTCCTTAGGTTGCCTACCGGATTTACCATGTATTATTTGGCTAAAAAAATTGCATTGTTAATCGCTTCAGAGAACAAGTGAAAATGTAGGTTGTATCCCTCTTTAGTTTGTGAATAATCTGTTCATAGAGTCACTACTCCATCATCACATAAGACACATATTTTAAGGTCAAGAATTTGTCATCTATACTTGTTATCCCTTTTTAATTATGCTGAACTTGAGAAACTGAGCTATTGGAATAAGTGAATTATTTGAAATATAAATTGTCAATCTGTTACATGCGAGAAGAGGCCTTTTGCAACAAGTGAATTATTTGAAAAATTAAATCTTCAAATTTTTTAAAAGTGAAGTTCCTCTCCAACTACAATTCTATGCAAGCACTGATCTTTAAACTGAAGGTGACTATTCTTTTTAAGAAGGGAGGATGATTCACTTTGGTGTATATGATCCTATGATCTTTTTTATTGATTGCTATGTATGTTCCTATTATATCCTCTAACTGGCCCAATTTTCCATTTCATACTCATGATATTAGATCGAGTGCTCATACACGATGGTAACTTCTCTTAAGGGTGTGTTATTGTTTATTTGTGGCTTAGACTTGAACACCTACTTCTGTTTGAAAACAATAACTGTTGCCGCCTCATGATTACAATAACTAATTTTAATGTAACACATGCCGATTACCTGATACTACTAGATGCCACCACTTTGCCGTTTTAGATTTATGTTGGTAAGCTGGCCCATGTTGTTCATGGAATGACTTGATGTGAAAGGAAATGGGCCCATAGGTCGAGCAGAGAAGCTTTCATTGAGAATAAGTGTGGTGTTGTTGGAATTTTTTATATTAGTAAGATCTTCATAGAGCCTTTGTTTGGAGGTAGGATAGTCTTATTATGGGAATCAAGTGTAATATTATGACATTCTATGAGGGCTAATTTTTTGTTGGTTGCTTACCAAGCTGGCCGCTCGGTATTCTGTGAGGACTATGTTTAGACACATAAATTAGTGAATCATTTATTCCTTCTTGAGAGACGTTGTTTTTTCAGAAAAATATTACTCCCCTTTAGTGGTTTGGTCGACATCGTCCACTCACGTCCGATCTGGAGCGGCAGACCGACATGAATGCACGGCGAATGTTCTAGAATGGGACACAAGGCGACTGTTCTAAATCAGGACGCATGATGATGACTTTGGATGGGACCGGGCGGGTGGAGCGTATGTGGCACGAGTCCATTTTGCGGAATTTCTAATGCACGCACATGTCCATGGACGTTTACGCCACTACGGCTAAGGTGTTTAGAGCAACTCTAACAGTGCGACCCATTTCGTCCGCCCATGTCCGTTTGGGACGCGGTAGACAAAAACGTCAGCCAAACGCGTTGACCCAAACCCAAAATGCATCTGCTTCATGTCCGCGCCGACGCATTTCAGGCCATGTCCCCTCGGTGTCCGCTGCGACCCCACATGTCAGCCACCCAACTACCCCATGCGGTCATAATTAATGGCGACCACCTACCATGGTCCCACGCGTCAGTGACAACGAGTATCCTTTTTTAATCCAAGCGTGCACGCGGGAGGGGGGCTCATCCACTTCCAGCCTCTCGTCCCCATCTAGCAACCACCATGGGCTTATTCACCGGCAAGAACAAGGGCAAGGCCCCTTCCGGCTCTTCGCACGCGCTCCCCCCACCTCCGTCGGTGACTGTCCGCTCGGCGAGGCAGCAGCTACACATGTGAGTGCACTAGGCGAGGTGGCACTGGGAGAACCGCATGCCCCTCCTGTACCCCGACGTGATGCTACCACACGACTAGCATTTGGATCCAGTGCGGATCTCGGTGCCGGCGGTGCCGCGGACGTCGTGGGCGCATGCGGAGGACATGCAGCGCCTGCTACTTTTGATTTGTGTTGGTATTTCCCCGAAGAGGAGAGGATGATGCAGTACAATAGAGGTAGGTATGTCCCTCAGTTATGAAACCAAGGTTATTAATCCAGTAGGAGAACCAAGCAATAGTATGTAAACAACACCTGCACACAAACAAAAAGTACTTGCAACCCAACGCGCAAAGGTGTTGTCAATCCCTCAACAGTTATGAACAAGATTAAATTGTATAGGATTTGATAAATAGATCTAACTAAATTACAAAATAAAATAAATAAAAGAAAGTTGCAGCAAGGTATTTTTAGGATTTTTATATGATAAATGATAGACCCAGGGGCCATAGTTTTCAGTAGAGGATTCTCTCGAGAAAATAGCATACGGTGGGTAAACAAATTACTATTGAGAAATTGATAGAAAAGCAAATAATTATGAAAATATCTAAGGCAATGATCATACAGAGGTATCACATCCAAGATTAGTATACCAAAACGATTCTGCACCTACTACTATTACTCCACACATCGACCGCTATCCAGCATGCATATAGTGTAGTGAGTTCATGGAAAAACGGAGTACTTCATTAGGCAAGATGACATAATGTAGACAAGATAAACTCACGTATGAATAAACCCCATACTTTTTACACTTAATGGCAACGATACATACTTATCATGTCCCTTTCTGTCACTTAGATTGAGCACCACAAGATCAAACCCATGACAAAGCACCTCTTCCCATGGCAAGATAAATCAATCTAGTTGGCCAAACCAAACCAATTAATCGAAGAAGAAATATGAGGCTATATTAATCATGAATAAAAGAGTTCAGAGAAAACCCCAATATTATTCAAGGATAGATCTGATCATAAACTCACAATTCATCAGATCTCAACAAACACACAACAAAAAAGAATTACATCACATAGAACTCGAAGAACATCAAGGAGAAAATTGCATTGAAAAACATCGAGAGAGAAGAAGCCATCTAGCTACTAACTATGGACCCATAGGTCTATGGTAAAGTACTCACGCATCATCGGAGGGGCAACAAGGATGATGAAGAACCCCTCCGTGATCGTTTCCCCATCTGGCGGAGTGCCAGAAAAGGACTCTAGATTGGATCTCGTGGTTCAGGAACTTGCGTGGTGGAGAAAGTATTTCATGGATTCCCCTGAGGGTTTTGGGATTTTAGAGTTTTATAGAGGCGGAGGTAGGTCAAACGGAGCCTCAGGGGCCCCACCACCAATCAGGGTGCACCTTGGTGGGTGGTGGGTCCATGCTCCCACGTCTGGTCTTCTCCTGAAGCTTCTAGTATTCCTTATGTCCAGAAAAAAATCTCCAAAAAGTATTGTGGCATTTGGATGGTACTGATATTTTGTGAAACCAAAAACAAGCAAAAAACAATAACTGGCACTGGGCAATAGGTTAATAGGTTAGTCCCAAAAAATGATATAAAGTTGCTTGTAAATATATATATATAAAACATCCAAGATTGATACTTAAATAGCATGGAACAATAAAAAATTATAGATATGTTGGAGACGTGCCAGCGTCGGCGGGTGATGCTGATGCCAGAGCACCGCCTCAACCCGGCCTACGCGCGAGACTCTCCTGATCGAAAGGTCTGGTTTGCCCTCAAGCACGAGGAGAAGCACCAGCGCATCATCCATCACGTTCGTGCTGGCATCCCGCCACCCTCCGTCATGCGCGAGGAGGACCTGGACGAGGAGTCCACCTACCAGGCAGCCATGGTGGCCGCCATGTAGAATAGTGTAGAGGACGAGCGACACAAGGTGGGGGAGGAGGAGGCATTCCAGGCGTGACTGCAGGAGGCCATCATGCTCTCCGCTTCTCGCAACTACGTCTTGCCACCACTGATGCTATCATCCCCTACCAAGGCTGAGCCGACGCCGTCCCCTGTGCTGGCGACCCAGCGGTTCACCTAGTATGGTGTGGTGCGCGAGTGGGTCAATGCGCCCCCATCTGGCTTGGGGCGACGCTAAGGCAGGAGTAGCTCTACCTCGAACAGTGGTGGACGTGCTGGCTGGTGGAGGAGCGCGCCAACGATAAGCACTAGTTGCAGTTGGTGCGTGAGGTGGAGGAGGAGGAGTGCAGTGCAGTGCCCACGTGGTGGGGCAGCCCAGCGGGCAGCTTTGGACGTCGCCAAAGCCTGGGAGACGGGGTTCCCCTGAGCTAGCCCGCCACCGACACTCATCGACCTCATAGGCCCCGACGACGAGGACGCCTAGGGCAGCGTGCGCCTCATTTTCTTTTCTATTTATTAATGTTTTAATTAATGTAATGTGGAATCTCGCCGGCCATTCAGGCTGGCATTATGTTTAATTAACGTTTTAGTTTCAACATATTTCGGTTTTTTCATTCTTTTTCGCGTGCACACAAAAAATGGGTCGGGCCAGTGTTGGACGCAAGTGCTGACCCAACTGCAAAACCAGACATGGGCGTCTTCCTGTCTTACACAAACATATGAAAAATGAAGATAGCACGCGTCCGTTTGGGTCACCACGGACAAAAACGATGGCCCAACACACCGACCCATTCCAAAAACCCATCCGCTCGGACCAATTTCCGACCCAAATTTGTGCCACGTGTCCCCTCGGTGCCCAGCGCGGCCCCACATGTCAGCCGGCGTGAAAGTGCAACTAATCCCTGAGTGGTTTTAGTAATTCATAACAACATATAGCTCATTGAACTAATATCCATTCAAGTTAAATATTTCAGAAAGTTCAATGATTGGCATGGCATGGACTAGAGATGTGGACCCCTCAAAATGCTAAGGACAAAGATTTGGCAAAAGCTCAATACTCTTCATTTTCATTTTAGTGATCCAAGATCACATGCGTCCATAGGAAAGCCAATACTATTAAGAGGGATGAGGTGTTGCTTAATGGTCTACTTGCTCAAAGTGCTTAGTGATATTACTCCATAACCCTTAGCCACTTTCTCATTTCCAAATATGTCCAAAACCCAAAGTCAAAATCGGCCCACCGATTTGATCTATCCGGCGCCACTGAGTTCTTTTGACATAGCCACTGCCAGAAACCCTAGACAATTCGGTCTCACCGAGATGGCATTGCAAACTTTGTGTTTCCCTTTGTAACGTTTTGGTCTTACCGAAATGAGCGATCGGTCCCACTGAGTTCGCAATGCAAACTCTCTCTTTCCCTTCGTAACGTTTCGGTCTTACCGAAATGAGCGATCGGTCCCACCGAGTTCACAATGCAAACTCTTTGTTTCCCTTGGTAACATTTCGGTCCTACCGAAATGAGCGATCAGTCCCATCGAGTTTGCCTGAACAACTCTCTGTTAACTCATTGATGAAATTGGTCTCACCGAGTTCATGCAATCGGTCACACCGAGATGAGGTTTTGCCGTAGCCCTAGCACACCAGTCCCACCAAGTTGAGCATGTCGCTCCCACCGAGACTCCTAACATTCACATTTTGAACTGAATTGGTCTCACAGAGTTCTCCTATTCCGTCTGGCCGAGTTGGGTCAAATGTGTGTAACGGTTGGACTTTGTGTGGAGGCTATATATACCCCTCCACCCCATTCTCTATTCAAGAGAGAGCCATCAGAACGTGCCTACACTTCCACTACTCATTTTCTAAGAGAGAACCACCTACTCATGTGTTGAGACCAAGACATTCCAATCCAACCACAAGAATCTTGTTCTCTAGCCTTCCCCAAGTTATTGTCGACTCAAATCATTTTTCCACCATAGCTATCTCTGTGAGAGAGAGTTGAGTGTTGGGGAGACTATCATTTGAAGCACAAGAGCAAGGAGTTCAACATCGACACACCATCTATTACCTTTTGGAGAGTAGTGTCTCCTAGATTGGTTAGGTGTCACCTGGGAGCCTCCGGCAAGATTGTGGAGTTGAACCAAGGAGTTTGTAAGAGCAAGGAGATCGCCTACTTCGTGAAGATCTACCGGAGTGAGGCAAGTCCTTCGTGGCCGATGGACATGGTGGGATAGGCAATGTTGCTTCTTCATGGACCCTTCGTGGGTGGAGCCCTCCGTGGACTCGCGCAACCGTTAACCTTTGTGGGTTGAAGTCTCCATCAACGTGGACGTACAATAGCACCACCTATCGGAACCACGCCAAAAAACTCCATGTCTACATTGCATTTGCCTTCTCCAAACCCTTCCCTTTACCTTAATATGCAATGTTTTACTTTCCGCTGCTACACTCTTAGAATTGCATGTGTAGGTTGATTGCTTGACTTGTGCTAAGTTGCTAAAATCTGCCAAGACTTAAAATTGGGAAAAGGCTAGATTTTTATTTGGTCAAGTAGTCTAATCACCCCCCCTCTAGACCTACTTTTGATCCTACAAATGCTATCAGAGCTTTTTTCTTCATTTGCCTTGATTTCCATAGCTTTGGTGATCATAGCCTAGGTTTGACAACCTAAGACAGTATGGCGTCTAGCGAGGGAAATTACCACTGTAGAGGTCCTTACTTTGATGGTACGAATTTTGCTAGTTGGAAGCATAAGATGAAAATGCTTATTCTTGGTCATAACCCCGCCGTTTGGCCTATTGTGCGTATTGGTTTGCAAGGTGAATACTTCGTGGAAGAGAACCGGATCATGAAGCGTCCACGGAATAATTGAAGATGTTGCAATACAATGCTCAAGCTTGCGATATCCTCTTCAACGAATTGTGCCCCAAAGAATTCAACAAAATAAGTCGCCTTGAGAATGCAAAGGAAATTTGGGATACTTTGACCCTATATGGCCGATCTTTCACGAAAGGAGCGGGATACCTTGAAGAACACGAAGAACACGGGAAGAACGAAGAGAAAACACACAGGGAAACACTCAAGAACAAGTCCAATCACACATCCACTAGACAATCAAACACACAAGATCCACAAGGTACATGAACAACAAAGGGAAAGATACAAGGTAAAGTTCATCTCCGTGAGGAGGTCTTGAATCCACAAGGGGATCTTCCCTTGAAGGGGTCTTGAATCCAAGGTGGATCTTCTCCGAAGAGGGGCCGCGGTCTCTCTCATGGAGTAGATCTATAATGGATGAGCAAAGCTCTATCTCTAAATGAGCTACTACTTTGCTAACCCTAGAAAGGAGGTGGAGGTGGTCTATTTATAGTCTTAGCCACAAAGGGGTAAGTGGGAGAGAGGTACAAGGCCAAAGGCCCGCGGCTGCGCACAGGCAGGTACCAGACGACCGGTGGGGGTCGGACGTTCGGTGGCTTAGGACGGTCCGGACGTCCGGCGCGCGTTGGATGTCCGTTGATTCTTCTCAGGTGTAGTGGCACCGGTCGTCCGATCAGCGCCGGTCATCCAGGTGCTGGGACTCGTCGGATGTCCGGTGTCGGTCGGTCGTCCGGTCGTTGTAGATCTCGTCGGCTGGACTCTTGGGCTGGCTGGAGTTCCAGGTGTCGGATGTCCGGCGTAGTCCGGCCATCTGGTCGCTGTAGATTGTCGGACGTCCGGTGGCACGTCGGTCGTCCGGCCGCTAGGGACTCTGCAGCTCCGTCTTCTTCCGTCTTTGCTTCCACGCTTCCCTCACGGACGGCGTAGGAGTTCCTTGGCACTTGCACTCCTCCTCATCGTCCATGAAGCTCCGGCAATACCTATGCATGCACATGAGTGGAGTGTCAAGTAGTATGCCATCCTTGAAGGGGTCAAGTGAACACGTGTAAAGGAGAAGATTCACCTTTAGGTATGAGAAGTAGATGCCGCATGTGTCACTTGCCAAATGGACTCTTGATATGGTGATGTACGTAGGATGCTCCGCATCATCCCCTCCCCCTTGGAAAAGATCCGACCTCGGATCGAAAACCAAATCACCATGGGAAAGAGATGGCTTCGTCGTGTAGTAGTGAACATTCACCAAGTACTCATCATCTTCAAGCTCGCAATGGGCACTCTCCAATGTCGCATCGTCTAGTGATTCCTTCAAAAGGGGCAAAGACAACAAACACTTGGAAAAACAAATGTGGTTAGCATTATTGCAAAACCAAGCATTCAAGAGGTGATTCACCAAACAAGTGTCATCATCATGCAAAACATATGGTTTTACAAAGGATTGTGACATGGCGTGTAAGCACATAAATTGAGCATAATCAAGGATATCATGGGGACAATCATGTAAATGTGAGGTAGTGACGCAAATGTGTGTGACAAGAGAAGAAGCATCTATCTCATGGTCATAGCAAGCATGCATAAAGCGCTCAATGAAAGGTCTATGGTAGGCATAGGAAGCATTCACAAAACTAAATAAAATGAAATGTCTAAACACATGGGACAAGTGTAAGACAATCCAAGCATAATGTGCATAGGGTGTAGTGAATATACTGTGGCACTCAACACAATAGAAAGAGAAATTGTTCATCATGTGTGAGGCAATCAAGGCAAGCATGTAGCAATCAATGAGACATGGCATATGTGAAGAAATGATATTGTTGCAACCAAGCATGTGATAGGAGCAAATAATCCAAGAATTGGATGCAACACACAAGTCATATATATCATGATGCATGGAACGATGAAAATGACAAGTTGAAGCAAGATCTCTAACATGTGTGCAATCAAGTGGTCCAAGATGAACAATAAGTCTGATGGTGCAAGCAACACAAGTAGTATGATCCACAATATCCATGCTCAAGAAAGATGTCACCTTGAAGGCGTGTCCTTGTGCGTCCTTCACAATGCCAAAACATAAGCAAATGCAGTGTAGAAGCGAGTCGTGGTAGAATGTATGAGGCTCGCTCTCAAGAGCACGAATGGTCAACTCGCGGGAAGTGGAAGTTGACACCAAGTCGAAGTATCCTACACATGCACAAACAAAACAAAGAAAGTATGTGCATGGTAGATAAACACATCATCCATCATGATGGTTCTCCGCTCTTGCACATAACCATTAGTAGCACAAGTGCATGAATAATATGATGCAATAATGGCTATATTCATGGCACTAGGTATATGGTGCAAAGAGGCAAGACAAGCATGCTTCACAAGGAATATGTCAAAATCTCGAAACATATGTGAGAATGCTATGGGGGCAATCTCATTAGCAAGACTAAAATCATGGTTTGCTCAATACATTGAAAATCATCTCGCATGAGAGAGGCAACATATGGAGATATATGACGGCAAGCAATAACAATCATGTGCAAAGCATGTAGATGGTTGTCATCAACTGCATGAAATGAGCAAGTATGAATCATCAGTGATGCAACAAGGTAAGCAATCATAGTAATGAAGTTGTGCAAGCTAGTAGTGCAAAGATGCAACATACTAGAGGAAATCATGGAAATCATGTCATGTGAGCAAATAATAGATATATACAATACACATGACATATCACAAGCACGGACACAAAGCAAGATCATAGTATAATCATAGGCATGGGGAACAAAGCAAATATGGCAATAACAAGTGATATCTCCACCAAGATTGCAAATACACATACAAGTAGTAGAATCAATCATCATGTGTAATGCAAAGCATGGGTCACAAATGCATGGCAAAGGTAGGGGAATGAGCATATCATGCAAAGTGAACATGGCAACATGGGCATAGAATATGTAATGGACAATAATCCATAACCATGTGAGGGACATGTAGAATAAATGCGCGAAGTCTTTGCGCGAAGAGAGCGGTGGGAAGGATAATCCATGGGATCCCAAGTCATCATTGCTCTCTAGAGCTCGTTTAGAATATGTAATGGACAATAATCCATAACCATGTGAGGGACATGTAGAATAAATGCGTGAAGTCTTTGCGCGAAGAGAGCGGTGGGAAGGATAATCCATGGGATCCCAAGTCATCATTGCTCTCTAGAGCTTGTTTTATCAACTCGTGGGATTGCGAGGTTGACAATTATTCATGGGTACCTACACAAAAGAGACACAAACCAAAGAAATTGTGCGCATGGTAAATGTACACATCATCCATCATGATGTGTATGTGCACATGTGAGTTAGTACAAGATAAGCATCGCTCAAATGAATTTGATGCATGGTATAAGAACATGTCATCCATCATGAAATAATAGTTATTGTGTATAACACGATGGGGACACAAATTGAGAATGCAAGTATATGGCACATCAATAGAATGTTTATTCATGGGGAGCATATTGTGCACATAAGTATGAGGATCATGCAATGGATGGGAGTGATCAAAATCTCCTAAAATGTATGAGGAAACTATGGGGGTCTCCTCATGAGCAATATTGGAAATATCATATGGAGAAAATGGACAACATCCAAAACAATGCATATCTTAAGCTAGGTGGTTATGGCATGTGATGTAGGGTGGAAGCCTAATCGGTCGATCTTTCACGAAAGGAGCGGATCCCGCGATGAACACAAAGAACACGAGGAGGGAAGTGAAGGAAAACATGGGGGAAATGCAAGGGAAACACTAAACCAACAAAAAATAGTCACACATGTGCTAGATCCTCGAGTACACAGGAAATCACACGATCCACGGACAACTAAGGATGATACAAAGGTAGCAGGTCTTCTTCGTGAGGAGGTCTTGTATCCACAAGGGGATCTTCCCGTAGCGGGGTCTTGAATCCAAAGGGATCTTCTCCGAAGAGGGGCCGCGGTCTCTCTCGTGGAGTAGGTCCGATGTGGATGAGCAATGCTCTATCTCTAAATATGAGCTAAACCAATGCTAACCCTAAAACGTAGGTAGGAGAAGATTATATATAGTCTAGGGGGAAGGGATACACGGGCCTGGGCCCTTACACTGTGCGCAGACAGGGGAGGCCGGATGTCCCGGCGTTCGCGGAGGGCCGGATGTCCGGGCTGGTGAAGCTAGCCATGTCGCTTTCGGGTAGGTGGTGTTCGGATATCCAGGCTCGAGGCTGGATTTCCGGGCCGGACCGGATGTCCGGGATGGGGCCGGATGTCCGGGGCATGTAGATGCGCGGCGGCTGGTAGGCGGTTGTGGTTGAGGTCTCCAGCGGCCGGATGTCCGGGCTTGGGGCCGGATGTCCGGGTCCTAGAGCTGCCTTCTTCTCCTCTTGGCATTCCTCTTCATCCGTGAACTTGGGGACTTGTACATCTTCATGTCCATCTTAGGGAGGGTCCTCCTGGTACCTAATCATGCACAACAACTCGGTCTTAGGTAGTAGCCATGTCTCATGCATACAAAGTGGAAGTTCGGAGATGAGAGAGTTCACCTTATCTTCGATAGCCTTGGCTCTGGCTCTTTTCATTGGTCCAAGTGGTGTCGTTGGAGGTGTAGGTACGTCCATGGGGATGATCGTGGGATGCTCCGCATCATCTCCCCGCCCTTGGGGAAGATCCGACCTCAGATCAAAATCCTCATCACCATGGTAGGGTGAGAGATCTTTGACGTTAAAGATGTCGCTCACGAAGTACTTGTCACGTGGGATGTCGATCTTGTAGGCATTGTTGTTGTAGAGTTTGAGCAACTTGAAAGGTCCATCCGCTCGTGGTCGAAGTTTGGACTGGCATTCGTCGGGGAAGCAGTCCTTGCGAAGGTGTAGCCACACAAGATCTTCGATGTTGAACACGGGTGCTTGTTGATGTTGAGCTTGGTCGCAAGTCGTTCTACTTGGCGCTCGATGTTGTGCCTTGTATCCTCATGCACCTTCTTGAGATGGTTCACACATGCACTTGCGTCCATATTGATGCGCTCTTGAAGTGGTAGAGGGAGAATGTCCAATGGGGACAAAGGGTTGAATCCGTAGATGACCTCGAAGGGGGACTTGCCGGTTGTTGAGTGTCTTGCGCGGTTGTAGGCAAACTCAGCGATAGGTAGACACTCCTCCCACTCCTTGATGTTCTTCTTGATGAGTGCTCGAAGTAGATCGGAGAGTGTGCGGTTGGTCACCTCCGTTTGGCCGTCGGTTTGTGGATGATACGCCATGGAGAAGAGTAGCTTGATTCCGAGCTTGGCGCATAGGGTCTTCCAAAAGTAGCTAAGGAACTTGACGTCGCGTTCCGAGACGACCGTCTTTGGCACTCCATGTAGATGCAATATTTCCCTACAAAAGAGATTAGCAACATGTGAAGCATCATCTATCTTGTTGCAAGGAATGAAATGTGCCATCTTAGAGAAACAGTCCACAACGACAAATACTGAATCCTTTCCATTGCGAGTCCTAGGCAATCCAAGTACAAAATCCATGATAATATCTTCCCATGGTTGGTATGGAATTGGTAGAGGCATGTAAAGGCCATGGGATTGAGCTTTAGGCTTAGCTTTGCAACATGTAGAGCATCGGTTGGTGAAGCGGTTGACGTCACGAAACATCTTGGGCCAATAGTAGTTCTTTGAGAGCGTAGCGAACGTCTTATCTCGTACAAATGTCCCATTAAGCCTCCTCCATGAGATTCCTGCAAAAGCAACAAACGAAGATAAGACTCAGGGATGCAAAGCTTGTTAGCTCCCATAAGATATACATCTTTGATGTAATAGCGTTCCCAAGATGTATGCATCGAACATTTGGCATAAGGAGTAGCAAAAGTGGGATCATGCTCATTGTCGGTGTCAAAACCGGCGGATCTCCGGTAGGGGGTCCCGAACTGTGCGTCTAGGCGGATGGTAACAGGAGACAAGGGACACGATGTTTTTACCCAGGTTCGGGCCCTCTCGATGGAGGTAAAACCCTACTCCTGCTTGATTAATATTGATGATATGGGTAGTACAAGAGTAGATCTACCATGAGATCAAGGAGGCTAAATCCTAGAATCTAGCCTATGGTATGATTGTTGTATGATGAAGTTGTCCTACGGACTAGAACCCTCCGGTTTATATAGACACCGGATAGGGTTAGGGTTACACAGAGTCGGTTACAATGGTAGGAGATCTTGAATATCCGCATCGCCAAGCTTGCCTTCCACGCCAAGGAAAGTCCCATCCGGACACGGGACAAAGTCTTCAATCTTGTATCTTCATAGTCCTGGAGTCCGGCTGAAGGTATAGTCCGGCTATCCGAACACCCCCTAATCCAGGACTCCCTCAGTAGCCCCCAAACCAGGCTTCAATGACGACGAGTCCGGCGCGCAGATTGTCTTCGGCATTGCAAGGCGGGTTCTTCTCCAAATTCTGTGTTCCTGTAGGAATAATGTCCGAATTTTGTAATGTAGCGCTCCTTGGCTTCCATGCCCAATAATGGCCGTCTTCCACGTGTCAAAAGAATGCGAAAATATGGGGCGTTTTTACATCCACACCCCTAGCCGCATAAACGAGCCGCCTATTTAACGGGATGGGGATTCAGATCCAAACCACACCTTCTCCTCTCCGCGAGTAATCATCAGAGCGCCTCCAGCAAAGGTCCATTCCTACATGGCCAGCCGTCGCAGCTCCTCTCCTCGCCCTTCTAGTCCTAAACCCGGAGACTGGGAGAGTTGCTCCGTCCCGCACAGCGAGTTAGTGTCGCTTCAGGCCAAGGGATTTCTCCCTCAGGCTTATATGGTCCCGGTCCGAGCCGGACTCGCCACCTATAATGGCGGAAAACAAGCGGAGAGCACCCCCAATCCCTCTAAGGGAGAGTGGGTGTGCTTCGTCCCTTATCTAGTAAGGGGACTGGGATTTCCAGTTCATCCGTTTCTCCATGGGCTTCCGGAGTTCTACGGCCTCCAGCTGCACAATCTCACGCCCGCCTCTATATTGCATATCGTGGGCTTCGTCGCCCTTTGCGAGCTATTTTTGGGTGTTGAGGCTCATTTTGCGCTGTGGAAGAGGATATTCTTCCTGGTGCCCCATTCTCAAGAGGGGTCTATATATCAAGTGGGCGGAGCCGAAGTGTGGCGCATCGTCGGGACCGGATACCTATCCGGGACCCCAAAGAAGGCATCCGAGGACTGGCCTTCGGAATGGTTTTATATAGATGATGTCCCACTACCGGACCCTATCCGGGTCGGTCTCCCTGAGTTCAGCAATGCTCCATTAAAGAAACGCTTGAGCTGGCGTCCGCGGAGCTCTCAGAGAGAAAGCGACAGAGACGTCCTTTACCTGATGGGCCGGATAAGACTATTGGCTCATTCCGGACTAACTATGATTGGAGTCATGGCCGCATGCATCATGCGGGGGGTGCAGCCGCTTCAATATAGAGGCCACCCCATGTGGGATTTTAACGGGGAGGATGACGCCACCCGTTACGGTCGTAAGGGGCCAGCCTCAGCTGGCGCTCTAGTAAAGATCTTATCCTCTTTGTACAAGGGAGAAGAGGAGGAATTCCGCCGCGTCAACCCGCAGGGCGGATTTACTATGTACAACCCTCCAAGTTGGGTAAGTGGACAATTGTGCTTGCCCGTTCGTTTTATATTCCCATGATTAAATACATAGTCTAACGACTTCAAGCAGGAACTGCGTCAGGAGGTAAAGGATATAAACAGCCGTCCTCCACAGCCCGAGGATCCAGAACGGTCCCTCGATCCAGACTCCGAAGAGGATCCGGACATATCGGTGGAGCTTATTGACGGGGTGTTCCATCAGCTAAGCAAGGACAATACCTTGGTGGCCATTACGGGTGATTACCCAGGGTTAATCCCGGCCTCCCAGGTGACAGAGACCGGAGCCTCATCCCCTTGAGAAGGATTCCATTCTCACATATTTCAGTTTTTCTGACGACAACCGCATTTTGCAGGGGAGATTTCTGAGGCGGGAGGCCGAACCTGCGGCGGCTAGCCAACGAGGGGCCGCAGGGCCCCGTGGGGTAAAAAGGAATGTGGTCCGGACTGAGATGCCGGCGCAAAGGTATAGCGCACCCTCTTTTTCCCTGGTGTTATTCCTTCAGGGCATATTAATGTTCGTGCTATCTTCAGGACGAAGAAACCTCGCCGGACTATATCCGGAGAGGTTGCCAATCGCGCCTCCACTAGCCAGGCTCCAACGTCTGGCCCGGAAGCGGAGGCGAGCACAAGGCGCACACCGGACGCTCCTCCGACAGAGGATGCGGACAGGCTTTCTGCCACGAATTCTGAGGTGGAGAGTGCCATGAACCACAGGCGTCGCCGGACAGTTCTTCGCGATGCTTGTTTCTCCCAAAAGGCGTTAGATGCCTTGAATTCGGGAGATGCGTACCTCCGTGCCGCTCAAAATGGTTTAGCCAGAGCCACGGAGCAGTATGTAAAAGACATACGGGTAAGAAAATTTTGGTCAAATATATATATATATATATATATACCAGTAGCCCCCGAGACTTGAAACAGTTAGAGTAACTGATTTAAGGATCATTTGTTATGCAGGCTCTTACAGAGAAGAATACCGTATTGTCCTAGGAGCTGGAAGAGTGCAAAGCCCAACTGGAGGCCGCACTAGCCGCGGCAGGGGAGCCCAAAGAGACCCCCTCTGGTAAGATACACTTCGAAAGATTAGTATTTTGCGGCGTGGGTGCAAATCTGACAAATCATATTGTAGATGGCGCCGGACTCGATCCGGAGAGACAACAACTCTTATGCCGGCTAAAGGCCGGTGAGAGTACGCTGACAAAGGTGAGGCGAGAGAAGAATGATCTTCAGGATGTCAACACCAAGCTGAATGTTGAACTTAGAGATGTTCGTGGCCAGCTGTCGGACTCCACTAAGGAGAATCAGCGGCTTCGACGTGGCATATTTAGTAAGTGCTTAAGCGAATCTTTTGAAAAAAGAGTTCGGCGAGGAAGTCGAGTAACAGAGTAATGTCTGTAGGTATGCTAACAGGTCGTCGTGCAGAGGAGATGCCCGGTTCTACGGGTGACCTTCTTCCCGAGCTATTGCAAGTGCACGAGCGAGTTCGGCAGGTAATGCGAGGCATTGCCCAAGCCTTATGGTCGTCCCACTCCATGCCCGAGGGCCTTGGAGAGCTTGCAGAGAAGCTTAAGGGAGCTCGGTAGCGCTTCCGGTTGTGGAAGATATCGGCCTGCCGGCAAGGTGCTAGGGAGGCCTGGGCCATGGTGAAGACCCGGTTTACGAGGTCTGACCCAAACCACATGGCCGAAGTCGGACCCGTGGGGCCTGATGGGAAGGAGATCCTTGTAAGCTTAGTATACGGCCAAGTAGAATTGGCCGCAAAGTATTCCCAACAGGACTGTAAATTAGACAGCCTATTAGATGGTATAGAAGAGGAATACAATCAGTCAGAGTGACTATGTAATTGTTAATTGACATGTGTAATGCCTTCTAGCCGGATTGTAGATCGTTTGGCATTGCCGACCTTTTCGCTTCTACCTCGGGACCTGACGGTCCGGCGTGTGTCCGAATACCCTACCGGTTATGTACGAACCGGGGTATGCATGGAGACCAGGCATAGGGGTCATTAGTGCTTTATTAGACAAGTGCCCAACTAGTTATGTTATATTACATGGTTAGTAAGAAACAACTTCCTGAGAGAATAGTTCCATTAGGGGTTCCTTTCTCTAGGAGGCATGCCCTAAAGTGCATCTCCGAACTGCAAATGCAGGAAAATCATTTGGGGGCATGTATATAAATAAGTAAAAAAGGTCGTCTTTTAGTTCACCGACCGAATATTCCCTTAAGAATGCTAGCTTTCGGCTTCACCCAGTCTGAGGTACACATCCGGCTGATCCGGCAGTAACAATCGCAGAGGTGCTCCCTTTACCACCTAGACGAACAATCGGGAACGTAGGGGTAAGCACAGGAGCCAGGCAACCCAGCTTGGCCAAAACTTAAGTCATATCGATGCATATAATGGTGAAGAAAAGGTACATGCGGAAGTTTGACGCATGTGTTGGGCGTGAAGCCCATATAAATAAGCTTTTGTTAAAGAAGCCCCCAGGTTTAATGAGCGCGGGTAGCGCGTCACTTAGTGAGCCTTTAAGGGCTATAATAGAAAAGAGGGGAAGGAGAGAAATGTAAGACAGAAAATGTAAAAAAATGGACAGAGGAAGGAGACAAACACAGAGTCCGGCGCTAGGCATAGAATCTTCGGAGACGGGCGGCGTTCCATGGGTTCGGCTCGAGTCGGTTATCCGACGCATCTCGCAGGCGGTACGCTCCACCAGTCAAGACTTGGTCGATTATGAATGGACCTTCCCACTTGGGCTTGAGTTTGTCCTTTTTCTTATCCGGCAGGCGTAGAACTAGTTCGCCAACATTGTAATTTTTGGCCCGTACTTCTCTGCTTTGATATCTTCGAGCCTGCTGTCGATAAAATGCGGAACGGGCTTTTGCCACGTCACGCTCCTCCTCCAAGGCGTCCAAGTTGTCCTGCCAATCGAGCTCGGCTTCTCTTTCTTCGTACATGCGCACTCGAGGTGAGTCGTGAATTATGTCGCAGGGCAGAACTGCTTCTGCGCCGTACACCATAAAGAATGGTGTGTATCTGGTGGTGCGATTCGGCATGGTCCGCAGTCCCAAGAGTACGGAGTTGAGCTCCTCTACCCAGTGCGTGTTAGATTCCTTGAGGGACCGCACTAGTCTGGGTTTAATGCCGCTCATGATAAGACAATTTGCACATTCGACCTGGCCGTTAGTTTGTGGGTGATAGATGGAAGCATAGTCGAGCTTGATGCCCATGTTTTTGCACCAAAGTTTTACCTCGTTGGATGTGAAGTTTGTGACGTTATCAGTGATGATGCTGTGGGGGACGTCGTAACGGTGTACAACCCCGGATATGAAGTCTATCACAGGTCCGGATTCGGCCGTCTTAACAGGCTTAGCTTCTATCCATTTGGTGAACTTATCCACCATGACTAGTAAGTATTTTTTCTTGTGGGTTCCGCCTTTAAGGGGTCCAACCATGTCAAGCCCCCAGACCGCGAAGGGCCAAGTGATGGGGATAGTTCGGAGGGTGGTGGGTGGCATATGGCTTTGGTTTGCAAAAAGCTGGCAATCGACGCATCGTTGGACCAAGTCCTGAGCGTCTGCTCGGGCCGTCGGCCAGTAAAAGCCCGTACGGAAAGCCTTGCTTACAAGGGACCGAGCTGCAGCGTGGTGGCCACTGAGTCCGGCATGAATTTCAGCCAGCAAGTTCTGCCCTTCCTCTTCGGAGATGCACCTTTGAAGGACTCCGGTAGTGCCTGTCTTATAAAGCTCTCCCTCGTGGACTTTATAGGCTTTAGATCGCCGCACTATGCAGCGTGCCTCGTTTTGGTCCTCTGGGAGTTCCTGCCTAGTAAGGTAGGCTAGGAATGGTTCGGTCCATGGGGCGATGACCGCCATTATTATGTGGGCTGAAGGTGTAATTTCGGTGGCAGGGCCTCCAATTATGTCAGATTGTTCGGCGTCGAGTGGTGGGGTTAGGTCTGGGCTGTTATCTGCGGGTTCCCCCTCCCATGCTACGAATGGCTTGAACAGTCTTTCTAAAAAGATGTTGGGGGGACTGCATCGCGTTTTGCTCCGATGCGTGCCAGGACGTCCGCTGCCTGATTGTTTTCTCGGGCTATATGATGAAACTCCAACCCTTCAAACCGAGCTGACATTTTTAGGACGGCGTTGCGGTAAGCTGCCATTTTTGGATCCTTGGCGTCGAAGTCTCCATTTATTTGGGATATCGCAAGGTTTGAGTCCCCGCGTACCTCTAGGCGTTGAATGCCCAT
Source organism: Triticum urartu (assembly GCF_003073215.2). Classification (NCBI taxonomy): domain Eukaryota; kingdom Viridiplantae; phylum Streptophyta; class Magnoliopsida; order Poales; family Poaceae; genus Triticum; species Triticum urartu. The sequence continues at coordinate 213,273,319 of NC_053023.1, read as the reverse complement.
GGATACTGCCATCCGGAGACCATGTAGGAGGGCCTCATATTCGGCTGCATTGTTGGAGTCCGTGTACATGATCTGGAGCACATATTGAACTGTGTCTCCTATCGGGGACGTCAAGACAACGCCAGCCCCTAGTTCAGCCAACATTTTGGAGCCATCGAAATGCATGATCCAGTTTGACTATGTGCCGTACTCTTTAGGGAGCTCAGCCTCCGTCCATTCTGCGACGAAGTCGGCCAAAACTTGCGATTTAATAGCTCGCCATGGCTTATAGGTTATATCGAACGGGAGGAGCTCGATGGCCCATTTTGCGATCTGGCCCGTTGCGTCGCGGTTGTTGATAATATCGTTGAGTGGTACTTCCGAGGCTACTGTTAAGGAACACTCTTGAAAGTAATGTCGTAGCTTCTGGGATGCCATGAATACCGCGTATGCAATCTTTTGATAATGCGGGTACCGTGATTTGCATGGAGTGAGGACAGTGGACACGTAGTAGACCGGCCTTTGAAGGGGGAGTTTGTGTCCGTCTGTTTCCCGCTCGACGACGAGTACTGCGCTGACAACTTGATGGGTTGCTGCAATGTACAATAGCATTGGTTCGCCGGTGTTTGGCGCGGCCAGGACTGGGTTTGTTGCCAATATGGCTTTTATTTCATCAAGTCCGGCCGTGGCAGCATCCGTCCACTTGAAGTGTTCGGTGCGCCGAAGGAGGCGATAAAGGGGCAGTGCATTTTCTCCCAAGTGAGAGATAAAGCGGCTTAGAGCCGCCACGCATCCGGTTAACTTTTGTATTTGTTTGAGGTCCTTTGGGATATCCAGTTGCGACAAAGCTCGGATCTTGGCCGGATTTGCTTCAATTCCTCTACCGGATACAATGAAGCCCAAAAGCTTTCCGGCTGGAACGCCGAAGACGCATTTTTCCGGGTTGAGCTTGATGTCGTATTTTCGGAGGTTGTCGAATGTTAGCCTCAAGTCGTCTACTAGAGATTCGACATGTCTTATTTTGACGACCACATCATCCACGTACGCCTCCACTGTCTTGCCGATCTGGTTTGCCAGACATGTCTGAATCATGCGCTGATATGTTGCGCCGGCGTTTTTCAGCCCGAAGGGCATTGTGTTGAAGCAGAATGGGCCGTATGGTGTGATGAATGCTGTTGCGGCTTGGTCTGATTCTGCCATCTTAATTTGATGGTAACCGGAGTATGCGTCCAGGAAACACAACGAATCGTGTCCTGCGGTGTCATCGATAATTTGATCAATACGGGGGAGGGGGAAGGGATCCTTTGGGCAAGCCTTGTTAAGGTCATTAAAATCGACAGACAGGCGCCAGGATTTGTCCTTCTTTGGTACCATCACCAAGTTTGCTAGCCAGTTCGGATGTTTTATGTCTCTAATGAATCCGGCCTCCAATAGCTTGGCTAGCTCCTCTCCCATAGCCTGTCTCTTGGGTTCAAAAAAATGCCGAAGGGCTTGTTTGACAGGTTTGAATCCTTTTAGGATATTTAAGCTGTGTTCGGCCAGCCTGCGTGGGATTCCTGGCATGTCTGAAGGGTGCCAGGCAAAGATGTCCCAATTTTCACGTAGAAATTCTCGCAGTGCGGCATCCATATCAGGGTTTAATCGTGCCCCGATGGATGTTGTTTTATTGGGGTCCGTTGGATGGACCTGGAACTTGATTATTTCGTCTGCTGGCTTAAAGGATGTGGACTTGGATCTCTTGTCGAATATCACATCATCCCTGTTAACTGTGGAGCACAGCGCAGTCAGTTCCTTAGCTGCTAAGGCTTCGGATAGTGCCTTGTAACACCCCGTATGTAACTTTCCCAATTTGTACTCCAACTCTTGCCGTTTCCGGCGTTAAGTTATTATATTTTCTCGGGTTCGGGTCTTTGTCTCCGTGTGTTGTTATCGTTGTCATGCATCTCATATCATGTCATCATGTGCATTGCATTTGCATATGTGTTCGTCTCATGCATTTGAGCATTTTCCCCGTTATCCGTTTTGCATTCCGGCGCTTCGTTCTCCTCCGGTGGTCATTTCTACCTTTCTTTCGTGTGTGGGGATTAAACATTTCCGGATTGGACCGAGACTTGCCACGCGGCCTTGGTTTACTACCGGTAGACCGCCTGTCAAGTTTCGTATCATTTGGACTTCGTTTGATACTCCAACGGCTAACCGAGGGACCGAAAAGGCCTCGTGTGTGTTGCAGCCCAACACCCCTCCAATTTGGCCCAAAACCCACCTAAACCTGCTCCATCATCTAGAGCGTTTGATCATGATCGCGTGGCCGAAAACCGCACCTCATTTGGACTCTCCTAGCTCCCTCTACCTCTATCTAAAGGCCTCTCCCCGAAAATCCGGATCCCCCTCGTCTGAAACCCTAAAAATCATCTCCGCGCCAGCCGGACACGTCCGCCCTAGCCGGACACATCACCGCCGCGCACTCCCGTCGCGCCAAGTGGCGCCGCCACCGCCTCCACCGCCGCGGCCCGCCAGGCCCAGCGCCGGCCCCCGCGAGCCCGTGAGCCGCTGCCCGCCTCCTTCGCCGCTCCGCCGCCGCGCCGCCGCATCACCGCGCCACCCCGCGCTGCCACCTCGACCGCGCCGCCCCGCCGCCGCCGCCTCGACCGCGCCGCCCCCTCCGACGCCGCGCTCCGCCGTCGCCGCCCCGCCGTCGGCCAGATCCGGCATCCCCACGCCCGGATCCGGCGCCGGCACCCCTCTCCGGCGAGCTCCGGGTCCTCTCCGGCGAGCCGCGCCGCCACCTCGGTTCACGCGCCGGACGAACCCTAGATCCGGAGGTCGAAAATTCTACTAAGTCCCTGATATTTTCCATTTCAAGTGCCCATGTTCATCGTGCCGTAACTTTGCACCCATAGCTCCATTTTTGGCATATAGCATATCAAAATGTTCATCTCAGAGAGTACATCATTTCATTCCATTGCATCATTTTCATTTGAGTTCATCTTGATGCCCGAAATGCTGTAAGAAGAGTGCTACTTGAGATTATTGTCAGATCTGCTACTCTATTTAGCCTTTTGTCATTTTTGCCATGATTAATGTATGCATGATATGCCCTGATGTTCTACATATATTTTGTTAAGGGTTTTGTCATATTTACAGAGGTGCAACCCATGTATTTTTTGATGTGTGTGGTGACTAGCACAAGCTTGCAAAGTGGTGCACTTGATAATTCTGATTTCAGGGACTTAGCAATTCCACTAAGTCCTTAATCTGTTTATCTCATATAGCCATATGTTCATGTTGTTTCCTAGTGATCCGTGCCTCTTTTGAGGATAATCAGTAAGGATGTTTTGTTAATCTTGTAGTGCTCTTTCCATCCATGTCTTTTTTTGTAATTATGGAGCATCCTAGCTTGAGTCAATCGAGCTCTACTTTTGCTACTTTGTGAATCTTGGCAGATTGTCAACTTGTTTGCTATTTTGCCGATGATGTTGTAGTTGATCCGTGCATGCTATGCTATTGTTCTTGCCATGTCTAGTTTGAATTTTGTGTAATCTTGATGGGTGTATGCTTATATTATCATGACTTGCACCGTAGTGAGTGCATCGAGCTCGTAAACATGCCTACTTGATATCTGTTTTCAGCATGCTCCAGTTTTCACCAAGTCTGTGATCTGATTATGTTTTTTCTATGTTCACATGCTTGCAATTGTATTTTCGGATCCCTTTTGGCTCAAGGTCACTAAGGGACTTTTGTTAAGCTCTTTGAGTAGCTCCACGCCATGCTTTACTTTGCCATGTTCAGGTCCTGTAGAATATAGTTTTGTTGCTCCGAAGAGTGCTACCTGATCTGAAATTCCAGACAAGTGTTAATTTCACTAAGTCTGAGATCTGTTTGCCATATGCATTTTTGCCATGCTTGTTTGAACCTGTTAATGGATGAATTGGCCGTAGCTCAGTGCTAGACTTTTGTTAAGCATCTTGTATGCATCCCTTCCATGTATTTTGTTGTCATGTTTGGGTGCTGTAGCATGTTCATCTCATTGCATTTAGATGGCTACTTGCTGTAAACCGCAGACCGGTGTCATATTTGAATCGCTCGCCATTTCCAAACTATAACTCCGATTCCGGCGTTCTTTATATCGTTTTCAAGCGATTTCATCTCATCTTTCCAGTGGCACACTTGGATTCCCAAGTTGAGGCCAGGTTCATGCATTCCTTGTCATATCTTGCATTTGCATCCCGCATCACATCCCGCATAGCATACCATCTTTGCATCATCTTGTTTGATCCTTGAACGTGGTTGATTGTGTCCATGTTGCTTGTTTGTCTTGTTTGGGTAGAGCCGGGAGACGATTTCGCTAACTAGGAGCCCGTTGTGTTTGCTTTCGAGGATCCAGTCAACTCTGACAACTGTGCAGGCAAGATGATCATACCCTCGAAATCACTACTATCTTTGCTATGCTAGTTTGCTCGCTCTTTTGCTATGCCAATGCTATGATGCCTACCACTTGTTTTCAAGCCTCCCAAATTTCCATGTCAAACCTCTAACCCACCATGTCCTAGCAAACCATTGTTTGGCTATGTTACCGCTTTGCTCAGCCCCTCTTATAGCGTTGCTAGTTGCAGGTGAAGATTGAAGGCCGTTCCTTGTTGGAACATTTATTTACTTGTTGGGTTATCATTATATTATCTTGTTATCTTAATGCATCTATATACTGGGTAAAGGGTGGAAGGCTCGGCCTCTCGCCTAGTGTTTTGTTCCACTCTTGCCGCCCTAGTTTCCGTCATATCGGTGTTATGTTCCCGGATTTTGCGTTCCTTACGCGGTTGGGTTATAATGGGAACCCCTTGATAGTTCGCCTTGATTAAAGCTTTTCCAGCAATGCCCAACCTTGGTTTTACCATTTGCCTCCTAGCCTCTTTTTCCCTTGGGTTTCCGGAGCCCGAGGGTCATCTTATTTTAGCCCCCCTCCGGGCCAGTGCTCCTCTGAGTGTTGGTCCAACCGAGCGATGTCCGGGGCTACCAGGGGCAACTCTGCGCTGGCCTACCCGACGTCTTGCTCATCTGAGTGTGCCCTGAGAACGAGATATGTGCAGCTCCTATCGGGATTTGTCGGCACATTCGGGCGGTGTTGCTGGTCTTGTTTTAACCTGTCGAAATGTCTTGAAGAACCGAGATACCGAGTCTGATCGGAACGTCTTGGGAGGAGGTCTATTCCTTCGTTGACCGTGAGAGCTTGTCATGGGCTAAGTTGGGACTCCCCTGCAGGGATTTGAACTTTTGAAAGCCGTGCCCGCGGTTATGGGCAGATGGGAATTTGTTAATGTCCGGTTGTAGATAACTTGAACCTCAACTTAATTAAAATGAACCAACTGAGTGTGTTACCGTGATGGCCTCTTCTCGGCGGAGTCCGGGAAGTGGACACGGTGTTGGAGTAATGTTTGCGCAGGTTGCTCTCTAGTTTCTCGCTCGCGCTTTGCCTCCTCTTCTCGCTCTCTTTTGCGAACAGGATAGCCACCATATTTGCTAGTCGCTTGCTGCAGCTCCACATATTTTTACCTTGCCTTACCTATAAGCTTAAATAGTCTTGATCGCAAGGGTGCGAGATTGCTGAGTCCCTGTGGCTCACAGATTACTATTACATCAGATGCAGGGCCTGATGATTCCGCTCCAGGAGACGCGTTTGAGCTCAAGTGGGAGTTCGATGAAGACTCTCAACGTTACTATGTTTCCTTTCCTGATGATCAGTAGTGGTGCCCAGTTGGGGGTGATCAGGACCGTGTCGCATGTTGGGTTATCTTTTATTTTGGCTCCGTAGTCGGGCCATGAGTGTTTGGTTGATGTAATGTTATTTATGTACTTGATTGACGTGGCGAGTGTAAGCCAACTATGTTCTCTCGCCTTTATGATTTATATTACATGGGATGTTGTGAAGATTGCCTAACTTGCGACATATGCCTTCAATGCGATTATGCCTCTAAGTCGTGCCTCGACACGTGGGAGATATAGTCGCATCGAGGGTGTTACATGCCTCCAGGGCTAATGCGGCTGTCTTGTTTTCGGCGCGGAGTGCTATGTACGGATCACTAGCGAGAGTGATAATACCGTTCGGGCCGGGCATCTTGAGCTTCATGTACCCGTAATGGGGTATTGCTTGGAAAATTGTAAATGCTTCCCGCCCTAGTAGGGCGTGATATCCGCTGCTGAACGGGGCCACCTGAAATGTGACCTCTTCGGATATGTAATTATCCGGCGTGCCGAACACCACATCTAGTGTGATTTTTCCTGTGCAGCGCGCTTCTCGACTGGGGATTATTCCTCTAAAGGTTGTGCTACTTCGCTCAACGCGGCTCCAGTCTAGTCCCATTTTTTGAAGAGTTTCCTCATAAATGAGGTTCAGTCCGCTGCCTCCATCCATGAGTACCTTGGTGAGGCGAAAGCCGTCCACTATCGGACTGAGGACCAATGCGGCTGGTGCTTGGGCTATTCGGAATTTTGGTTCATCACTTGCGTTGAAGGTAATAGCCGTGTCGCTCCATGGGTTTATTGTTGCTACTTGATAGACTTCGGCAAGGCTGCGGAGTGTTCTTTTTCACGTATTATTTGATGCGAAGGTCTCGAAGACTGTGAGAACGGTACTGGTGTCTCCGGGGTGGTTTTCTGTGGCCTCCAAAATTAAGAGGTCCTCGCCAATTTTGGCCACCTGCCGGAGTATCCAACATGCTCTAAGGCTGTGAGTTGGTGTGGCGTCCTCTGTACTGTGAATTTTACAGGGTCCATCAAGCCATCTTTCCAGTACGGTTCCATGCTATGTAGAGGGTTTTGTTTTTTTGGTGTTTAACCTGGGTGTCTTATGATGATGCACCCTCTTAGTTCGGACGGGATTGCTATTCAAGGCCGGATTATCCCAAAATTTTATTTCGGTTTTCCAGGCACTTTCCATGGCACAGTACTTTTGTACTGTGGACGCCAAGTCAGCGAAGCGTGTAATATCACGACGACTTATGGCGTTAAGGATTCCCTCGTCCGTGCAATTACTGCAGAAGATTGATATTGCATCTCCCTCACGGCAATCCTTTATCCTGTTCATAACCAGGAGGAATCTGGCCCAGTAATGATGTACTGTTTCCTCGGGCTTTTGCCTGATTTGGGAAAGATCGCTTATGTTCGGGTGGGCGGGTGGCGTTGATTCTGAAACCTCGCCCAATCTAAGATTCAGAGGCCCAAGAGCTTCTGAACTCTAAGGTCCGGATTCTTGGATGTTGTCCAATGAGTCTAGCCCGTTGCCTGATTTTAAGCTCAGGTCTCGAGTTACATCCTCCCCTCCGCGGGTATCCGGCTTGAAGGGGTCAGGAATTCGGACGTAACTAGTCCATAAAATTAATGAAGGGTCGCCGCACTGCGCCTCTACCACGGCGACGTGGTGGGTGGCCTGGGGAGAGTTAATTTCTCTTAGATCGGGTTTAAGCCCAACCTGGTCGTAATCCGTAGTGACCCCCAGGGCGGCGATGCGATCCAAGAGCTCGTTTACGGAAGAGAGCTCCATTGGATCTAACTGCTTGGCGAGTTCCGAGCTGACGTGAAGATTGCTTTTGATGACCCGAGAGGTCATCGTCGGCGCAACCGCCGAACAGGCGGTCATAAGAAAACCGCCGAGTCGGAGAGTTTTGACGACAGCCAAAGCTCCCTTAGCAACGGTGTCGTCTTTAAAGACGGGAAGAGGCATCCTTCCTGATTGCGACGACACAGAGGAACTCTCAATGAAAGCACCAATGTCGGTGTCAAAACCGGCGGATCTCGGGTAGGGGGTCCCGAACTGTGCGTCTAGGCGGATGGTAACAGGAGACAAGGGACACGATGTTTTTACCCAGGTTCGGGCCCTCTCGATGGAGGTAAAACCCTACTCCTGCTTGATTAATATTGATGATATGGGTAGTACAAGAGTAGATCTACCACGAGATCAAGGAGGCTAAACCCTAGAAGCTAGCCTATGGTATGATTGTAGTATGATGAAGTTGTCCTACGGACTAGAACCCTCCGGTTTATATAGACACCGGATAGGGTTAGGGTTACACAGAGTCGGTTACAATGGTAGGAGATCTTGAATATCTGCATCGCCAAGCTTGCCTTCCACGCCAAGGAAAGTCCCATCCGGACACGGGACGAAGTCTTCAATCTTGTATCTTCATAGTCCTGGAGTCCGGCTGAAGGTATAGTCCGGTTATCCGATCACCCCCTAATCCAGGACTCCCTCACTCATACAAGTCTTTTATGTGCTCAAAGCCAATGGCATTCAACTCAAGTTGAGTAACAAGCATGCATATGCGGGAAAGGGCGTCCACCACAACGTTTTCCTTACCTTTGATGTACTTGATGATATAAGGAAAAGACTCAATAAATTCACTCCATTTAGCATTACGCTTGTTCAACTTGGTTTGGCCCTTAAGGTACTTGAGCGTTTTATGATCGGTATGAATGATGAATTCATGAGGGCGAAGATATTGTTCCCATTCATGCAAAACACGGACTAAAGCATATAGCTCTTTGTCATATATGGGGTAATTGAGTTGTGCTCCAGAAAGTTTCTCATGAAAGTAAGCTATGGGGTGCTTTTCTTGCATTAACACACCTCCTATGCCATTACCGCTAGCATCGCAATGAATCTCAAAGGGTTTGTCAAAGTTGGGTAATGCAAGCATGGGAGCATGAGTAAGAAAATTCTTAAGCTCATTGAAAGCTGTATCTTGGGATGGTCCCCAAACAAAAGTCGCATTCTTCTTGCTCAAAGCATGCAAAGGCAAAGCAATGGTGCTAAAATCTTTCACAAAGCGACGATAGAAACCCGCAAGGACAAGAAAGCTACACACTTGTTGCAAGTTGGTTGGTTGTGGCCAAGTCTTAATAGCATTGATCTTGGACTCATCAAAATGAACACCCTTAGAAGAAACAACAAAACCCAAGAAAACAAGCTTATCAACGCCAAAAAGGCATTTCTCCATATTAGCATAGAGACGTTCTTTTCGAAGAGTTTGTAAAACGGTTCGGACATGGGTGACATGCTCTTTGAGAGACTTGCTAAAAACAAGGATATCATAGAAGTAGACAACAACAAACACACCAATGTAAGGGTGAAAGACATGATTCATAAGATGCATAAAAGTACCCGGTGCTTCTGATAGACCCATAGGCATGACTAACCACTCATACAAGCCAAACTGGGTTTTGAAAGCAGTTTTCCATTCATCACCCTCTTGTATGTGGATTTGATAGTAACCAGTCTTAAGATCAATTTTTGAAAAGATAGTGGCACCACTAAGTTCATCAACCATACCGTCAAGGCGTGGAATGGGATACCTATAATGAACGGTAATAGCATTGATAGTTCTACAATCAGAGCACATGCAGAAGCTACCATCTTGTTTTGGCACAAAAATGACTGGGACGGCACAAGGGCTCAAACTTTCAGGCACACGTCCATGGTCTATGAGATGCTTTACTTGGCTCTGTATTTCTCTGGTTTCTTCAGGGTTAACGCGGTAAGGAGCTTTGTTCGGAAGAGGTGCTCCGGGGATGAGGTTGATGCGGTGCTCGATGCCTCGTAATGGAGGTAGTCCCGGAGGAAGATCGTCGGGGAAAACATCGTGAAATTCCTGCAAAAGAGAAGATAACACTAAAGGTAGAGTGTGAGAGGTGTTAGCTTGTGTTTCATTGTCCTTGCACAAAAGTACGTAGTGTAGGACACTAGATGGGTTCTCACACACTCCTCTTATCTCACTTTTGGTGGCAAATAGGACCAAGTTTTTCTTTTCGCTCATCGTAGAGGCGCTCGATTTGGGCTTGTGGTGCTCACTCTCATTTTGGTGGCTCACGCTCTCACTATGCTCTCCATGATGGGTGGCTTCCTTGTCGGCGATCACTTGGCTGGGAGACATGGGACAAAGTACGTACTCTTTTCCTTTCATATTGAAGATGTAGTGGTTCGGTCGGCCGTTGTGGATGACACCTCTATCAAATTCCCATGGGCGTGCAAGGAGAAGGTGGCAAACGGTCATTGGAACGACGTCGCACTCCAAAGTGTCTTCGTAGGCGCCAATTTTGAAGGAGACTTGTACTCGATGCTCGACTTGGATAGTGCCGGAGTCGCTAAGCCATTGATCTTTGTAAGGATGTGGGTGCTTCGTCTTGGGCAATTGGAGCTTGGAGCAAAGTTCTTCAGTTGCGAGATTATGAAAACTCCCTCCATCGATGATGACCTTGACGGATCATCCATTGATGCCGGCCTTCGTATGAAAGATGTGGCATCGTTGGTCTTCTTCTTGGTGATGTTGGAGAGTCAAGACCTTGGAGACAACAAGAGCAGGACTTGAATCTTCATCGCAAAAGACTTGTTCCACTTCACCGCTCACTTGCCGGTGCATGGCGACTTGCTCAAGAGCGTCCATTTCTCCTTCACTCATTGAGTCATAAGTTCCATCATCGTTGAGGATCATGGTCCGCTTGTTGGTGCACTCATAGGACTTGTGGCCTCGGCCTCCCCATATGAAGCATTTGAAGGAACTTGTCTTGACGGTCTCATCGGTTGGGGTTGAGGATGATTAACCCCTCGGCTTCAAGTTTCTCGTTGTAGGAGGATGACTTGGAGTTTACGAAGCTTTCTTGGAACTCGACTTGTCGACGTTGCTTGCAGAAGGCTTGGTAGATGGTGTTGGATTTGTTGAATCTTGGGTGTTGGAGAAGCCGTATGACTTGGATGAGAACTTGGCATACTTGTAATCGTCTTGCACTTGATGTTCCGCTTTGGTAGCTTGATGCACTAGCTCGATGAGGTTTGAGTATGCTTGGAAGTTGGCGATCTTCTTGATAGGATGGTTGAGTCCATTCAAGAAACGTTCCATAGTTTTCTCATCATCTTCAGTGACATTGGCTCATATCATGGCAATCTCCATGTCCTTGTAGTACTCTTCAATGCTTTTGGTTCGTTGCTTGAGTAGTTGGAGTTTGTTGAACAGGTCGTTGTTGTAGTAGGTAGGCACGAAGCGAGCTCTCATGACATCCTTCATTTGTGCCCAGGTAGTGATGGGTGGTTCACCTCTTGCCTCTCGGCGCTTGATAACTTGTTCCCACCAAACGAGGACATAGTCTTGGATCTCAAGGGATGCCATTGCGATCTTCTTCTCTTCTTCATAGTTGTGCAAATGGAAGATTTTGTCGATCTTCAATGCCAATGAAATATACTCTTCGGGATCGTTGCTTCCATTGAACTTGGGCATGGTGAACTTTAGCTTGCCGTAGCATTGCTCTTCATTGTGTTGGGGTCGGGGATGATGATGGCCATGTTGTTGATGATTGTCAAACTCGTGTTGCTCTCGGTGAGGAGGGTTGTCAACCTCATGTTGCTCTTGTCGTGGAGGATTTCCATTTTCTTCATGCTCTTGATGTTCTTTGCGAGCTTGTGGAGGAGCTTGTTGATCTCGGGGAGGAACTTGAGGAACTTGACGGTGCACGCGAGCTTGAAATCTTCTTTCGTTGGCTTCTTCGCGAAGTGCTTCTTCATGTTCACGAGCTTGTCGGCCTCGGTTGGGTATGGCTGACTTGCATCTTGGAGGGCTTGTTGCGCCTCAAGTGCTTGAGCATCTCGCAATTGTTGCTCTTGACATTGTGCCTCGGCATCTTGTGATTCTTGGTGTAGACGCGCTCGCTCTTCCACTTCATGTTGGCGTTGTCGATGTCGTTCTCGTGCTAGCGCAAAAGCCTCATGGGTTTGATGTTGTCGGTGCTCTTGAGAGTTGGTGTCACATAGAGGATTGAGGCTTCCTTGACGATCGTTGCGCGCGGCACGTCAAAGAGTGTTCGATGTCGGTGTACTTGCGCCGGAGAGGGTGAAGTCGAAGCGTCGACTTGAGCGGCTCCTTCTTGATGAAGACAAAGTGGAAGAAGAGTGGTTGAGCAACAAAGCGCGAATCCTGTCCATTCTCGCGTCGTTCTCTTGCTTGTGATTGTCGAGCTTGTGGTCGAAGTAGTCCCTTGTACGTTGCATGGTGAGGCGCAACTCGGCGGCGAGGTTGTTGGTGCGTTCACTCATTTCTTGTTGCTCTTGATGCAAAGCAAGTTGTGCACCAAAGAGGTGGCTCTTTGTGACGTAGGAGTTCATATCGTCATCGTGCTTAATGAAGAGTGGGTTGGTAGAAGTACTTGGCCTATCCATCATTCCAAGAGAAAAATGTGAGTGGTAGAAAGAGAAGAACAAATACCAAATGTACCTTGCCCGAAGTTGAAATTGGATCAATGATCACTCCAATGTGGACAAGGAAATGGCACAATTGGTACCAATTCTTGTTGGTTTCTCACACCTACACAAGTAAAAGCTTATGGTGGAGCTTGGTTAGGATGGTGGCACAAAATTTAATGCAATTGGAAGTGAGCTTCAATAATGTTGGAAAAGATTCGCAAGTTCGCAATGCAACAAGTACACCAAGCAAGATAAGGTACACGGAAACACACCAAAAAGATAAGTGGGGTCGTGCAACCAAGGATGAGCCAAAATGTGGAATCCACAAAAATGCTCTTGTTGCACAACACTAGAGAGACGCTATCACGATTGCACAATAGGCGGATACAAAGACTTGTGCACAACCTACTAAGAAAAAAATGCAATGACTTCTATCCCAAGTATGCAAGGTGTTTCTATGAGATGATCCAAGATGATCTAATATGACAATCTTATTGTTGTATGATGCTATGGTTCTTGCTTAAAAGCTCTTTGCTTATCTCTCCCTTTTGCTTAAAAACTTGTTGGGCTCTTTGTTGTTTGAGCTCTTTTCTCATGCAATGCTTCACGAACCAAGATAGCAATTGTGTATGCGATGACAACCTTGTGACACAAGAGATGATACCAAGATATGCAAAAAAATATGTATGTATGCTATGGGAAGTATGATCACTAATGTTCACAAGTCTCGTTGCCGGCAATACTCAAAAGCTAGTCTCGATGGGTAAGCGACGCAAAGGAGTAAGGCTATGATGGCTATCAATGTAATGGCAAGAGTGATATGTCCAATACCAAGGTGAGGTTACCATTCTTGCTTACGGTATTGTGTCAAAATTGTGGCATGAATACCAAGATGTAGTCGAGGTGGTCGTTGTTCATGACGTGTCCATGGCAAAGATGGGCGGCGGTGATGTTGATGTCGAACCATACCTAAATAGCCGAAAAACAAGTAGGACACGGAATCGCAACTCAAATTTTCAAAGCAAAATTGGACCAAAATTGTTGGAGTTGGTGTTAGTAAGCGGTGGTTGTGTATGTGGTATATTGTTGTGTTATGCGGAAGTGGTGGAGGTATGCGGAAGTATATGTGGGCACCAGAACAAAATTTGGTGAAATATGGACGGAAAACGAGCGGTGGAGAGGAAGTGATGCTGCGAGGGGCCGGATGTCCGGGCTTGATGGCCGGATGTCCGGGCTCGAGATCCAGGGACGAATGTGATGAACACCGTGTGGGGAGGTCAAATCCGGGCAAAATTAAGAGGAATTTGTGGATGGAAATTGGGGAAAAGTGGAAGGAAAGCTAGATCTACCTGCAACACACGAAATCCGCGGATCAAATCCAACAAAACTTCATCACACCAAGAAATCACAAAAAAAAATTGGGGCTATTTTTGTGGGGAATTTTTGAATTAGGGACAAAATCAACAAAACAAGGCTATCAAACACAATGGGGAGGCTCCGAAATTGTGGTCAACGTGGCTCTAGATACCAAGATGATGTAGGGTGGAACCCTAATCGACCGATCTTTCACAAAAAGAGCGGATCCACGAACAAATTCAAGGGAAACACTAAACCAACAAGAAATAGTCACACATGTGCTAGATCCTCGAGTACATTGGAAATCACATGATCCACGGACAACTAAGGACGATACAAAGGTAGCCGGTCTTCTCCGTGAGGAGGTCTTGAATCCACAAGGGGATCTTCCCGTAGCGGGGTCTTGAATCCAAAGGGATCTTCTCCGAAGAGGGGTCGCGGTCTCTCTCGTGGAGTAGATCCGATGTGGATGAGCAATGCTCTATCTCTAAATATGAGCTAAACCAATGCTAACCCTAAAACGTAGGTAGGAGAAGAGTATATATAGTCTAGGGGGGTGAAGGGATACACGGGCCTCGACCCTTACACTGTGCGCAGACAGGGTAGGCTGGATGTCCGGGCATCGGGCCGGATGTCCGGGCGTTCGCGGAGGGCCGGATGTCCGGGCTGTGGAGGCCGGATCTCCGGGCTGGTGAAGCTGGCCATGTCGCTCTCGGGTAGGTGGTGTCCGGATATCCGGGCTCGAGGCCGGATATCCGGGCCGGACCAGATGTCCGGGGCCTGTAGATGCGCGGCGGCTGGTAGGCTGTTGTGGTCGAGGTCTCCAGCGGCCGGATGTCTGGGCTTGGGGCCGGATGTCCGGGTCCTGGAGCTGCCTTCTTCTCCTCTCGGTGTTCCTCTTCATCCGTGAACTTGGGGACTTGTACATCTTCATGTGCATCTTCGGGAGGGTCCTCTTGGTACTTAATCATGCACAACAACTCAGACTTAGGTAGTAGCCATGTCTCATGCATAGAAAGTGGAAGTTCGGAGAGGAGAGAGTTCTCCTTATCTTCGATAACCTTGGCTCTGGCTCTTGTCATTGGTCCAAGTGGTGTCGTTGGAGGTGTAGGTATGTCCATGGGGATGATCGTGGGATGCTCCGCATCAGCATGGCATATGAGATAAATGATGCAAAGTTAGCATGTCAATATCATCACAAGAGAAACAAATGCCAATAACCATAGGCTTATCATCTATGCCATATGTGCAAATTGGGTTTATTTTAATAGCATATGCATAGTCACTATGAAGAGATTGCAAATATGGCATAGGATTGATCACATGCATAGCATATGACAAGTCAAGCAGATTGGCAAACATGATATGACCGAGAGAATTAGCACAAGAAATCCTATGTAACATGGCATCACAACTAATAGACTCCACATGGCAATCATCATACTCATCATAAATGGGTAAATCATCGCATGGGGAAGTCGCACTAGCATGAAGCATGGTAATAGGTTGATCAACATCATGCAAGCAATCAATGTCAAGAATGTCCACTAGTGGGACTAGAGCATCACCTTCACCTATGTTACCTTGTTCATTCCACTCAAGTGGTGTAGGGGAGGTGGGGAAGACAAAATGGTGGTCATCTTCATCTTGATGGAACCATGTGGGGGTGCATCATATTCCATCATGGACATTGTCTTATCCAAAGGTAGGACGTAGTTGTCTCGAATCGGCGCGTCATTTGGGACCTAGCACCAAATGAGAAGACACAATAGAGGTAGAGGTCAAGTTGTTAGAAATGCAAATGGCCTCACATGCCCTATCAACTATCACTCTCTCTCTCTATGTGGTGGTTCACTCACTCCCTCAAGGTAGGTGCACTCAATCTCACGTATGGTGGATTCACTCATCTCACTCAAGTGGTGGGGGTTGTGGCTCTCCTCACATGGGAATTGTGGTAACACATCATATATGGGGCTAGTGGTGAAGTCACTTCACTCTCAATATGGTGGCAAAAGTCACTCAAGTCATCATATGTCGTCGTGGTCGAAGGGAAAATCCCATGCTCAACCATCTCATCGCCGTCGCCGTGGAAGAAGGCCGAAGATGGCACATCATCACTCTCACCTCCTAAGATGGAAGCATCATCCTTACTCGTCACCATGTCGCTCGCCTCCAAAGCTTGGTCCTTGATGGTCTCCGTAGTCATAGTTATCGCCGCACCATCTTGAAAAAGAGTTGAAGTAGACTCGGCATCATCAATACCACAAAGAGGGATGGCGGTGAAGTCGAACTTGGGAGCATCGTCTTGGAGCTCGTCGGGCTTGGACATCGTGGTGGTACTAGCCTCATGCTCGTTCTCATGGAGCTTGGTCATCACGAAGTGATCTTGGGGTGGAGAAGCTTTGGCCGTCATGAGTTCTTGTTCCGCCTTGAGAGCACCAATGTATTTGTCATCGAGGGACTTGTAGTTCTCGAGGAGGATCGTCTTGGAGATGTCATTGTGCAATCCCATCATGAAGTGGAACTTCATCGAAATGGGGTCATCCACGCCGGCTCGTCGCAAGGCAATCTTCATCTCCTTGAAGTACTCGCCGATGGACATGGATGCTTGGATGGTGTTATCCAATTGGTGTAGAAGTTGTTCCATGTAGGTTGGAGGCACAAAATCTCGCCGCAAATCTCTCTTCATCTTGGGCCAACTCATGTCGTAGGTCTCCGAAGGTGCGTGAAGCCACCATGTGGATGCGTAGTCGTTGAAGTTCCTTGTGGCACACTTCACTTGATCTTTGGGAGGAACTTGATGTAGCTTGAGGTAGTCGTCCATCAATCGCTCCCACTCGAGATACTCCTTGGGTTCTTGAGTCCCATAGAAAGGAATCGCGTGGTCGATATCGAGGTCGTAGTAGCTCGTGGAAGTCGCGGACTTGAGCTTGGGGAGCTTCTCTTGAGGTGCTTGTGGGTGAAGATGTCGTATGTCCCTAGGAGAAGATGGCTTGAAGTCGCTTGGCGAAGATGCCAAGGGAGATGGTGAAGTCGTTGAGCGGTTGTTGGTGTTGAGCTCTTGACCTTCATGTTCTTGTTGGTGATGGTGTCGATGCCGATGTGATTTTGCCGGAGATGGTAGCTCGGAGACATGTGCTCTTGAGCGTCTTCTCGAAGATGAGGAAGACCGCTTGTAGGACTTGATGAGGGCTTTGATCTCCTCCATTTGAGCTTGCATCTTGGCGTCGTTGGAGTTGTTAATGGCATCGAACTCGTCATTGTTGTTATAGACCGTAGGTTAAATGCCTTGCCTATCCATCACAAGACTCGAGTAGAGGTGAGTAGGAAAAGAGATAAACAATACCAAGTTACCTTTTCCCAAAGTTGAGGTGTCGGTGTCAAAACTGGCGGATCTCGGGTAGGGGGTCCCAAACTGTGCGTCTAGGCCGGATGGTAACAGGAGGCAGGGGACACAATGTTTTACCGAGGTTCGGGCCCTCTTGATGGAGGTAAAACCCTATGTCCTGCTTGATTAATATTGATGATATGGGTAGTACAAGAGTAGATCTACCATGAGATCGGAGAGGCTAAACCCTAGAAGTTAGCCTATGGTATGATTGTCTGTTGTAGTTGTTGTGTCCTATGGACTAAAACTCTCCGGTTTATATAGACACCGGAGAGGGTTAGGGTTACACAAGGTCGGTTACAAAGGAGGAGATATTCATATCCGTATTGCCTAGCTTGCCTTCCACGCCAAGTAGAGTCCCATCCGGACACGAGACGAAGTCTTCAATCTTGTATCTTCATAGTCTAACAGTCCGGCCAATGGAGATAGTCCAGCTGTCCGGAGACCCCCTAATCCAGGACTCCCACAGTAGCCCCTGAACCAGGCTTCAATGACGATGAGTCCAGCACGCAGTATTGTCTTCGGCATTGCAAGGCGGGTTCCTCCTCCGAATACACCACGGAAGGATTTGAATACAAGGATAGTGTCCGACCCTGCAAAATAAGTCCCACATACCACCGTAGAGAGAATAATATTTTCGCAAATCTAATTTGCTGACTTGTTTTGGCAGCATGACGTTATGTCATGGCCCGGTGATTATTCGAACCGTTTCCTTTAACTAGCCCCGCACATAACGCGAGGCAGTTTTTTAACACGTCTTGTCAAAGCAGAGATCGTGTCCCCTTATTACGGGATTCTCATCAATACGGGCGTGGGTAACCCAACCGCGCCATCGATTACGAGTTTTACCAGGCTAGTGGGGAGCGCATAGTTTCGTCTGCCCATATAAAGGGATAAGGATTCACCTTTTCATCCACGCCTTCTTCCTCCTTTGCTCATCCATTTTCGCACACTTGAGCTCTAGCGCCCAAGTCCGCACTTCCCACCTCCACCTTCTCCAACCATGTCCGGAGCGGGAGGCAGGTGGATGGTCTCCTCCGTCACGGAGGGAGACGTCAAGAAGCTGCGCGAAGCCGGATACTTAGCCGCGAATATCGCGCATCGGCTGCCCGCTGTGGGGCAGATCGTCCCTACCCCGGAACCTCACGAGAGGGTAGTTTTCCTCCACCACTTCCTCCGTGGACTCGGGTTTCCCCTCCATCCATTCGTCCGTGGTCTCATGTTCTACTACGGGCTGGACTTTCATGATCTGGCCCCGAACTTCGTCCTCAACATTTCGGCGTTCATCATCGTGTGTGAGGCTTTCCTCTGCATTCGGCCCCACTTTGGCCTGTGGTTAAAGACCTTCAATATCAAGCCGAAGGTGGTATGAGGCCAACAAGCAGAATGCGGCGGAGCCATGGTGGGCAAGATGCCCAACGTTATATGGCTTGAAGGCTCCTTTGTGGAGACAATAAAGGGATGGCAATCGGCGTGGTCTACATCACCGAGCCACGCGACGCCAAATGGGTGACAGCCCCCGAGTTTCGATCTGGATTCCCTACACGGCTCACTTCCTGGAAAGAGAAGGGCTTGTCATGGGGTTCATCGGTGGGGCTGGCTGGACTCCAGAAATGTATCCGGAGTATGGAAAGCAAGAAGCTCAAGCTTGTCAACATAGTCCAGGTTATGCTCATCCGCCGGATCCTCCCATGTCAATAACGGGATTTTAACTTGTGGGAGTTCGACCTGGCCCGGCACCATACTCTGAGCGAGCTCTTTGATACGATGCACAAGGACGTCTGGAAGGTGCTGTTCAAGGGCGCCGAGGTCCCTCCTTCTCTCGCCAAGGACCGCGGACTAAGCGCAAAGCGCCTAGCACGTTCGGTGAGTTTAATACGTCCCGTAGGACATTTATTTCCCCTAGCTTAACCATGCGCGGGGTCTAATCTCCATGCCTTTGACATGACTGGGTGGAGACGTCGGGGCAGATTAACTGTCCGGCCCTTTGCCCGAAGACACTACGGGTGCTCTCCTGACGGAGATGCTGACTCCGGCTCCTTACAAGGTGCCAGAGAAGACCAAGAAGGCCAAGGGAACCCGAAAGAGTTGCCGGCACCAGGTGTTATCGGACTCATCATCCAATAACTCTGCGGCACACTCCTCCCCCGAAGACGAGGAGGAGGAAGAAGATGCTCCCCCTCCATGCGGGGGAGACAAGAAAAGGAAGGTCGTCCCTACTGAGGGGGCCAAAGGGTCCAAGAAGGGAAGGACTCTCCTTCCGGTCAGCTCCACCGCCGCCAATGAAGATGAAGACGAGTGGTTGCCCAGGGCCAAGCCCCTAGGGAGATCGTAAGTATTCGGGTACCAGAGTAACTCATAGTATTCCTTTGTCGCACTGCTTTCCCTAACACTGAACATAATTATGCAGGCCCCCACGAGCCAGTATCAATGTATCATCGGACGGCTCCCTGGGCTCGTCGGACATGGATAGCGATCCAGTCCCAACCGCCACCTCCCCTCATCCTGCTGACGACGCCGAGGTGCTGTCTCAAGAGGCACCGGGTGGAGGGGAGACAATCCTGGAGGCGCCTCAAGGCGACCTTCTGGACTCCGGGAGCCGAGGGGGCGGGGCCCCTGAGAGCTCCGAGTTCGGCCCTCAGCCGAACACCGCGTGGGAACCTCTAGTGGTTCCGGGTTCGGGCAGGCGGCCTCCTTCTAAGAGGGGCAAGACGCCTGTGCCGGTGACCTTTGTCCATCCAGAGGTGCCGGACAATCTGCTGGAAGCGCTTCGCAGCGCTTCCATCGACGAGGAGCACCGCACTATCATTAGTGCGGTGATCCAGAAGGTTCAGTCCGCCAAGAGCGGATTGACTAAAGCGTGTGTCAGCCTTCTAACATGCTTTGAGTTAAGTGTTTTAAAATATAGGAAAAAGATTACCGCATAGACAGTAGCCCCTGATGCTTTGTTCGGTGTTCACAAAGAAAAACCGAACAGAGGATCAAATAATATCGCATGAGTCTAATATAAGTATGTCAATATGTGTATGCAGGCCTCGTTGCTGGCGTCGGCCGCACTGACTGCGGAGGTAGCCGTATTGAAGCAGGACCTCGAGGGGTCCAAGAAAGAGCTCGGTCTTGCCAAGAGGCAGCTCAAGGAGAACAAGGGTAAGTAATACCCTGTCTATGGATATGTATATATAAAAAACGCGATTACAAAATGACAGGATCATCGTATATCTGCCAGGGGCCACGACCGAGGTGGCGACCCTGAAGCAAGCGCTAACCAAGGCCGAAGATAAAGCGGCCAAGGAGCGCACCGAGCGAGAAAAGCAAGAGGCTCGGGTGGGCGAGGTGCAGCAAGAGCTCTAGGCTCTCGTGACAAAGCACGAGGCGTTGGAGCTTGACTCGAAGACGCGAGAGTCTGAGCTTGCCGCGGCCCTCGAGGGCGCAAAAAGTGCCAAGGCCAAAGCCCAAAAGGCCCTCCAGGAGATCGACGCAATGAAGAAGATAACGGCGGGTAAGGCATTCTATATGCAGAGCAAGCATATAAAAGTAAATTACCGATTACTTACCCGGATTCGGAGCTCTCCAGGAGCATTCGCAGATTTGCCCCGCAGCGTGTCGGATGCCGCACAATTTTACCAGGCCGAGGAGGGAAGCTCAACGGAGAAGCTGTTCTGGTCTCAGTATACTGAGACCGAACGCCCGATGCCTCTGAGCGACCAGCTAAAGCAGCTGGTCGAGCTGCACAAGGCGGTCGAACAGGCCATGAAGGGCCTTATAGTCCGGCTGTGGCCTGGCGACGCCCTTCCGAACAGCTACTTCGGCCTGGTGAGGCGGCTTGTGGATGCCTGCCCTCGGCTGGAGGTCGTCAAGCGGTCCGTCTGCATCGAAGGTGCACGCCGGGCTTTCGCCCGTGTGAAGGTGCAGTGGGCCAAGCTAGACGCTGTGAAGATGATCAAGGAAGGGCCACCGCAGGGCAAGGAGCATCGCACCCCCGAGATTTATTATGAGGGTGTCCTGAAGGGTGCCCGTCTTGTAGCGGATGAATGTTCAAAGGAGTTAATATTTGAGTAAACTTGCTCATGTAATCATGTATGATGAAAACTTGTTTCATATGCGCTATGCAACGCTTGTGTGAATTTAAAATATTACCTTCTGTTTGGCCGTTTATCCAATCTGAGAGATGGCTAGTCCTCGGCTTCTGCCCCCATGCCACGAGTGTTGGGATGTTCGGGATAAACCTGAGCACTCTTGTTCCCATATTTGGGTTGATAGAGGCTAAGGTGTCCCGATGTTTCGATGAGATGGTGGCTATCGTTTTCTGTGGGAGTCGACCTTGACGATCCGACTACGAACGTGCGAGACGTCGCGCCTTAGCAATCGCTAAACCAACTTCCGAGGGTTATTGACCACGCCGGAGCACGATCAACCTGACCACGAGGGTCTGTTTCCTGCGAGCAAACGAAGAACAAGCAAGAAACTGAGATTGCAATCGGGATATTGCGAATATAAGATGAAAGCTTTATTGATCAAGGTGGGGTTCTGTGACGTCTTGGTCTGGTCGTTGGACACAAACGAAGTACGCGAAGTTGCAGCTATGGCGAACTTTTAATCTAAACAAAACCCAAAGTCTAAACGACGCCCTAAGGATTGTATATATGGAGGAAGAGGGGGGAATTTCGTGGCCCTTGAGGGTGGGGTCCGAAACCAACCCTAACTCTTGTTTCCCCACACATACGGACTCTAAAAATAGCCTATACTTAAGTATTTCGAAATTACATGGGCTTGGCCCATTAATAAGGTGACGCAGCACCTAGAATAGCCTATGGACGAATATTATGAAGTGGCATCTTGTATATTTCATCCAAGGCTTCATGCACTCCTTATGGCGGCTTCAAAGTCCTGAAATCATCACTTGTAACTCCGCTCTTGATCCCCTTGCGCATGCCATCAACTCCATGTGTGTTCTTGCTCCAATGTTCATCCTTCTCCAAGCTAGGCCCTTCATTTGTAAGCAAAACAAATGTATCCAATTTAGGCAGCATCATAATCTCATGAACATTAGAATCATTACCAAGAAACGAAAGTAATTGGTAATTTAATTGGCGTGCGTGAGCTCTAGTAATTGGTCCAGTATATGTAACAGTAGGGGCTGTGGGTGTAACAATGGTATTGATGTCCTCATCATCCTCCCCTTCTTGAAATGAAGTCGTCCTCGACGGAAGCGCATCTTCCTCACCCAAATAAGGCTTCAAATCTGCAATGTTAAAAGTGGGACTAACCCCAAAATCTACAGGTAGCTCAAGTTTATATGCATTATCATTTATTTTCTCTAACACCTTAAAAGGACCATCAGCGCGTGGCATTAGCTTTGATTTGCACACATTAGGAAATCTATCTTTACGCAAATGTAACCAAACAAGATCTCCAGGCGCAAACACAACATGTTTTCTACCCTTATCTCCAGCAAGTTTATATTTAGCATTCATACGCTCAATGTTTTCCTTAGTTAACTCATGCATTTTTAAAATCAATTCAGAACGTTCTTTAGCATCAAAATTAACCTTCTCTGAAGATGGAAGAGGCAACAAATCAATAGGTGCACGAGGTAGGAAACCATACACAATTTCAAAAGAGCACATCTTAGTAGTAGAATGCAATGAGCGATTATAAGCAAATTCAATATGAGGCAAGCATTCTTCCCACATTTTCTTGTTATTCTTCAAAACAGCCCTAAGCATAGTAGACAATGTTCTATTGACTACTTCAGTTTGTCCATCAGTTTGGGGGTGACAAGTAGTACTAAAAAGCAGCTTAGTCCCCAACTTAGCCCATAAACATCTCCAAAAGTGGCTAAGAAATTTAGTATCACGATCTGAAACAATAGTATTTGGCACACCATGTAAGCGAATAATTTCACGAAAGAACAAATCAGCAACATTAACAGCATCATTGCTTTTATGACATGGTATAAAGTGTGCCATTTTCGAGAACCTATCCATGACAACAAATATGCTATCCCTCCCCTTCTTTGTTCGAGGTAAACCTAAAACAAAGTCCATAGATATATCCTCCCAAGGAACACTAGGTACTGGCAAAGGCATATATAAACCATGAGGATTGAGTCGTGACTTAGCTCTTTGACATGTAGTGCAGCGAGCAACAAAACGCTCAACATCCCGTCTCATCTTTGGCCAAAAGAAATGTGTAGCAAGTATATCCTCCGTCTTCTTGACGCCAAAGTGTCCCATTAATCCTCCTCCATGCGCCTCCTGCAACAACAAAAGACGAACGGAGCTAGCTGGAATGCATAACTTGTTAGCACGAAACACAAATCCATCGTTAAGAACGAACTTGTTCCAAGTTCTCCCTTCCTTACAATTCTGCAATACATCTTTAAATTCAGCATCATGAACATATTGATCTTTGATGGTCTCCAAACCAAATATTTTAAAGTCAAGTTGTGAAAGCATATTATAACGACGAGACAAGGCATCAGCAATAACATTTTCTTTACCCTTCTTGTGTTTAATGACATAAGGGAAAGTCTCAATGAATTCAACCCATTTAGCATGTCTACGGTTCAGTTTTGCTTGACTTTTAATGTGTTTCAAAGATTCATGATCAGAATGTATAACAAATTCCTTGGGCCATAAATAATGTTGCCATGTTTCTAAGGTCCGAACAAGAGCATATAATTCTTTATCATAAGTAGAATAGTTCAGACTAGGCCCACTCAATTTTTCAGAAAAGTATGCAACAGGTTTTCCATCTTGTAATAACACACCTCCTAATCCAATTCCACTAGCATCACATTCAAGCTCAAAAGTCTTATTGAAATTAGGAAGTTGGAGTAAAGGAGCATGTGTCAACTTATCTTTCAAAACCGTGAAGGCTTCTTCCTGTGCGGTACCCCAAAAAAAGGCACATCCTTCTTTGTAAGCTCGTTGAGAGGTGCAGCAATGGTGCTGAAATCTCTCACAAAACGCCTATAGAAACCAGCGAGGCCAAGGAAACTCCTCACTTGTGTGACCGTTTTGGGCTGCGGCCAACTCTCAATAGCTTCAATCTTGGCTTTATCAACTTCAACTCCCTGTGGAGTAACAACATAGCCAAGAAAAGATACTTGGTCGGTGCAAAAGTTGCACTTTCCAAGGTTTCCAAACAAACGTGCATCACGTAGAGCAATAAAAACAGCACGTAAATGTTCCAATTGTTCCTCCAAAGATTTGCTATAAATCAATATGTCATCAGAGTAAACTACCACAAATCGTCCAATGAAAGCACGTAAAACTTCGTTCATTAACCTCATGAAAGTACTAGGTGCATTAGTTAACCCAAAAGGCATGACTAACCACTCATATAATCCAAACTTAGTGTTAAATGCTGTTTTCCATTCATCACCCAATTTCATACGAATTTGATGGTATCCACTACGCAAATCAACTTTGGAGAATATTGTAGAGCCACTCAATTCATCAAGCATATCATCTAGCCTAGGAATAGGATGACGATAACGAATAGTAATATTATTAATGCCTCTACAATCAACGCACATACGCGACGTACCATCCTTTTTCGGCACTAAAATGATAGGAACAGCACAAGGACTAAGGGATTCGCGTATATAACCTTTGTCGAGCAGTTCTTGTACTTGACACATAATCTCCTTCGTCTCCTCTGGATTGGTACGGTATGGTGCACGGTTGGGTAGCGAAGCACCGGGAATTAAGTCAATTTGATGCGCAATCCCTCGAATAGGTGGTAATCCCGGTGGCACGTCTTGTGGAAAGACGTTAGCGAACTCCTGCAAAATGTTAGTGACAGCAGGGGGCAAAGAGGAAGGCACGTCCTCGAATGAAAATAATGCCTCTTTGCACACAAAAGCATAGCAAACAGATTTGCTGAAATCTAGCTCATCAATATCAGATTTGGTGGCAAGTAAACATGCACTTTTCAATTTAATTTCAGAAACAACAGTAGATGGTTTATTATTAGGCTTCATTTGGTGCTCAAATTCTTTTGCCACAATCTGATTTTCACTCTTAGTTTTCTCCTGTTTTGCTTTATTAGCTCTATTAATATCATCTTTCAAAATGGAATCAGGAGTCATAGGAAGCAAAGTAATATTTTTATCGTTATGAACAAGAGTATACTGATTGTTTCTACCATGGTGAATAGAATTTTTATCAAATTGCCATGGTCTACCAAGTAATAAGGAACATGCTTGCATAGGTACCACATCACAATCAACATAATCAGCATATGTAGAGATACTAAAATGCACACGAACAGTACGTGTTACCTTAACCTTGCCGCTATTGTTGAACCATTGGATGTAGTAAGGATGTGGATGTGGTCTTGTGGTGAGAGATAGCTTCTCCACCATCTCCATGCTAGCCAAGTTATTGCAGCTCCCTCCATCTATGATCACGCGAACAGAACGTTCCTTCACAACTCCCTTTGTATGGAACAAATTATGCCTCTAATTTTGCTCAGCTTGTGTAACCTGCACACTCAAAACACGTTGAGCAACTAAACATTCATACCTGTCAGCATCTTCAGGAGCCATGTATTGCGTCTCATGATCAGAATCGTCTCCACCGTGTTCGTCACGTGTAATAAGAGCCAAAGTCTCCTCATCATAGTCACTAGCGGACTCATACCCACCATCCTCAGTAACAATCATCACACGCTTAGATGGGCATTCTCTCGCATAATGACCTCCACCCTTGCAACGTCAACAAATAATATCATGTGTTTGCCCTGTTGATGCCATGGATGAAGAAGAGCTCTTTGCAGGCCCAGAAGGTGTGCTCTTGGCAGATAGTGGTGATTGTGCCTGCTTTATTGTATCACGGTTGGAGGTGGTAGCCGACGGAGGCGCCGGTGTAGCAGAACGTGTGGAAGTAGATGATGCACGTGGTGTCCATGAAGAAGGTCGACCTGCAGAAAAGTTAGTCCGCGCCAATGCCTGTCGATCCCGCTCTTCACGTTCAGCTTCACAAGCAAGATGGAATAAACGAGTGATATTAGTATACTCCTTATACTCTAGAATCGTCTGAATCTCTCTATTTAATCCACCCATAAAACGTGCAAGCATAGCTTCATTCTCCTCAACAATACCACATCTAATCATGCCAGTTTGTAATTCCTGATAATATTCTTCGACAGAATTTTTTCCCTGTCTTAAGCGCTGCAATTTTTGAAGTAATTCACGTTGATAATATGGTGGAACCCAACGAGTACGCATAGCAGTTTTCAAAGCAGCCCAAGTAGCAGGAATGGGATATAATCTACAATGCTCAGACCACCAAACACATGCAAAACTAGTGAATGCACAAACAGCAGCAGGAACACGTCTCTCCTCGGGATATTGTAAACATGTAAATCATTGTTCAGTTTCTAACTCCCAAGTAAGATATATATCAGGAACATATCTACCCTCAAATGGTGGAATATTCAATTTTAGTTTAGGGAGATGGTCATGATCTCGTACCTGAGGGTGAGCCCTACCATTGCCATTATTTGCATGTGGACGACCTGGTGGTTGCTGTGCTGTTGGTGGCACGTAGTTCTGATTTTGATCAACCTCATCCTCATAATCTCCCACATAAGCATCCTCCTCCACATCAGCAGTAGGAGCCACAGAAGTATCAACAGCAGCACCAGCAGTTTGGCCCGACTGAAGAGGGACACGACTCGCTCGGCGGAGGGCTGTTTCCCGACGGGGAGGTAGTCGGTGTTGTTGCTGTTGTTGCAGAGGTGCGGCAGGAGCAGCCGGTGGTGGTGGTGGAAAACGCGAAAGCAATTCAGCAAACTTGTTATCGAGCTTTGTTTCAAACGTCTTCTCCATGCCATCTATCTTCTCCATGGCCTCTTCAAATCTGTTTATCACATCTTGCACCTGTCCATTCATCATTTGCTGAAACGTATCATGAAGCTCCTTGTTCGTCAAGTTCTCCCAGTCAGTCTCGTCGGCTTGTGATCCTGGCATGGTTAGCAGCAATAGAAACACACAAGAATATGATCCTACAGACTACTAACAAGTGGTGGTGGTGGCGGGTGTCACAAATCCGTCAAGCAAATCTCAAATTCTTACCAGTTCTTACCCAGCAGCAGGCGGTGATCGGCAACCGTTGTAGTCAAAAACTCTCAAAAGCTTGGATAGAGCAATTGCCAGGGAGAGTCAAACGCACGACGTAGATGTATGTGGAGCTGGGAAGGCTTATAGTATGGTAGCAAAAAGGGTCAGCAATAATCAATTCAGAGATGCAAAGTTGAATAAACGCTCAACGACGGTACTGTGCTGGTCCTAGGCTAGACCGTGCTAGAGACGCGAGCCTAGAACACTAACAAAATCACGGCGCTGCACGTAAATAAGGGAAAAGCACACTCTGGAACTTTTTTTTTCGCTCTTTTTTTGCGCTCCTTTTTTTTGCGCTCCTCTTTTTTTTGTGCGAAAAATCACTATAATGGCGAGTGTCTCAAAACTCTTCCCTCGTCAAACTGATAGAATGGGCACTTAAAAAAAATTTCACTTTTTTTTCGGAAATCAGGGCAGCGACGACGAAAATGTGCGACAAAAAATCACTATGATGGCACGTGGCTCGAAAGACTCAGAAAAGCCTAAAAATATGATAGGGAAAAAAAAATTTGCCCGTGAAAATTTTGGCCTAAACTGCCCGGGGGTCTCCAGACATTTTTTTCCGAGACCTATGCAGGCAAGGAAACACGAATCGGAATTTAGATTGATCTCAAGAACAAACCTAATATGAGAAGAACTCGGATTGGTGGTGGATATATGGTTGTGGTATATGGCAGCGGTGGTGGTATATGGTAGCGGTGGTGGTATATGGATACAGATTGGTGGTGGTATATGGATACGGATTGGTGGTGGTATATGGATATGGATTCAGAGCGATGGCGGTAAGCAAAAGTGGTAGATGGGCAATGATGATGGTGCGGCAGCGGCGTGACAACTTATGACCAGAACTCGAAAGACTAGACTCTAAGACCAACAACTTGACACGACGATGCAACCGCAAATTCAACAAAGCAAAAACCCTAAAAAGATTATGCAAAGGCTCAGATTGGTTCGGATATGATGAACTAACCCTAATTTTTTTGTGTGGCTTTTTTTTCATGGACTGTAGGTATGAAGAACAGACTCGATCTAATCTACGAAAAACTGTAAAAATCTCACCGAGCAACCTGGAAATATGATACCACTTGATAGAGGCTAAGGTGTCCCGATGTTTCGATGAGATGGTGGCTATCGTTTTCTGTGGGAGTCGACCTTGACGATCCGACTACGAACGTGCGAGACGTCGCGCCTTAGCAATCGCTAAACCAACTTCCGAGGGTTATTGACCACGCCGGAGCACGATCAACCTGACCACGAGGGTCTGTTTCCTGCGAGCAAACGAAGAACAAGCAAGAAATTGAGATTGCAATCGGGATATTGCGAATATAAGATGAAAGCTTTATTGATCAAGGTGGGGTTCTGTGACGTCTTGGTCTGGTCGTTGGACAAAACGAAGTACGCGAAGTTGCAGCTATGGCGAACTTTTAATCTAAACAAAACCCAAAGTCTAAACGACGCCCTAAGGATTGTATATATGGAGGAAGAGGGGGGAATTTCGTGGCCCTTGAGGGTGGGGTCCGAAACCAACCGTAACTCTTGTTTCCCCACACATACGGACTCTAAAAATAGCCTATACTTAAGTATTTCGAAATTACATGGGCCTGGCCCATTAATAAGGTGACGCAGCACCTAGAATAGCCTATGGACGAATATTATGAAGTGGCATCTTGTATATTTCGTCCAAGGCTTCATGCACTCCTTATGGCGGCTTCAAAGTCCTGAAATCATCACTTGTAACTCCGTTCTTGATCCCCTTGCGCATGCCATCAACTCCATGCGTGTTCTTGTTCCAATGTTCATCCTTCTCCAAGCTAGGCCCTTCATTTGTAAGCAAAACAAATGTATCCAATTTAGGCAGCATCATAATCTCATGAACATTAGAATTATTACCAAGAAACGAAAGTACCTGGTAATTTAATTGGCGTGCGCGAGCTCTAGTAATTGGTCCAGTATATGTAACAGTAGGGGCTGTGGGTGTAACAATGGTATTGATGTCCTCATCATGGGTCCTTCGAGGGAGGTGCTCAGCACAACGAACAAGGCAACCGGACTAATAATGCTTTATCACTCTCACTTAGCCATAGAATTCTATAATTTTAAATTTCAGCGAAGCCCCTGGTATTCGT
This sequence comes from Triticum urartu, assembly GCF_003073215.2. Lineage (NCBI taxonomy): Eukaryota > Viridiplantae > Streptophyta > Magnoliopsida > Poales > Poaceae > Triticum > Triticum urartu. The sequence continues at coordinate 213,244,121 of NC_053023.1, read as the reverse complement.
AAGGCCGAATTCGGGGCGCGATACACGCCTTTAAGCCGGACAGGGCCGGCCCCTCGCCCTAAGCGGCATAAGTCTTTAGGGACTCGAAAACCTCGCCGAACAGCGGCCAGTCTCTCGCCTTATCATGACAGTTAGTTTTAGCTTTCTCTACTGAGGTGCTGAACCCAGCAGAACCGGGGCACAATCGCAGTAGTTCTCCTAGCCCTACCTTAGCCGATAGAGCGGAACGTAAGGTACCAAAACATAGGAGCCGGGCAAACCCAACATTTGACCAAAGACATGATTCGGAGCTAATGCATATAATGCTATAAGTTTGGGGTGCCGCACTTGTGAAAGTGTTCGGACTTTTCACACCGTATTGTGGGGTACGTATGACCTTGGTGTATTGGCCGTACCAAAGTGTACGGTTGCAAGGCGTCATTAATGAACACACACACATATATATATATATATAACAAGAATGCAATAATAGTCGTGATGTTATGCATTGTTTATTAAAAAAGGTGCGTTAAAGCAGAATGATACAGATAGTGCGATTAGCAAAGAGTAGGACTATGTCCCTTCTAAGGGCAAGCTGAGGAATAGTATTAAAGCAAATATTTCACTCGTTATCGTAATCCACCTGGTAGTTCCATGGTGTGACGTAGCTTTTTACCTCCTTGGTTGCTGCATCATGTGTTCGGCAATCATGCTGCCGGACAGGGTTTCCAGAGATTAAAGTCCTGAAAGAGAAAAATAACAGAGTGGGAAGCCCCTAGTGTGGTTTAGGCCGCCTCTTGGGGCGTGCCATAGTTGTGCCCCCTCCCCACCTGTGCCCATGGTATTTTTAATGATTAATTGTGTACGCGTGGCACGAGCTTCGCCGTTTTGCTGGGACTGGGGTGGGGGGCGCATTGCTACGCAAGCTCAGATCGCGCCAGGCGGTCTATTTGCCGATTGCTCCGAGCGCGCTTGAAGGTGTCCAGGTTTTGAAATGCCAAACTGGTGGACTGCCTTGAGAGGCTATTTTGTGCTTCTACTGCGAGGTCCGTAGTGTGCTCCTCTGTTCGGAGAGAGCACTCTGTGTTTCCATTGACTGTAATAACCCCGCGAGGTCCTGGCAATTTGAGCTTGAGGTATGCATAATGCTGTACCGCATTGAATCTAGCAAATGCGGTTCGCCCGAGCAGCGCATGATAACCACTGCGGAACGGGACTATATCGAAGATTAACTCTTTACTTCGGAAGTTATCCGGGGATCCGAAGACCACTTCCAGTGTAATTGAGCATGTGCAATGGGCCTCTACACCTGGAATGACGCTTTTAAAGGTCGTTTTTGTGGGTTTAATCCTTCAGGGGTCTATACCCATTTTGCGCACTGTGTCCTGATAAAGCAGGTTCAGGCTGCTGCCGCCATCCATAAGGACTCGAGTGAGGTGAAATCCGTCAATGATTAGGTCCAGAACCAGTGCGGCGAATCCGCCATGACGGATACTAGTGGGATGGTCCCTGCGATCGAAAGTGATCGGATAGGAGGACCACGGGTTGAACTTTGGGGCGACTGGCTACAACTCATATACGTCCCTGAGCGCACGCTTCCGCTCCCTCTTGGGGATGTGGGTTGGGTATATCATGTTCACCGTCCGCACTTGTGGGGGAAACCTCTTCGGTCCTCCGGTGTGTGGCTGCTGGGGTTGTTCCTCGTCATCGCTATGTGGCCCCTTGTCCTTATTTTTGGCAATTAACTTGTCGGCCTGCTTGAACACCCAACAATCCCCGTTGGTGTGATTGGCTAGCTTTTCTAGGGTGTCGTGTATTTGGCACGAACGATCGAGTATACGGTCCAAGCTGGACGGTCCCGGCGTACTTTGTTTGAATGGCTTTTTCCTTTGAGCGGGTTTAGAGCCTTTGAATCCGGCATTGACTGGCGTATCCTCGTTATTATCGCTGTTAATGCGGCGCTTATGTTTGTTGGGACGTGACCTGCTGTTGCCGTCCTTGGTATCCTAAGTACCATGGTTCTTTGATATGTTATTACTGCGAGCTAGCCAGGTGTCTTCTCCCGCACAAAAGCGGGTCATGAGTGTCGTGAGGGCTGCCATAGATTTCGGCTTTTCCTGACCAAGGTGCCAGGCTAGCCATTCGTTGCGGATGTTGTGTTTGAAAGCCGCTAGGGCCTCTGCATCCGGATAGTCGACAATTTGATTCTTCTTTGTTAGGAACCGAGTCCAGAATTGCTTGGCCGATTCTTCTGGCTGCTGAATTATGTGGCTCAAGTCATCGGCATCTGGTGGCCGCACATAAGTGCCCTGAAAGTTGTCGAGGAATGCGGCTTCCAGATCTTCCCAACAACTGATGGACTCTGCTGGCAGGTTGTTAAGCCAATGCCGCGCTGGTCCCTTGAGCTTTAGTGGGAGGTATTTGATGGCGTGTAAGTCATCACCGTGGGCCATGTGGATGTGGAGGAGGAAATCCTCGATCCATACTGCGGGATCTGTTGTGCCGTCGTATGATTCAATATTTACAGGATTGAAACATTCTGGGATTTGATGATCCATTACTTCGTCTGTGAAGCATAAGGGGTGTGCGGCGCCTCTGTATTGGGCTATATCGCGACGCAGCTCGAATGGGTCTTGCCCGCTGTGTTTGGCCCGGCCGGATTTGCTTTTACTGTATCTGGCGTGACGTTTGTCGTCTCGCAGAGTGGTGCGCCCTCGTGATCCATAGATCGATCTTGCATGCTTTGCTTTGTCCTCCAATATGTCTCGCAGGTCTGGCGTATCTCCCCATGCCTTTTTATTTGAATGGCGTCGGGGTGGAGGCTGAGTTTTTGGCTGGAATGCCTCTCTATCGCGGCCACGAGGTGGCCGATCAGCCATATCATACGCTTCTTCCTCCAGTCGAGGTAGCAACCTGCACTTTGGGTAACTCTTGGAGGGGCGCTCAAGTTTATATTCCTCGGCCGCGAGGACTTCAGTCCATCTGTCCGCTAGCAGATCCTGATCAGTTTGAAGCTGCTGCTGCTTTTTCTTCAGGCTATTTGTCGTGGCCATAAGCTGGTGCTTGAAGCGCTCTTGTTCGACGGGATCCTCTGGTACGGTGAATTCATCGTCGCCGAGGCTTGCCTCGTCTTCGGAGGGGGGAATGTTATCATCCTCCTCCTCTCCGCCTGCCGCTCTCTCAGGAGGGCTGGCTCCTCCATCCTCCTGCTCTAAATCTTGCTGGAGGGTATTGTTGTTGTCTTCAGCACTATCCCGAGTGTTATTATCTCCTGTGCCGGTATCACCACTTTTGCTTTGGCGGGACTTAGAGCGGCACCGCTGACGTCGGTGCTTGGGTTGCTTCTTGGAGGGGTCATCCTCTGCTATCTCATCGCCATTGCCTTCTTTGGGTGTATCCACCATGTATATATCGTATGATGAGGTGGCTGTCCAGTGCCACGTAGGCATTGGTTCCTCTTTGTCTCCCGCATCGTCGTCCATACCGTTGATGTCTTCGGAGTCGAAGTCGAGCATGTCGGTTAAGTCATCGACAGTGGCTACTAAGTGGGTGGTGGGTGGGTCGCGAATTTCTTCGTCGTCTACATCCCAGTCCTGCCAGACATAGTTCGACCAGGATCCTCCTGACAAGGAGAGAGACCTTAATGAGTTCAGTATGTCACCAAAGGGCGAGTGCTGAATAATATCCGTGGAGGTAAACTCCATGATCGGCGCCCAATCAGGTTCGATAGGAACCAGCGCAGGCGGTTCGGAGTCCGTGGCCGGAGAAGGATCCGGCAGTTTATCAACACGGCTCTTGTGCAAGGTAAGGTTGATGTTCGGCTTGATCGCCGCTGAGGGTAAGGCCTCCGTGGCGGGGTCCATCCACTCGTCCGTGGAAGGTGCAACTGGCTCCGAATCGAGGGTCCGAGCGGCTGCCGGTGCGATCTCCTGAACACTGTCCGATGGTAGAGCTAAATCGTACTCATTGTGACCGCGTGACGCACAAGGCAGAGGCTGGAATCCGTCGAAGATCAAGTCTCTGCGGACATCGGCCGTGTAGTTTAAGCTTCCAAACCTGACCTGGTGGCCAGGGGCGTAACTTTTGATCTGCTCTAGATGGCCAAGCAAATTGGCCCGCAGTGCAAAGCCGCCGAACACGAAGATTTGTCCGGGGAGAAAAGTCTCACCCTGGGCTGCATCGCTATCGATGATAGTAGGAGCCATCAAGCCTAATGGCGACGGCACAAAGGAACTCTTAACGAAAGCACCAATGTCGGTGTCAAAACCGGCGGATCTCGGGTAGGGGATCCTGAACTGTGCGTCTAGGCCGAATGGTAACAGGATGCAGGGGACACAATGTTTTACCCAGGTTTGGGCCCTCTTGATGGAGGTAAAACCCTATGTCCTGCTTGATTAATATTGATGATATGGGTAGTACAAGAGTAGATCTACCACGAGATCGGAGAGGCTAAACCCTAGAAGCTAGCCTATGGTATGATTGTCTGTTGTAGTTGTTGTGTCCTATGGACTAAAACTCTCCGGTTTATATAGACACCGAAGATGGTTAGGGTTACACAAGGTCGGTTACAAAGGAGGAGATATTCATATCCATATTGCCTAGCTTGCCTTCCACGCCAAGTAGAGTCCCATCCGGACACGAGACAAAGTCTTCAACCTTGTATCTTCATAGTCTAACAGTCCGGCCAATGGAGATAGTCCGGCTGTCCGCAGACCCCCTAATCCAGGACTCCCACATGAGGTGTATCCCGTTTCACTCAATGTGAGATGAAAGAATAGTGGAATTGGTACCGGACTTGTTCACTCACACCTACAAACTAAAGCTTATGGAGTAGCTCGGTGAGGATAGTGGCACAAAAATTTAATGTAAAATGTTAGAAAGAGTCAATAAAGTTGAAAGAGATTCACAAATTTGCAAGTGAAACAAGTAGACCAATAGCAATATGTGGTACATGGAAAGACACACACACGAATAGATAAATGGGGTCATGCAACCAAGGAATGAGCACAAAATTTGGAATCCATGGAAAACACTCGTCTTGACAACTCAAGAGAGACGCTAGCACGATTGCTCTATAGGCGGATACGACACTTGTACACAACCTATGATATGCAAAATGTATCGATTTTCTATCCCAAGTATGCTATGTATGATGTTCCGGTGGTATGATCCAAGATGATCGGATATGACAATCTTATATGCAATGTGGTATGATGCTATGGCACTTGCTTACAAGCTTCTTTGCTCTTTCTCTTTTGCTTAAAAGCTTATTTTTTTGTATGGCCACAACGTGGAATGCACAAACCAAGATAGCAATTGTGTATATGCGGGAACAAACTTGAGGCACACGAGATGATATGATACCAATATGATATGGTATGTATGCAATGTATGGTGTAGATCACTAATGTGCACAAGTAAAGTTGCTGGCAATACTCAAATGGCTAGTCTCGGTAGGCAAGTGACGCAAATTCGGCTAGGGGTTATCAATGTAATGGCAAGGGAATATACAATGGAGGGATACCACGATACCATGATGATATGGAGGTTGCCGTCCTTGGCGATGATGAGTAGCGGTGTTCTTGATGTAGACACCAAGATGATGGAGACTTGTCCCTAAGTAGCCGAAACACCTTAGGAAACGGAAAAACCACGAACTCAAAATCTCAAATGTCAAATGTCAAAATGGTGGTAGCGGGATGCAATGGTGGTTGCGGAAGCTCAATGGGATTGCGGAAATGGAGGGAAATGTGGTGGACTATACACGGTGTCGGAGTTGGAAGCATGGTACCTAAGTAGCCGAAACACCTTCGGAGACACAACTCACAATACAAACAAAATTGGGTTAAGTTGGGGTGGCGGGAGTGTGAGGTGGGCAAAACTATGCGGAAGTTATGGTGGTGATGGTGGTTGATGAAGAAGCAACCGTCCCTAAGTAGAGTAGACACCTTAGGAGACTCAAATCACTCCTCAAGCAACCACTAATGCGATGGGGAACAAAAATGGTTAGGTTACGGAAGTCGGTGGTGGTGTAGCGGATGATGTGGTGGAAGCCCTAGGAAAATATGCCAAAATTCACAAAATTTTATGGAGTCAAATGATGCTGGTGGTATTTTTTTTGGAAGGGGGATGCCAAGAGCTTTAAAACGAGCTAAAGAACATCAAAATCGGAGTTCGGATGAATTAGTTATGGACAAAACAAAAATCAGCCGAAGTGGGAATCTACAGGTATCGGACGTCCGATGATGGTCGGACGACCGGTGGCCGGACGTCCGGGCGAGCTCAGAAATCCGTAAATTTGGCTCGGGTTAGGGGTTCCGGATGTCCGGAAAAGGTCGAATGTCCGGTCGTTCCTGGGGCTCCGGACGTCCGTAAAACGTCGGTCGTCCGGTGGGTTGGGGTCAACGCGAGATGCGAGTTTCGAGACGCGATTTTGGGAGGAATTTGGGGATTTTGGGGTCAAAATTGAGGAGATTTCATGGATGAAAGATGGGCAAACTTGGGGAGATGCTAGATCCACTTGAAACCAAGCAAATCCATGGATCAAATCCAACAAACCTTTGTCAAACCAACAAATCACAAAAAAACTGGGGCTATTTTTGTGGGAATTTTCGAAATTGAGGAAGAACACAACAAAATTAGGCTAGAAAACAAAGAGGGGAGGCTACGAAATCATGATCAACGTGCCTCTGATACCAAGATGATGTAAGGTGGAATCCTATATGGCTGATCTTTCACGAAAGGAGCGGGATCCCTCGAAGAACACGGGGAAGAACTGAGAGAAAACACACAGGGATACACTCAAGAACAAGTCCAATCACACATCCACTAGACAATCAAACACACAAGATCCACAAGGTACATGAACAACAAAGGGAAAGATACAAGGTAAGGTTCATATCCGTGAGGACATCTTGAATCCACGAGGGGATCTTCCCAAGAAGGGGTCTTGAATCCAAGGTGGATCTTCTCCGAAGAGGGGCCGCAGTCTCTCTCATGGAGTAGATCCGTAATGGATGAGCAAAGCTCTATCTCTAAATGAGATACTACTTTGCTAACCCTAGAAAGGAGGTGGAGGTGGTCTATTTGTAATCTTAGCCACGAAGGGGTAAGTGGGAGAGAGGTACAAGGCCAAAGGCCCGCAGCTGTGCACAGGCAGGTACCAGACGACCGGTGGTTCAGGACGGTCCAGACGTCCGGCGCGCGTCGGATGTCCGTTGATTCTTCTCGGGTGTAGTGGCACCGATCGTCCGGTCGGTGCCGGTCGTCCGGGCGCTGGGACTCGTCGTACGTCCGGTCTCGGTCGGTCGTTCGGTCGCTTTAGATCTCGTCGGCTGGACTCTTGGGCTGGCTGGAGTTCCAGGTGTCGGACGTCCAGCATAGTACGGTCGTCCAGTCCCTGTAGATTGTCGGACGTCTAGTGGCACGTCGGTCGTCCAGCCGCTGGGGACTCCGCAGCTGCCTCTTCTTCCGTCTTGGCTTCCACGCTTCCCTCGCGGATGGCATATGTGTTCCTTGGCACTTGCACTCCTCCTCGTCATCTGTGAAGCTCCGGCAATACCTATGCATGCACACGAGTGGAGTGTCAAGTAGTATGCCATCCTCGAAGGGGTCAAGTGAACACATGTAAAGGAGAAGATTCACCTTTAGGTATGAGAAGTAGATGTCGCACGTGTCACTTGCCAAATGGACTCTTGACATAGTGATGTCCGTAGGATGCTCTGGATCAACGAAGGTACCGAGTCCATTAAGGAATCTAATTTGAATGTGCTTCAAAGTCAACTTGACAAGTTCAAAATGAAGGATGGTGAAGGAGTCTGAGATGTACTATGTCAAGAAGCGAAGAGATGACCGACAGATTCATCATCAAGAAGATCCTAAGAGCCTTGAATGGAAAATATGACACCGTGTGCACCATGCTTAATTAAAGAGATCTCAAGCCAACGAAAGTCATTGGTAGAATTGTTGCTCATGAGATGTCACTCAAGGATAAGGAAGAGCTTCACAACAAGTCTAGTGGTGCTTACAAAGCTTCATGTGATTTTCCTACAACATCAAGTGAGAAACAAGTCTTTAATGAATAATTGATCTTAATGGTGAAGAACTTCAACAAGTTCTACAAGAGTAGAAGCAAAGAGAGAAGTTCCAAGTTAAGGTCCTACAATGACAAAAGATCTTCTAGTCATGATCGCAATTGCTACAATTGTGGAAGACCCGGACACTACTACAATGAATGCACGACTCCCTACAAAAGAAGAGACGACTCACCTAAAAGGAGAAGTAAAACAGAGGAATCACCACCAAGAGAGAGAAGGAGTAGAGATGATCGATATGAATGAAGACCCTCTCATAGAAGCAAGGATTGGGAAAGGAAGGACAAGTCATCAAAGAGCTACACAAGACGAAGACATCAAGCTCATGTTGGTGAATGGGTATCCGGTTCCGACTCCGACAACTACTCTGAGAGAAGTTGTCACTCCGACTCCAAATATACTCAAGATCAAGGTGTTGCCGCTCTTGCACTTGTGTCATCCAACTCCTACGACATATTCGACTCACCAAATGAAGGGATTGAAAGATGCTTCATGGCTAAAGTCCCCAAGGTATCACACCCCGAGTATGTTGATTTAAATAGTGATGAATATGATTTGCTAGGTGATGATGATTTACTTGTTGACAACACTAGTGACGAAAACTATGATGAAATTGCTATTAATCATGATAATCTAGATGAAGAGAATGAGAATGATAATAAGGAGATTGAGCGTCTAACTAAAGAACTAAACACTTTTAAGTTAGCTCATCAAACTACCTTAGAGGATCATCGAGAGCTCTTAAAGACTCATGAAAAGCTACTCTTTGAAAAGCTCAATTTAGAGCAAGAGCATGGGTTCTTAAAAGCAATCAATGATGATTTTCGTAAGAAAAGTTCTTCTTACATTGGCAAGCGTCTAGTCTTGTCTACTTACATGCCACAAGTAAAATCTAGTAACAAGAGCAAGAAAGATTCTTCTTGTAGTAGTAATAATAATCATGCTAAATCCAATATTGTTGCTTCTAGTAGTTCTCTTGGTTCCACTAATGATTCTATTAGCCAAGTTACACTTGAGCAAGAAAATAGCTTATTGAAGGGAATTATAGAGAAATGTGTTTACAAGAGCCTAGCCGGAAGTAAGCAATTTAAGGAAGTTGTACGCAAGCAAGGAAGGCACCGGAAGAATCAAGGTGTTTTTTTTGAACGCAATTTCAATGCCAATGGAGTTGAGTGGGAGGAAGATCAATACCCCAAGATGAAGTTTCTTCCTCAACAAGAGAAATATGATCCCACTTCTTTCAAGGGAACACAAGCCCAAGATGATCTTCCACCACAAGACCACAAGCTAAAAGGCAAGGACAAGCTTCAAGAAGAGATTGATTCATTTGAAGAAGCTGGGTTCCCAAGACTACAACAAGTTTTACTTCATCAAGTACAACTACAACCCCAAGGATTCCCATCAAGTTGATGTGGGTCCCAAAGAAGAAGAACTAGAGAGTTCTTGAGGGTGACTTCGCCAACATACTTCACTCATATTCATTTTGGCAAGGACAAGTGCAATCAACTTTCATATCTTGCACTAGTTCAAGGAGTCACAAACCCTCTTGTTGGTAAGACAAGGGACAAGGTAACCTAATGCTTTCATGGACATCATCATATGTGTATTTCACTTTATGTCTATGGATATCCTTGTGTGTTCCTTGTGGGACTAACTCATGTAGGTATTGAAAGTGCAACTCACTCAAATAGATTGCTCCAAATGATCTACATCAACATTGAGCATCTACATATTCAACACCTAAATGAAGTCATCATCGACAAAACCCAAGGTTAGTTCATCCCTCTTAGGGCGGATATCACATCTAGGGGGAGCTTTGCTCTAAAGATTGAGCTAAAGCAACTCTAATGGTGTGAACACAACGATGCTTTATGTAAAAGTGGTAACCCCACTTATGCTTAAACGATGAGTATGACCTACGATCAAATGTTCTCATTTGACTCCTCAGTTAATATACTAATATATTGATGACCTAGTCATCACCAATTGCTTGATAGATGCTAGAGTGTTTTTGCATGCTTTGCCACATATTTCATTTGCTATCTTATTGAGTGAGCATGTTGGTTTGATTGTTTGGTCTTTCTATTTGCCAAATGGATGGACAAGAATTCCCAAGAACTCACTCTAGCTATCTATGATTTTCTCATCTCAAAGTCTATTCATGCTACATCACAAAGTTTGAACAAGTCAAATTCGGACTCTCCGAGTGAGGAGCACTTGGAGCCACCAATCTATCAAGGGCTTAAACTTCCAAAACCTCTTAATGGCTTCCGGTCTGACCGATTCTTTCCCCTCGGTCCCACCAAAATTGTTTAGTTGATCTAGGTTTTAACCTCGGTGCAACCGATTAGAACTGTTCGGTCTCACCGAGTTGCAGTAACCGCTTGCGATTCTGCATCTCGATGCCATCGAGTCATTCCACTCGGTCACACCGGAGTGATTGGGTATTTATATGCCGGAGTTGAAATTTCGGAGAATTCTTCAAACACCAAACCGCGCCTACCCAGCCCTGCAGCCCTCTTGGTCTCCGGATCATCCTCATCGTAACCAGCGTCTTCCTACCGCTGGTCTCTGCCGCCGTCAATAGAAATCTCACCGCCGTTGTCTCCATAGCGAGTTCGTCGCCAAGTTAGGGTACGGACTCGATCTCTTTGTGTTGTCCTTTTACTCCAATTATTGCACAAAGATTAATGCCTAGTTTCTTGCCATGATTGAGATCAATCTATCCACCGAAAAAACCATTAGAATAGATTTGATGCAAAAACTTAGGGTTACGTTTCCGCTGAACTCATATCAGACTGACCGATCTAAAGATTTCGGTCTCACCGATTTGGCTCAGGCCATTGCACATGTACTACTCGTTCTGACCGAAGTGTACTAATCGGTGTGACCGAGTTCACTTTCTCCGTGAAACCCTAGCATCTCGGAGTCACCAAACTGCATTTCAGTCTGACCCAATTTGTATGTTTACACTCTAAAGTTGCTTTGGTGTCACCGAGTTTGTCATATCGGTAGCTCCGAAATGTTTTCTGCAGAAAACTAAAGTTAAGTTTCTATCTCAATGTTTTTGCAAAATAACAATGCTCTGTGATGCTCATCCACTCTACCTATACCTATCTATTCCAAGGGTCAGCTTCAGTGATGTCAGAAGGCTGTGATAGTCAGAACAGGTCGGAGGAGCAGGTGAATCTCAGTGAGGGCACTAGTCCCTCAAGCAGCTATGATGAAGGTAGCATAAGTACACCCAACAATTTGCCTAAGGCTGCAACTAGGCAAAGAAAGAAGAAAACCTTAGAATCTGAGGTTGAGGACTTTGTTGCTGAAGAAGTGACTTCAATGTGGATAGTTCTCAAGAAGGAGCAAGCTGCTGCTGCCATCAAGCCCGGTATGCATAAGAAGGCTCCTACCAAGAGAAACCAAATGTCAAAAGCCAGAGCCTCCACTCAGGAAACTATGGAGTTCACTCTTGAACCAAGAGAGGAAGATGTTGTTGGAGGAAAGAAAAGGAAGGAGAGAGTTAAGAAGACTAAGACTAGGGCCAGAGTCATTGGCAGATCATCTATGATGAGAGAGTCAGATGAAGATCAGGAGGAGGAAGAGGCAGCTGCACCACCTCCAAAGTCTCAAAAGCTCATGGGGGATGCAATAAAGTCTGTGGCTGCTCCATCTAAGCCCAAGACAGCCCCCAAGCCTCCAACTCAAGATCATGCCTCCAAGTCTACTGCACCCAAGAGATCGACCAGAAACATCCCTGCTGCTGAGAAGAACAAGGCCCCAGTGCCAGAAGCTCAAGATGATGAGGAGCAGCAAGTGCTCAGAAAGTTAAAACCAAAGATCACAATGATGATCATCCTGTTGCTGAGAACATGAAGGAAAGAAAGGATGCAGGTCTGAGATTGTGCAGACAGACTGATCCATATGCTATAAGGAGAAGAATGGTTGTTGATTATCGCTTTCACACCAAAGAACGGCAAGATTTCTATGAAACAGTCTTGTTGGACAAGAAGCCTATTGTCTGTGACATGAAATGGGTTGATGATAGAGGCAAAGGTGTCCCGATGTTTCGATGAGATAGATATTGTTTTCTGTAGGAGTCAACTTTGACGATCCAACTGCGAACGCGTGAAGACGTCGCACCTTAGCAATCGCTAAACCAACTTCCGAGGGTTATTGACCACGCCAGAGCACGATCAACCTGACCACGAGGGTCTTTTTCCTGTGAGCAAATGAAGAACAAGCAAGAAACTAAGATTGCAATCTGGATATTGTGAATAAAAGAGGAAAGCTTTATTGATCAAGGTGGGGTTTTGTGACATCTTGGTATGATGATTGGACACAAACAAGTACGCGAAGTTGTAGTTATGGCGAGCTTTTAGTCTAAACAAAACCCAAAGTCTAAACGACGCCCTAAGGGCTATATATATGGAGGAAGAGGGGGGAACTTCGCGGCCCTTGGAGGAGGGGTCCGAAACCAACCCTAACTCTTCTTTCCCCACACATACGGACTCTAAAAACAGCCTATACTTAAGTATTTCGAAAATACATGGGTCTGGCCCAATAATAAGGTGACGCAGCACCTAGAATAGCCTCTGGACGAAATTTATGAAGTGTCATCTTGTATATTTCATCCAAGGCTTCATGCACTCCTTATGGTGGCTTCAAAGTCCTGAAATCATCACTTGTAACTCCGTTCTTGATCCCCTTGCGCATGCCATCATCTCCATGCTTGTACTTGCTCCAAGGTTCATCTTTCTTGTCCAAACTAGGCCCTTCATTTGTAAGCAAAACAAACGTATCCAATTTAGGGAGCATCATATTCTCATGAACATTAGAATCGTTACCAAGAAACGAAGGTACCTGATAATTCAATTGGCGTGCGCGAGCTCTAGTAATTGGTCCAGTATGTATAACAGCAGGGGTTGTGGGTGTAACAATGGTATTGATGTCCTCATCATCCTCCCCTTCTTGAAATGAAGTCGTCCTCGACGAAAGCTCATCCTCCTCACCCTAATAAGGCTTCAAATCTGCAATGCTAAAAGTGGGACTAATCCCAAAATCTGTAGGCAGCTCAAGTTTATATGCATTATTATTTATTTTCTCTAACACCTTAAAAGGACCAGTAGCATGTGGAATTAGCTTTGATTTGCACAAATTCGGAAATCTATCCTTACGCAAATGTAACCAAACAAGATCTCCAGGTGCAAACACAACATGTTTTCTACCCTTATCTCCAGCAAGTTTATATTTAGCATTCATACGCTCAATGTTTTCCTTAGTTAACTCATGCATTTTTAAAAACAATTCAACACGTTCTTTAGCATGAAAATTAACCTTCTCCGAAGATGGAAGAGGCAACAAATCAATAGGTGCATGAGGTAGAAAACCATACACAATTTCCAAAGGGCACATCTTAGTAGTAGAATGCAATGAACGATTATAAGCAAATTCAATATGAGGCAAGCATTCTTCCTACATTTTCTTATTATTCTTCAAAACAGCCCTAAGCATAGTAGACAATGTTCTATTGACTACTTCAGTTTGTCCATCAGTTTGGGGCTGACAAGTAGTACTAAAAAGCAGTTTAGTCCCCAACTTAGCCCATAAACATATCCAAAAGTGGCTAAGAAATTTAGTATCACGATCTGAAACAATAGAATTTGGCACACCATGCAAGCGAATAATTTCACGAAAGAACAAATCTACAACATTAACAACATCATCGCTTTTATGAAATGGTATAAAGTGTGCCGTTTTCGAGAACCTATCCACGACAAAAAATATGCTATCCCTCCCCTTCTTTGTTCGAGGTAAACCTAAAACCAAGTCCATAGATCTATCCTCCCAAGGAACACTAGGTACAGGCAAAGGCATATATAAACCATGAGGATTGAGTCGTGACTTAGCTTTTTGACATGTAGTGCAGCAAGAAACAAAACGCTCAACATCCTGTCTCATCTTTGGCCAAAAGAAATGTGTAGCAAGTATATCCTCCATCTTCTTGATGCCAAAGTGTCCCATTAATCCTCCTCCATGTGCCTCCTGCAACAACAAAAGACAAATGGAGCTAGCTGGAATGCATAGCTTGTTAGCACGAAACACAAATCCATCGTTAAGAACGAACGTGTTCCAAGTTCTCCCTTCCTTACAATTCTGCAAAACATCTTTACATCCAGCATCATGCACATATTGATCTTTGATGGTCTCCAAACCAAATATTTTAAAGTCAAGTTGTGAAAGCATAGTATAACGACGAGACAATGCATCATCAATAACATTTTCTTTACCCTTCTTGTGTTTAATGACATAAGGGACCACCTACCGAGGGCCCGCTGGGCAGTGTGTACAAGGGTCGCATGCCCATCCTTTTTAATGGACGCATGCAGCCGGGCTGGCCTCATCCACTCCCCCATCCACATCTGGCCACATTTGCTCCTTTGTCGGTGACCAGGAAAACCTAGCTAGACAGCCAGCCCCAAACCCTAGCAAAGCCATGGGCACCTTCAGCGGGAAGGGAGGGAGAAAGGGAAGGTTCAGCGCCATAGTGAGCTCTTACCATGGGCTCCCTCCAACACTGCCGCCAGCTGTACATCCCAGTCCACCAGGCACGGGTGCACTGGGAGTACCGCTAGCCCCTACCCATATCCAGATGTGAACTAGCCGCATGGCTGGCATCTAGAACCGCAGCGTATCCCCATCCCGGCGGTGCCGCAGTCCGTGCGGGAGCATGCGGAGGAGATTTCCCGGCGGCGGGAGCTCCTTACACCGGAGCAGCACACCATGCATGCTTACGCGCCAAACTCTCCCAACTGGGAGCGATGGTTTGTGCTAGAGCACATGGAGGAGTGCCGCCTCGGCGCCCACATCGACCACGACGTTCCATTGCCGCCCCTGCGAGTAAAGTCGGAGGAAGAGCAGGCGGAGTACCAAGCCGACCTCAAGGAGGCCCTGCAGCACGCACTGGAGGCGAGCCGACTCGAGGAGGACGCCGATTGGGATGGGCTGGTGCAAGCCCTTACTTTGTCCACGGCAGGGGACTCCATCCACACACCCCTATTTGTGCCACCACCGCCGCCCCTCGTCGAGCCCAAGGCCGAGCCGGAGCGCGAGCCAATGCACAAGTGGAAGCGGCCACCACCACTCCCCACTTGGCCCGAGGAGTCCTATTCGTGGACCGGCCAACTCCGTGAGTGGGTGAGAGCGCCCCCCTACTATTTTGCCTCTAGTACGGAAGAGGAGGCGACCCACCTTGAGCGCTGGAATGCACATTGGATCGTGAGGGAGGGGCCCGATGCCAAGCAGCAGATGCGTCGGGAGCAGCAGTTGCACCACGAGGAGGAGGCGCTGCACCGCGAGGAGGGGAGGAGGAGCGCGGCCCATCAAGCCGCGTTCGGTAGGGCTGGGCCGCCTCCCGTCTTCATCAACCTCACTGGCGGTGACGACGGCAACAACAAGGTAAGGGCAAGGCAGGCTACTAGGGCACTATGCGGGTGTTTATTAGAGTTTTTCAATGTTAGTTATGTTTAAGTGGACTTTGGCCGGTGTTTGACCTGCCATTTATGTATAATTATGCTGAATTAAGTCAGTTTTGGCCACGTCGGCAAAAATGGTATGCCTCCTATTGGGTGCACCTGCTGACCCAAATGAAAAAGTGTACACGCACGTCCACCTCGGCGACCCAAATGGACTAAATGCATACAAAGCGCGCGTTCGTTTGGGTCGATGCGTTGGAGGGTGTTTCTCTTAGAGCAAGCACAATAGTGGGCTATAAGTTCGCTTACATGGCACTTTTGTCGATGTGGAGGAGAGAGACAAGAAAAAATTCAAGGAGTGGGATCTCATGCAAGAGCCAGGCTCTATGCGTGCTCCTAGGTAAAAGCATTGAATGAGAAGAAAGAGATAGAGAAAAGGTGGAAGAAAGTTATGGGCTTATAGCCAAACTTATAGCCAACCCTATTGTATGAGTAATTAAATTGCTAACTCTTGATGACATGGCTTGTCTATATAGCCACAGGGATGAAAATGGAGTGGAAAGTTTCCGCTTTTCCGGAGGAAAAGTGGAAACGAAGAGGAAATATGAGAATGGGAACGGAAATTTGCAAAACAGACATGGAAATGATTTTTTATATGGAAATGAATGGTGTTTTCCGGTGAAACAGACATGGAAACAGAACTTTCAATTTTCGTGAATATGAAATTCCCGTTTATACTATAGGCCCATGGCTGCTTTGTAGCCCAACTACCAAACAACGCATAGTGACACAATGAGCAAAATGGATCATTTGATGATCAACTTCTATTACCACACATGTACTCAACTAGACCCTATATGGAATTATCAAGTACTACTACAATAGTATCCTAAGTTGCTAACACAACCATATTATTTTGTAGCCATGTTAACAATTCATTAAATTTGTTTGTTTCTTCTGTGTATTTCTCTATGATTCGGGGGGGTTTATGTTCCGTTCAACACACACTTCTGTTTCCGTGTCCGCTTTGTATTCGGCTTGTGTATGTTTCCGATAATATCTGTTTCCGTATTCATTTCTGGTGTTTCTGTATTCTTTCGCTTCTACTAAAAATATGAAAACAAATGTGGCGGCACCCAGTTCCATCCATTTGCGCTTTCTTTTCATCCCTATATAGCCAGCACATGACTATATTATCAACCATGCTCTTAGGGTGCTTGAGGTATAGCGCTGGAGCTGCCCTGCACCCACACACCCACCAACCAATCACCACATGTACGGATGTACCCACGCCTCCCTCTCTACTGTCCCTCCACATCGAATGGGCTATTTGTCCCTCTACTAGTAGAAATGCATGTGCGTTGCACCGGGCGAAAAAATAAATATAACCTGCTCCATGTGCCATTATGCAACACTTCTTTAACCTAAATTTTTGCAAATGTCGAAAATAAGGTTACACTGATGAGTATTTCTTTTTGGACCATGAAATTTGTTCGTATCCTAACAATGTTCGTCCTGGACTATTTTAGCTCTGCACTTTCATTTCATCCGATGAAAGAGTAGGTGTGTATGAAATAGTCTTTCAAGCCATTTAATTTTATTTTTTAGAAAAACATGTTTTTTGTTTGAGAAGGTGTTTTTTAATTTTAATTTTGTCTATTTGATCCAAAACATCAACTTTGGTACGGGACAAAAATATATTATTTTCATATCTTTAGCTCAAAGCACTCATATGTGCATGGATCATATAGTCAAGTGATATTATCAAGATTTGACATACCTAAAAGTTCGTTGAGCTTAATCTGCTTTTTCTTAAAGCATCATACATGCAGTCATGCTTTGCGGAGCCGACATTCCTTATAATATCATTAACATTCCCGAAAAAGGATGACACTATAGGCCAAGACAAGTTATGATTATCTGTAGAATAAATAGATTGAAGAATGCTTCTTACGTTGTTCTTTGTGGCCTGAAGATTATTCAAATTTGGAAAGTTGAGCCCATAGATTGTTAGATGGGGATGGGTTTGATAGAGTATGATACTATGGAGGAAGCATACGACAAGGGTTACTCCATTATTGAGTGCTTGAAGGATGTATGCTTAATGGAGACTGGTTACCTTGAGGATAGAGAGGTGACAGTGCATGACATCATCCAAGACATGTCACTGTTGATATCTTATGATTGCACTAAAGAGCACATGAAATGGATTATTCAAGCAGGAGTGGGACTTCATAACATTTCTAACCGAGACATTGAAACATTTAGGTCAGCCATAAAGATATCACTCATGTTGTCGGGGATATACCCCGCGGTATGACCCGGTCGGACTTGGCACTTCATCGTAACCTGCCGGAGGATTGGCGACTCACCAGTCTGGCGGTTCACTAGTGTGACGACTCACGAGCCTGGAGACTTAATGATGGCCCCGACGGTGGGTTAGATGGATGACAAGGGCCCAAGGCCCAGTAGGCCGGCTCATATTATTGTGGGCCGGCTTAAGACGGAAGGCATGAGGAATATTTCCTTTACAAGGAAGCAAGACCCGTATTTGTATCCTACTTGTAATAGAGAATAAGTTAGTTCTAATCCTACTAGGACTCTACATGTAAGCCGCCTCTTCAACTTATATAAGGAGGCGAAAGGCTCCCCAAAGAGGGACAAGCAACAAGAAAACAATCTTTAGGGCTAGACAAAAAGGGGGAGCCGGCTTATGCGGCGACTCTCTCATGAGCATAATGAGATCTAGCCGCAAACAGCATGTAGGGTTATTACCGGACGATGTTTCCCGGGGCCTGAAGCTGTCTAAATCCTTGTCTTGTGTTGCGTCTCTCGATTTATCTCAACCCCTCTCAAGCTACTATAAAGATGCGTTGGCCTCACGACTAAGTCCTCGCACTAGGACATCTGTCGTGACAATTCCATGACAGTTGGCGCCCACCGTGTGGCCTGCGCACGGTGGTGATGAGTTCTTGGAGGGATCTCCCCAGAGATCGAGGGGTTCACAATTTGTTGGATGAAGAAAGGATCTACGTCAAAGATGAACAGCCGGAAGAGCATATACAAGACTATGATCGAGAGAGAGCTAGGGTTGCGTTCGCTCCTCCGCCGCGGTCCAGAAAGTCACGGAGATCGAGATTAAAACTTTTCCGATGCATGTTTTCCTTCCCGGATTACACGGCGGCCGACGTAAAGGAAACTTGCGTTGAGGTCCGAGTCATCGTAGTCCTTGTTTTCCTCCAATCAACCAAGTTGGGCACGCGTACATACAAGGGATCAGACCAGCTGCCACGTGAAAGCTTGCAAAACAATGGGAAGGGCCCACAGTAGCAATAGTACTACTTTAATTAGTATTCTGCTACGTGATGGCCAAGTTGATCTACAACTCCAAATTTTTTATTGGCCAAAACTGTTACATGGGGAAGCGACCAGGTGGGATCTGCTTTGGAAAATTTATGCAGGAAATATACATCAAGAAGACTGTCACGTGGTCAAAAGGCAAAACACCAGGGATTAGCGAGGTTCTAAAAAATGGCCATGGCCCGGAAACAGAGCCGGCCACGATCCAGATTCCTCCTGCGCCCGCGGCCTCGTTTCAGGCGCCCGCCTCTCCTACCTTGCATACGCACCGGCGGCTTACGAGCCGTTGCCGTCCTCCACACCGCGGCCTACCTCCACCGCCCAGCTCCAGGCCGCCGCCGCAGGCCCACTTCGACCACTGCTGTGAAGCGCCACGGTCTCCTGAGCCGCCCATGGACGGCGCCACTCTGACCCGCCGCCAACCCTGTTGTGCCTCATGAGGATCTCCGCCGTCGCGACCGAGCCCGCCTTGAGCCGTGTTCCGCCGTTCTCCGCAGATTCCGCTCCGAGTCTCCCTCGCCTCCATGGCCTTAAAATGTCTGTGTCTTCGATTCCAAACCGGCCTCTGCTTCCAGTTTGCTGCCTCGCCGCCCCGCGTCAAGTGGTCTCCGCTACTGCGAGCCGCCCGGCCATCGAGTGACGTTTGCCTGCAAACCGCCTCT
Source organism: Triticum urartu (assembly GCF_003073215.2). NCBI lineage: Eukaryota > Viridiplantae > Streptophyta > Magnoliopsida > Poales > Poaceae > Triticum > Triticum urartu. Next base: position 213,224,558 of record NC_053023.1, on the reverse strand, counting down.
GCGGTTCGGTTCCGCCCCGGGCGTCGGGTGGCCTCACGCCAAGTCACCTGAATATTGGTGTCCCATTTGCTCTTGACAGACTGGAAGTTTTTACTGGTCATTTTGTTTGACCCGCCGGGACGGAGATACTAGCTATTATTGATACAGTCAAGTGATACATGCCAATAGACAAGAAGAGGAAATTGAAAGTATTGATCATTGGTTCTCTCAAAACAGTGCATAATAACATACTACTGATGAACAAGACATTGGGATTTAATGCTGCAGTGGAACCAGTATAAGGAGATATCAATTCTGTGTATATTGAGGAAACATTCTGGATTTCATGGCATCAGCTAAGTGGAGCTGATAGGAAGAAGTAGCAGATTTCTCAAAATACATGCGTCCCTGACAAACGGAAAGATGATTTTCGCCTGGTACATAAGGTCAAATCGTTCAAATATACTGTGTACTATTCGCCCTTGATGGACCAAACAGAATTCTTCGGCACCTTGAGTACTTGGTAGAGACCGCTGATCATCGAAGTGATGTGTTTACGCTGGATGGGCGGTACTCATCAGAATTTCTCTTGGCCGGCTGACTGTACCTACCGGCTTATCGTTATGGTCGCCTTGTTATCACAACTGGATCGACCTTCGACAAATACCAGGTGCTATTTACCTTATTTACTTTTAAGCACATATTAATTCATCTAAGCAAAACTACTTTGCCCTGCTGTATATTATGTGCAGGAGAATTATCCATTACAAAGTGGTATTATGCCGTGGAAATGGAGGCACGCCAACATCATTCGGCACAGGTGGTCGTCGTTACTCAACGGACTCCCGCACCGGCTTACAACGCCGCAGCCGTCTCTCGCGTCCGCGCCGGCTTACAATGAGGAGGACAGCTTGCTCGTCCGTACCGGCTTACAACACCGCGGCTGACTCATCTGTCTGCTCCCGCGGTCGACTCACCCATGGTTAATTTCAACTTCACCATAGAGATCATCAACTCCATGACAGATAATTTCCGGCGTAACATATCAGGTGATATCCATCTAAAGTCTATTTTATGAGCACATATTGTTTGTGTCAAACAACAATTTCTTTGATCTATATATTTTCATATGCAGGACAATTTGTCTACTGCAAAGGTGGCCGTTATGTCACTGACTTGTTGAATGACTCATACCGGGAGTATATTACAAGTATTGTGAGGTTATAACCTCGCCACGTTGCCTCCGGTATCAATGCATTTCAGAGTTCACTATTGAACTATATACCAGTTTATATCATGTTCAAGCATGGAGAGTCTCAAGCCAACTCCTCGAGTAGTCTTAAGACTTGGGGGCTACGATGACATGAGTCGGCAGAATTGGATGGTTTCGATGCATTCAAGAACTTCGGGTCATTGGAGGGAATAATAACCCGACCCCGGAGATTGCTACTCTATCGATGAAAATTTAAAGACCGTCAGAAAAATGTCCGGCTTAAAAAGAAGAATTCCAGATTAAAATCCGGCTCAAGGTAAATTTGTCTCTCACAAAGCTTTGAAACTCTCAATATCTGGTTTAAGAATTTCCGGTTCAAAAAATTTATCACTCACAAAGTTCGAGTTCTCAGGAAAAATTAAAGGGACCAAAGAGAGTCTGTTGCAAAGCACAACTCACATATAGGTACCCTGCCTCTATGGTCACTTGGGGGCTTTTTGATCGTATTCGAATCATAGCTTAACCCCTTTTGGGTCCGACTTTGATCGTATTCGAATCAGTGTCATTAAAAAACTCTCAAGGTCATTTGGGGGCTTCCTGTTCAAACATAGGTCATATTCGAACCAAAGAGAACATAGCTGTCGGTACCCTCTTGATCGGCACAATGCCAAACTCACTAGGGGGCTTCTTGATCGTATTCGAATCATAGCTTAACCCCTTTTGGGACTGACTTTGATCGTATTCGAATCATAGCTTAACCCCTTTTGGGACCGAGTTGATCGTATTCGAATCAGAGTCCTTAAAAAACTCTCAAGGTCATTTGGGGGCTTCCTATTCAAACATAGGTCGTATTCGACCCAAAGAAAACATAGTTGTTGGTACCCTCTTGATCGGCGCAACGCCAAAGCCACTGGGGGCTACATGATCGTATTCGAATCCTAGCTTAACCCCTTTGGACTGGTTTACTGATCGTATTCGAATCAGAAGCCTCAACTTTTTCTTTCTATTTGTCTTAAGTTTTTTTTAAAACAATCTTTGGTTTTGTGTTGAGACCTTTTTGTTCATATCTGACGCATATATGTGGTTTCTATTAACCCGGCTTGACTTTGGATGATAAGTCACCATATATGACAATCATAAACATTTGGAAGTTTTGGCTTCTAAAGATTGGGTTATCACCCTTACTGCACTGGCATCATAAGCCGACAGTACGATCTGGTATGATACATGATTATGTTTAAGCCGGCCCTGGCTTTTGACGCTAAGTCGCCAGGGCATATGTTGTTTAAACTATGTGTAGGATTTGCAGAACTATGAATTATATAAATGCTGAAGTCCAAGTTCATCATTAAAATTGATGCTTCAAAATGATTATCCATTCTGGATTTTCTCAAAGGCTATAGCCGCCGGGTTATAAAAATTCCGGCTTACAATGGAGGCGTATTAAATTGCCATCGGCCAAGAACCGCCGGGTATTTAAATTCCAGATTTACTTGTCAACAGATAAGGTATTCAAAGTCGCTTTGGAGCAATGGCTATTATTTTATCAATGGATATGATTTATTCTACAATGGAAGGAATAGTCCCGAGTAGCTGCAGGCTTACGACTCGGCACTTGGGGGCTACATTATTCAGATTGAGATTACATCAAATATGCAAGTCCGATGTCACTGCCAGCATGCACCATGGCACTTGGGGCTAATGCAAAGTCATTTTTTGGCTCACTTTATTGAAGATCCGACTCATCACATTGTAATGAGCCGACCCTTGGGGGCTACCAATTGCTCCTGTTAAAAATTCAAGGTACACGATTTAAATCCATTATATTGAAAAGGTCTACTACTCGGTTGATAGAGTACACAGCTCTTAACCTTGTGGACGTGGGTTCAAGCCCCACGGCGGAGATTACATCATATGATGTTATTATCAAGGGATTATATACAAAAGTCCCTGCTCATTATTGCATAATGACCCGACCCTTGAGGGCTACACTAGATGAAGTTTTCATGAGCATAATGCAATTACAAGTACCGGGTTGCTGCAAGCATGACAACCGGCACTTGGGGGTTACAGGTGATATACATATAAGAGAGAAAAAATCTTCAAATTCCCAGTTTTGAGCAGACCAGATTGACCTGGTGTCTGCAACAATCATGACCCGGTGTCACCAATAATTATGACCCGGTGTCGGCAACAATTATGACTCGGCATCATCTATTTATAACCGGGCAATTTTGGTAATTATAAATTGGCAAGTTTCTATATCTTCAAGTCGGCTGAAAATCAAATGACTATTTCAAGACCAATATTTATTAAGACGGCGCTTTGGAAACCGATTCAAATGGATTATTTCTTTTAATATTTCTCTAGAAGAGCCAATGTCAGCAAATAGATTATGAAGCTGGCCTGTTGACTCGGATTTTCCAGGAGAAAATGTCAAGGACTTAAGATGACTCGGATTTTCCAGGAGAAAATGTCAAGGACTTAAGGATGATCAGGTGCCGGCTCACAAGAATATTTAACCCGGAGCACAACTTGTCAAATTTGTTCTTGTGTTTATTTTGCAGAATCAGTTTAACATGGATAAATCCAAATTAAACTGGGGGCTAATTTCGGGGATATACCCTGTGGTATGACCTGGCCGGAAGCACGACCCGGCCAGACTTGGCGCTTCATCATAACCCGCCGGAGGATTGGCGACTCACAGGTCTGGCGGTTCACTGGTGTGACGACTCACGAGCCTGGCTACTTAATGATGGCCCCCACAGTGGGTCAGACGGATGACAAGGTCCCAAGGCCCAGTAGGCCGGCTCATGTTATTGTGGGCCGGCTTAAGATGGAAGGCATGAGGAATATTTCCTTTACAAGGAAGCAAGACCCGTACTTGTATCCGACTTGTAATAGAGAATAAGTTAGTTCTAATCCTACTAGGACTCTACATGTAAGCTGCCTCTTCAACTTATATAAGGAGGGGCAGGGCTCCCCAAAGAGGGACAAGCAAAAAGAAAACAATCTCTAGGGCTAGACACAAAGGGGGAGCCGGCTTATGCGGCGACTCTCTCATGAGTATAATGAGATCTAGCCACAAACAGCATGTAGGGCTATTACCGGACGATGTTTCCCGGGGCCCGAAGCTGTCTAAATCCTTGTCTTGTGTTGCGTCTCTCGATTCCTCTCAACCCCTCTCAAGCTACTATAAAGATGCATTGGCCTCACGACTAAGTCCTCACACTAGGACATCTGTCGTGACAATTCTACGACACATGTGCAATCATGTCACTCAATTCCATCAGGCCATGAGCTATCTGAACCTACAGTTTCTGTCACTACAGCAGAACTTTCGGCTGAAGGTGATACCACCATCTTTTGAAATAGCATATTATCCGTGACCTACTTGGATTTGTCTTGTGTTCCCATCAAGGATCTTCCAAAAGAAATTGGCACACTAACTGAAATGCAGTGTCTCAAACTAAAGCAAACACATATTAAACTATTGTCTATAGCTATTGAGCAGTTCCGGGCGGTTCATATTTTTTGTCATCAATGCCCAACAATAGGCACCATATTTTTGTTTCGTATTAATGCACGGCATTCTAGGATATGTGTACAATGTGCCAATGGTTCAGGAGACATCATATATGTCTTCTTGGCTCGGGGGCGTCATGGGTAGCACATGCCTCATTTCGCTTGATGGCGGTGGCAAATAGGCACAAACACATGGCGAGGTGATCATGGTGGAGAGCGGGGAGGTTGGCGGGGGACTCCTCCTTGGCGCTTGATACATCTCCATCGTATCTACTTTTCCAAACTCTTTTGCCCTTGTTTTGGACTCTAGTTTACATGATTTGAATGGAACTAACCTGGATTGACGTTGTTTTCAACAGAATTACCTTGGTGTTATTTTTGTGCAGAAATAAAATTTCTCGATATGACCTGAAACTTTACGGAGAATATTTTTGGAATAAATAAAAAATATTGGCGACAGAATCAACCACAGGGGACCCACCGGCTGTCTAGAAGGGTGGAGGGCGCCCCCTTAGGGTGCGCCCCGTGCCTTGTGGGTCCCCTAGACCTCCACCGACCTCAAATCCAACTCCATATATTCACTTTCGGGGAGAAAATAATCAGAGAGAAGGATTCACCATGTTTTATGATATAGAGCCGCCACCACCTCATGTTCTTCATCGGGAGGGCAGATCTGGAGTCCGTTCGGGGTTCCAGAAAGGGGAATCCATCGCCATCATCATCACCAACCTTGCTCCATCACCAATTTCATGATGCTCAGCGCCGTGCGTGAGTAATTCCATCATAAGCTTGCTGAACGGTGATGGGTTGGATGAGATTTATCATGTAATCGAGTTAGTTTTGCTAGGGTTTGATCCCTAGTATCCACTATGTTCTGAGATTGATATTGCTATGACTTTGCTATGCTTAATGCTTGTTACTAGGGCCTGAGTACCATGATTTCAGATCTGGACCTTTTATGTTTTCATGAATATATTTGTGTTCTCGATCCTATCTTGCAAGTTGTAGACACCTATTACGAGTTATGATCTGCATACCCCAAGGTGACAATAATTGGGATTCTTTCCGATGATTACCGTAGTTTGAGGAGTTCATGTATTCAGTAAGTGCTAATGCTCTGGTCCAGTTCCCTATTAAAAGGAGGCCTTAATATATCTTAATTTCCATTAGGACCCCGCTACCACGTGATGGTAGGACAAAAGATGTCTTGCAAGTTATTTTCCATAAGCACGTATGACTATATTTGTAATGCATGCCTACATTATATTGATGAATTGGAGCTAGTTTTGTGTCACCCTAGCTTATAACTATTGCATGATGAATGCCATTCGACATAATTATCCATCACTGATCCATTGCCTACGAGCTTTTCACATATTGATCTTTGCTAAGTTACTTTTCCGTCGCCACTGTTACAATTGCTATAAAACAGCTACTGTTACTTTTGCCACCGTTACCGTTACTCCTATACTACTTTGCTACTAAATACTTTGCTGCAGATATTAAGTCTTTCAGGTGTGGTTGAATTGACAACTCAGATGCTAATACTTGAGAATATTCTTTGGCTCCCCTTGTGTCGAATCAGTAAATTTGGGTTGAATACTCTACCCTCAAAAATTGTTGCGATCCCCTATACTTGTGGGTTATCAAGACCTTTTTGTGGCGTTGTTGTCGGGGAGGATGGCTCTATTCCCTGAGTCACTTAGGATTTATATCTATTGATCACTTTGAGGAATTTGAAAGATACTAGAACCAACATTTTCCCTCTACTACGAGGGGAGGTAAGGAACTGTCGTCTAGCTCTCCACTTGATTCACCTTCTGTTTTGAGTAAGCTTGCGACACCTACACCTGCTATTGATTCTGATACATCGCATGTTATTGATGATGCTACTTCTACTATGAATGATGCTTATGATGCCACTACTTTGCTTGATAAAACTGTGCCACTGGGTGAATTACTTAATGAACATCTTGCTAGAGTTAGAACTATTGATTATGCTGAAGATGATGATATTTCTGAAACTGATGAAATTATTGAAACTGAAAACTTTGAAACACCTCATAAGACTAGTTCTCCTAGATATGAACTTCATGTTATGCCTGAGGGTTATGTTATGGATGGAGAGGATAGAGATGATCTTAAGAAATTATTATGCAAGTGGAAAGAAAAATCTTTGAATGCTAGAATGCAATATGATCCTAAGTTTGCTAGTTCACCTATCTTTGTTACTCATAAGTATTATGAATTCTCTATCGATCCTGAGTCAATTACTTTGGTTGAATCTAATCCTTTCCATGGATATGAATCCGGAACTATTGTGGCACATCTTACTAAATTGAATGATATAGCCACCCTATTTGCTCATGAGGAAAAAAATTGGCTATTACTATATTCTTAAATTGTTTCCTTTCTCATTAAAGGGTGGTGCTAAGCTATGGTTTAATTCTCTTGCTCCTGGTTAGGTGCATAGTTCCCAGGATATTATTTACTACTTCTCTCAAAAATATTTTCCTGCTCATAAGAAACAAGATGCTTTAAAGGAAATATTTAACTTTGTGCAATTCAAAGAAGAGAGTCTCCTGCAAGCTTGGGGGAGGCTTCTCCAATTACTTGCTTTGCCTGATCGACCTCTCAAGAAAAATGAAATACTTGATATCTTTTATAATGGACATAGTTGTGTTGGTTGTGTTTTCAGGGAACGAACTATTGAGCAAGATGAGAAACTATTGAATAATATATTGAGCAATGATAATGATTGGACTCTTCCAGAACCACCTCCTAAGCCAACTCCAAAGAAAAGAGGTATTCTATTTCTCAGTCCTGAAGATATGTAAGAGGCAAAGAAATCAATAAAAGAAATAGGTATTAAAGCTGAAGATGTTAAGAATTTACCACCTATTGAAGAGATACATGGTCTTGATTACCCAGCGCAGGGAGTAGAGGTAAATTGTCTCTATAGATTTGATGAAGGTGATATTACTTATAATAAGTCTGCTAGTCAATGTTTTGATGAATTTGATAACTTTATTGTTAAACAAGAAAACTTCAATGCTTAATTGAAACGTAATGCTTTTATGCTTGAACGCTTGGGTGATTATATGTGTAGAATTGTTAATGATCTTAACTTATTAGTAAACATGCTTCTGTGGTAAAAACTCAAGTAGAAGAAGTACTTAAGGCGCAAGATGATTTGCTCAATGAGATGAATGGTAAGAACAATGATCATGTTGTTAGAGTTATGACTAGAGGTGGTAAAATGACCCAGGAACCTTTGTATCTTGAAGGCCATCCTAAGAGAATTGAGCAAGATTCCCCAAAAACTAATACTGATGCACCTAGTCCTCCTAATAACAAAGAGAACAGGAAAGGTGATAGGACATTGCATGCTTCTAGTGAACCTGTTATTTACACACCTGAGAATCCCAATGATATTTCTATTTCTGATGCTGAGAAACAATCTGGTAATGAACATGAACCTAGTGCTAATGTTAATGATGATGTTCATGTTGATGCTCAACCTAGTAATGATAATGATGTGGAGGTGGAACCTGCTGTTGATCTTGATAAACCACAATCAAAGAATCAACGTTATGATAAGAGAGACTTCATTGCTAGGAAACATGGTAAAGAAAAAGAACCATGGGTTCAGAAACCCATGCCCTTTCCACCTAAACCATCCAAGAAAAGGGATGATAAGGATTTTGAGCGCTTTGTTGAATGCTTACACCTGTCTTTTTGCGTATGCGTTTGACTGATACTCTGAAAATGTCTCCCTATGCTAAGTATATGAAATATATTGTTACAAATAAAACAAAGATACCAGAAGCTGAAATTTCCACCATCCTTGCTAATTATACTTTTAAGGGTGGAATACCAAAGAAACTAGGAGATCCAGGAATACCAAGTACACAATGCTCCATTAAAAGAAACTATGTTAAAACTGCTTTATGTGATTTGCAAGCCGGTGTTAGTGTTATGTGATGAGGACATGAACCTGGGGTAGGGTAATAGGCCTGACCTATACGTCCTACCTAAGGTCCTTGTACTAAGAACAAAAGAAGTTCAAGAATCAGAAGAAGGGATCCAGCAAAGGTGTCGAGTGAAGTCCACTCGACCTACCATTGACTCGGAGATCTCTCTTTGTCCAGGTCACTCGACATATAAGAAGACCTAAAGCCTCTCTACGCAGCAATGGTCGGGTATTTACTCATATATTTAATGATCATTTGTAGCACTTCAATACAGGCGTTACCTGTAACGCCACCCCTTTATGTACATTGAATCCTATGTAACGAAGGGGAGCTGGGGTCCTGGCGCACTCTATATAAGCCACCCCCTCCTCTGGGACAAGGGTTCGCACCCCCTGTAACACACACGCTCATAATCCAGTCGACCGCCTCCGGGCTCCGAGACGTAGGGCTATTACTTCCTCTGAGAAGGGCCTGAACTCGTTAAACCTGCGTGTACAACTCCTCCATAGCTAGGATCTTGCCTCTACATTCCTACCCCCCATTCTACTGTCAGACTTAGAACCACGACAGTTGGCGCCCACCGTGGGGCAGGTGTCTTAGCGATTTGTTGGAGAAGTTGCAATTTTTCTGATCCCCTTCATCATGGTTTCAGGCGGAGGTTTGGCTGAGGGCCGCGAGATCTGTCTCGGCGTGCTCATGTTTGTCACCGACGACTCCGCTTAGCTTCAGGAGCCTCCACTCGACGTCGACGCACTCCCCGTCCGTGGGGCAACGCACTTTCGCGCGTGCGTCCGCGGCGTCCTCCTGCGGCAGCCGTCGACCTAGTATCAGTCAGCTCCTGTAGCTTCCCCCCCCCCTCCCTGCAGCCCGCCGGAGCAAACATTCCGGTCGGTCGAGGCTTCAGCGGTGGGTGAGGCATGCGGTGGCTCGCCAATCGGCCACCCCCCAGTTCGCGGCGATCGAGCCCGACGAAACTCTCTACGGTCTATTCGACTGGCTCCGTAGAGACTGCATCCGAGTGCGATAGCAGCGACCCCGCGGCGGAAGTTTTGATGGTCAATGGACCACGTAGTCCTCCTGGCTTCACCCGTGAAGACGGAGGTGATGGTGGCGGCGATCCGTCGCGTGTCCACGAAGAGTACCGACCCAAACCCCTCTCTTCACAGAGGAGGGAGGAACTTCGCCGTCGGAACATGGATGCACTTCACACTCCTATCGTTGGAGAAACCCCTGAGGCCCAGGCCTTGGAGGAGGCGCGCCTGGCCAACTTGGCTGAGCGCACTTGACTAGAGAACCTCCAGCGCGCACTCGATGAGCGTGCTCGACAGCGTGCTCCCGAATCGAGTTGACGTCAACTTTTTCCACCTCCGACTCAGGTATACCGAACTCCAATCCAGAATCTTGCAGCTGCGGGCCGAATAGCAGAGTCAATTCAACCTTCCCAGTCAGAAGCTGGTCGAGGTTTGGTGTAGATCCAGGCTTTGCTCCGAGCCGCGGGAGAGCAGAATACAATAGTTTCTCAGTCGCGGAATAGGATTCACAGCAGATCCATAGTTACAGACACAGTCCAGTCGGCTCACAGCCCAAGATCGCCCCCGAGGCGTGAGGGACACGGAGACCGACGAGATCAGTACAGAAATCATCAGCAGTATGATCACTGACTCAATCATGATGATCGTCGTCGAGGGCCCATGCCTCCCCCAAGGCGTGGAGGATCACTCGGCCTTCTTCTGGTGTTATGCATTTCTGGCTAACCCCAGTTGTACTTTCTCTCAACAGTTGTCCTCTTATTACAGTAAAGGCCTTAGATCGACGGACGATCTGTCGAGCCTCTTCTTCGTCTTCTGGGAGCTCTTTCCAAAGGATATATTGTAACACCCTCGATGCGGCTATATCTCCCACGTGTCGAGGCACGACTTAGAGGCATAACCGCATTGAAAGCAATGTCGCAAGTGAGGTAATGTTCACACAACCCATGTAATACATAAGGGAAAGAGATACATAGTTGGCTTACAATCGCCACTTCACACAATTACATGAATAAAGCATTACATCAACTAGATACAATCAAGGTATGACTACGGAACCAAAATAAAAAGAAGACTACCCCAAAAGCTACACAGATCCCCGATCGACCCCAACTGGGCTTCACTACTGATCAACTGACAAACGGAACAACAAAATGGACGAGATCTTCATTGAGCTCCTCCTTGAGCTTGGTTGCGTCACCTGCATGGTATCATCGACACCTGCAAACTGGTTTTGGAAGTATCTGTGAGTCACGGGGACTCAGCAATCTCACACCCTCGCGATCAAGACTATTTAAGCTTATGGTTAAGGTAAAAGGTATGAGGTGGAGCTGCAGCAAGCGACTAGCATATATGGTGGCTAACATACGCAAATGAGAGCGAGAAGAGAAGGCAAAGCACGGCCGAGAAACTATGATCAAGAAGTGATCCTAGAACAACCTACGTCAAGCATAACTCCAACACCGTGTTCACTTCCCGGACTCCGCCGAGAAGAGACCATCACGGCGACACACGCGATTGATGTATTTTAATTAAGATCAACTTCAGGTTTTCTACAACCGGATATTAACAAATTCCCATCTGCCCATAACCGCGGGCACGGCTTTCGAAAGTTCAAATCCCTACAGGGGTGTCCCAACTTAACCCATCACAAGCTCTCACGGTCAACGAAGGATATTCCTTCTAGCGGGAAGACCCGATCAGGCTCGGAATCCCGGTTACAAGACATCCTCGACAATGGTAAAACAAGTCCAGCAACACCGCCCGAATGTGCCGACAAATCCCGATAGGAGCTGCACATATCTCGTTCTCAGGTCACACTCAGATAGGTCAAGCTACGAGTAAAACCAACCCTCGAGTTGCCCCGAGGTGGCCCCGCAGGCTGCCCATTTCGGACCAACACTCAGAGGAGCACTGGCCCGGGGGGTTAAAATAAAGATGACCCTTGAGTCTGCAGAACCCAAGGGAAAAAGAGGCTAGGTGGCGAATGGTAAAACTAATGTTGGGCATTGCTGGAGGAGTTTTATTGAAGGCGAACTGTCAAGGGGTTCCCATTATAACCCAACCGCGTAAGGAACGCAAAATCCGGGAACATAACACCAATATGACAGAAACTAGGGCGGCAAGAGTGGAACAAAACACCAGGCATAAGGCCGAGCCTTCCACCCTTTACCAAGTATATAGATGCATTAATTAAATAAGAGATATTGTGATATCCCCACATATAAACATGTTCCAACAAGGAACAACATATCCATGTTCCAACAAGGAACAAACATCATCTTCACCTGCAACTAACAACGCTATAAGAGGGGCTGAGCAAAGCGGTAACATAGCCAAACAACGGTTTGCTAGGACAAGGTGGGTTAGAGGCTTGGCTTAACAATATGGGAGGCATGATAAGCAAGTGGTAGGTATCGTAGCATAGGCATAGCAAAAGAGCGAGCATCTAGCAAGCAAAGATAGAAGTGATTTCGAGGGTATGGTCATCTTGCTTGAAATCCCGCAACGAAGAAGAATGAGTCCATGAAGAAGACAAACGGACGTAGACGAACGAATCGTCACAAACGCGACGTTATCAGAACTAACCCAAAGAAGCACACCGGAAAGAAGCAAACAAAGATAGTAAACAACCATCACATAAACATGGCATGATGCACAATCAAGTATGATGCATGTCTGGTTAATGAGGCATGGCATGGCAAAGTGCACAAGCAATTCTACAAATTAAGTGGAGATCAATATGAAACGAGTTGCATATTAACGAAACACCACAACAAGTTATTTAGTTCGATCTCGTTTAAGTACCCAACAAAATTAAATGTTGATTAACATGGAAAGAGGTGAAGCATAACAAAACTATACCATCTAAACAATTTAAATGGGGCTGGAAACATCAACCAACAATTCCGGTAAAACCCCATATGCATTAGCAATTTAATGCAACAACAATTTTTAAACATATTAAATGTTGTTATCATGATGCGGATGTCATGTTCAAGTTTATGCAAGTTTAAGAAAATGTTGACATGAGGGTGATGAGAGCATTTGTCACCGTGGTAGAAAGAAAGGGGTGACACGGCAACGAAACAGAAATGATGCCGCGGCAACATTCTGGTTCCGGTAACTCGATTGAGAAACCGATGCAAAGGAGAAGTGCGTGGATGCGTGCAAAAGATGGTGGGGCACTCCCGGATACCGGGTGTCCCACGAGTTAGTGGCATGGAAACAAGTGATAATACGGACACGGTGCCGAAAAAGGGTGCATCTCATCCAACATGCATTCATTCGTTCACGGGCGTCGTCTCGGGGTTATACCTTCGAGGTGACACCTTTCAGAACGGATCAAGTTCTTAGTGGAAGTAGACGGTCTCGCCACGTTCGTAGAGGTAGTAGTTGTACTCATGCCGTAGTGGAAATAGTCGTGCTATCGTTCATCTATGATCACCGGGACGGTAGTAGAAGTAGAGGCACACGACGTCTTGTCGAAACTCACAGCGGCTGTAGTTGTACACACTTGGTAGTCGAACTTGACGGAACCAAGGTCCTCGAGGGTAGTCGTGGTACTCGTCGCGTTCCGAAACCGAAGTGGTACTTGGCAATATTCGGGACGGTCTTGACGTTTCAGTGCGGTGTAGTGGTACATGTCAACGGTCATCGTGGTACTTCATTCCGGTCCTGTAGTCGTACTAGGCCTCGGTGGACCTTCGAGGAACTTGCGTATCCGAAGGGGTACTTGGCGATCGACGGACATCGTGGTACTTGATGGTCTGGGTCTTGGTGTATCCAAAACGGTCATCGGTGATGAAACTTGGCGAAACCCTGGAGACGATGCGTTCGTGTAGGGTTCTTGGCGATGTTCTTGCTGGTCCAAAAGAAACAAGACAGGAGGCTGGTGGTGCATCTGTCCGGTGAGGCCGAGGTGGATCCGGGCAGAGCAAGTGTCGGGGCGAGTCCTGCTGGAGCTCGGGGAAGCTCCTGGCGAGGCCGTCGGGAACGCCGACGACATGTGGGCGCGGAGGCAGAGGAGCTCAAGGGGAGGCTCGGACAGAGGAAGAAGTACCCACGTGCTTGGTGGCCTTGGTCAATGGCGGGTGATGAGGTAGAGACGGAGTCGCGGGAGGGGCGGCGAGCGGACGTGGCTTCGACGGAGGTGCTCGCTGGCGGCGGCCGAAACGCGGCGGGGCCTAGGCTCCTGGTGGCGCTCGGGCCGAGCGAGGTCGTCAGCCGGCGCAGCGCAACGGTGACACACGATGGTGGGGTTGCGTGCGAGGTAGGTGGCGGCGCATGGGAGAGGGAGGAGGGCAGCAGTGGTCGCAGCGCCAAGGCGAGGTGGAGGAGCTGAGGACGGGGAGGCCGGCGTGGTCGCGCACGTTTCTCATGGGTGGCGGCGCGAGGGAGAGAGCGAAGGGAGAGGTGCGCGACAGGGATCGGGCATGGGAGATCGAGAGAGAGAGAAATGGATCACAACGAGAGGAGGGGGTCGAGCGAGGCCGCAGTGCTCACTGACTCTGGCAGCGCGAGGGAGAGGGTCCAGAAGCGCCTAGGGTTAGGAGGGATACGGGCCTTGGGCCAAAAGGTCAAGGGTTGGCCTTGTTGGGCTGTGCTAAAAGGAAGAGTAGGAAGAGAGAAGGAGAGGGCTAGCCTGGAAAGCTAAATTGGGCTCCCAATAAAAAAATAAAAATAAAGAGAACTTTGGAGAACAGAAAGAGAGAATTAGAAAAGGAATTAGACCAACAAGGATATTTTCCTTGGACCAAGAAAAAATGAAGGATTTAACAAAAATGGTTGGAAGAGGTTTGGGCAAACTAGGTCCACACTCATTTGAATTTAATTCAAATGGGTTCTAATAGAAAGTGGGTGCTAGGACGGTCCAGAAATGATTGAGAATCTCGGTGGAGCTCCGGAAAAATAGAGAAAGGATATATAGCAAAGTTAGAGGCCAATAGTTGTGATAACAAAGGCATTGGGATTTTGCAAGTGTGTTAAGGTGAATTCCAAAACAATGGAATTTTTAATATAGCTCCCTAATAATAGTAGGAGACTTTTATATGTTATAAAGAGAATTTCACCATGTGAACTCCCTCAATTTAAATGGATCAAAGATCCACACAATTTATTTAGGAGAGTTATAAAATTAATGATATGATGGCATGACGACATGATGCAATGCAAAAATAAAAGGGCAAGCACAAATGAAACGCACGGCGAAACCCGGAATATATGGAAGTCTTCTCGAGCATCGGTCTCGGGGCGTCACATATATACAATGTATGGTACTGTCCAGTCGGGGGTGATGACCAACACCTCCATGATCAAGTCGACCATGGCTGGGACCTCAACTTCAGTCAAATCTGTGGCACTCTTAGGCTGCTGGGGTTCTTTATTAAAGGGATCTTCTTGAACTGAAGGTGCATGAATATGCTCCAGTAACACATTACTGGGAATGGCTTCTCTCTTGGAGCCTATCTTTGCTAAATCATCTGCTGCTTGGTTTTTCAGTTGGGGGATATGATGGAGCTCTAACCCTCAAACTTCTTTTCCAACTTTCTCACTGTGTTGCAGTAACCAGTCATGGCTGGGCTTCTAACGTCCCACTCCTTCATCACTTGATTGACTACAAATCTGAGTCGCCATAGACCATGAGACGGCGGACGCCGAGTGAAATGGACATACGCAACCCATACAAGAGTGCTTCATATTCTGCTTCGTTATTGGAAGAATCAAAGTGAATTTGGAGGACATGTTTGAGCTTGTCTCCTCGGGGGGATATCAGTCCTACCCCAACACCGGAACCATTCAGCATCTTGGAACCATCAAAGAACATGGTCTAGTGCTCCGAGTGTACTTGAGTCGGCAGTTGTTGTTCTATCCACTCGGCGAGGAAATCTGCTATTGCTTGGGACTTGATAGCTTTCTTTGCCTCGAACTTGATATCTAAGGGAAGAAGTTCAATCGCCCACTTTGCCACTCGACCAGTTGCATCTCTATTGTTCAGAATCTCTAATAACAGAGCGTCGCTAATGATTGTAATGGAGTGATCAGAGAAGTAATGTGCAACCTTCTTCGTGGTCATATAGATCCCATAAACAAGCTTCTGATAATGTGGATATCTTTGCTTTCATGGTGTCAAAACTTCAGAAACATAGTATACTGGGCGCTGAATTTTGTAAGCTTTTCCTTCTTCGTCCTGCTCGACCGTAAGTACTATACTGACGACTTGTCCAGTGGCCGCAATGTAAAGTAGTAAAGGCTCTTTGTTGTTTGGGGCAGCAAGCACCGGCTGGGTGGAAAGCAGGGCTTTAAGTTCTGCAAATGCTGCATCAGCTTCAAGAGTCCACTCGAACTTATCTAACTTCTTCATCAGTCAGTAAAGAGGCAGTGCCTTTTCACCGAGGCGAGAAATGAATCGACTTAGGGCGGCCAAACAACCAGTAAGCTTCTGGACATCATGCACACGCACAGGGTGTTTCATCCAGAGTTTGTCACCCACTTTCTCTGGGTTAGCGTCGATCCCTCGTTCGGAAACGAGAAAACCGAGTAATTTTCTGCCTGGAACTCCAAACGTGCACTTTGATGGATTAAGCTTGATATCATACCTTCTGAGGTTGGCAAAGGTTTCAGCAGGGTCAGCCAGTAGGTCGGAACCTTTACGTGACTTGACCACAATGTCATCCATGTATGCTTCCACATTCTGACTGATCTGAGTGAGCAGGCACTTCTGAATCATCCGCATGAATGTGGCTCCAGCGTTCTTCAAATCGAATGGCATAGTGACATAACAGAAGCATCCAAATGGGGTGATGAAAGCTGTTTTTATCTCATCGGGTCCGTACAGACGGATCTGATGGTACCCGGAATAAGCGTCCAAAAAGGACAAACGCTCGCACCCCACAGCCGAGGCGACTATTTGGTCGATGCGAGGGAGATGAAAGTGGTCATTCGGGCAGGCACGATTGATATGTTTGAAGTCGATGCACATGTGAAGTGAATCGTCCTTATTTGGGACCATGACAATATTAGCTAACCACTCGGAGTGGTAAATCTCTCGGATAAACTCAGCTGCCAGAAGCCGAGCCACTTGTTCACCGATCGCCTTCCTCTTCTGTACGGCGGACCGTCGAAGATTTCTTTGACTGGTTTCACTTTTGGGTCGACTCGCAAATGATGCTCAGCCAGTCCCCTGGGAACACCTGGCATGTCAGAAGGTTTCCATGCAAAGATGTCCCAGTTCTCATGGAGGAACTGGATGAGCGCTTCTTCCTATTTGGAGTCGAGTGTTGTTGAAATGTGGGTCGGAGCAGTATTGGGATCAGTTGGGTGAACATGAATCGGTTTCGTTTCACCGGACGACTGAAATGCTGAATCCGTGGCAAGCTTCTTAGCTCACAGCAAATCACTCGGATCTGCATTTTTCTGATATTCCTGCAATTCCAGTACTGCGATCTGCGCATTGGCGATCTTTGAGCCCTTCTGGAAGCATTCTTCTGCCTTCTTTCTATTGCCAATGATAGTGATCACGCCCTAAGGACCAGGCATCTTCAGTTTGAGGTACACATAGCATGGTCGAGCCATAAAACGTGCATAAGCTGGCCTGCCCAGAATAGCGTGATAAGCACTCTGGAAATCCACATCTTCAAATGTCAACTTTTCTTTGCGGTAATTCTTGGAATCATCAAAAACCACGTCGAGAGCAATCTGGCCGAGTGATGCAGCCTTCTTGCCTGGAATGACTCCATGGAAACTCATATTGCTTTCACTGAGTCTGGACATTGGAATGCCCATTCCTTTCAACGTCTCCGCATACAGTATATGCAGGCCACTGCCACCATCCATCAGAACCTTAGTCAATCGGGTGCCTTCGACCACTGGGTCGGCCACCAACGCTTGCCTCCCAGGGGTGGCTATGTGCGGTGGGTGATCGGATTGGTCGAATGTAATGGCAGTCTGAGACCACTTCAAATAACTGGGTGTCACCGGGGCGACCATGTTTACTTCTCTATTGATGACTTTCAGTCGACTCTTACTCTCAACATCAGCGAAAATCATCCAAGTGGAATTGTCGTGGGGGTAACCATCATCGTCCTCCTCCTCATCCTCAACTTTGTCTGCTTCCTTCTCCTTTTCCTTGGGTTGTTTCTCCCGGAATTGCTGGATTAGGAGTTGACACTGTCGAGTGGTATGCTTTGGGTAAATGAAATTACCCTCCTCATCTTTCTTGGTGTGAATGTGGCATGGTAAATCCAGCACATCATTTCCATCTTGATCTTTTACCTTCTTGGGGTTCCACGGTCCTTTAGGTTTCCCCTTGAACTTCCCCTGAGTCATGGCTAAGGCTTCACCAGGAGCGACTGGCTCGGCTTTGCGCTTCTGCTTTCGACTGGAATTTCCTCCTCCGGTTTCATGGGCGACTGCTTTGTGCTTACCACTCCGGAGTCGGTCTTCTTCTTCACCATTGGCGTACTTGGTGGCAATCTCCATCATCCGAGTCAGAGTCATATCTCCTGTTCGACCAAATTTCAGATTCAACTCCCGATACTTAACGCCTTCTTTGAAGGCACAAATTGCTTGGTGATCTAGCACATTCTCCACTGTGTGGTGCAACGTGATCCATCTCTGGATATAATCCCTCAAAGTTTCATTTGGTTTCTGAACACAACACTGTAATTCTGTTAACCCTGCTGGCCGCTTGCAAGTACCTTCAAATGTTCTGACAAATACTCGAGCAAGATCTTCCCAAGTATAAAAACTACCAGGAGCTAATTGATTCAGCCATGCCCTGGCCGAGCCCTCTAGCATCAAAGGAAGATGCTTCATGGTCACTTCATCGTTGCCGCCACCGATCTGTATAGCCACTCGGTAATCCTCGAGCCAAGTGTCTGGCTTGGACTCACCAGTGAACTTACTGACTCCAGTCGCCAATCTGAAGTTGGGAGGAATCACTGTAGACCTGATGGCTCTGCTGAAGCACTCTGGGCCTGAGACATGCATTCTACTGCTGGTTGGAAAATCTCTGTCAGGGCCTTCTCTATGAGCTCTGTTTCTGTCGACCAGACCCCGAACGAGAATAGATCTCGCATCAAAGCCTGGTTCCCTGGGGTCGACTGGAATCCTTCGCCCACCACTATGAGGGCGTCTGTCATCCTGCTGCCGAGGCATGTATGATCCACTCCTTGGGGGAGGCGTGGGCCCTCGACGACGATCATCGTGATCGAGTCGGTGATCATACTGCTCACGATTTCTGTACTGATCTCATCGGTCTCCACGTCCCTCATGCCTCGGGGGCGATCTCGGGCTATGAGCCGACTGGATTGTGTCTTCCACGACTCCATTCGGGGACCTGTGGTCACCATGCGTCCTCTCGGACCATTGTGGCTAAAGCATACCGAGCTGGATTTTATTGGCCACGAGCAAATGAAATGGTGAAAGACATAGTCGACAGATGTGAAGGCTGCCAGTTCTACTCCAATATGTCACACAAACCTGCATCAGCCTTGAAGACCATCCCTCTCGTCTGGCCCTTTGCTGTTTGGGGATTGGACATGGTTGGTCTACTGAGGACTGGCAGGAGCGTCTTCACTCTTGTGCTTGTAGCAGTCGACAAGTTTACCAAATGGATCGAAGCCAAGCCTATTAAGAATCTTGAAGCTAGTACCGCTATCAGCTTCGCATAGCATCATCACTGATAGCGGATAAAACTTTGATTCTGATGAGTTCAGAACCTTCTGCGCCTCACAAGGCACACGAGTCGACTATGCTTCAGTCGCCCATCCCCAGTCGAATGGACAAGCAGAAAGAGCAAATGGCCGGATTCTCAAAGGACTGAAACCCCGACTGATGCGAGATCTCAAGCACGCGGCGGGTGCCTGGGTTGATGAACTTCTAGCAGTTCTCTGGGGATTGAGGACAACTCCTAATCGGTCGACTGGTCGAACTCCATTCTTCTTGGTCTATGGAGCTGAAGCTGTTCTACCGAGTGACTTGCTTCATAATGCTCCACGAGTTGAGCTCTTCTCTGAAGATGAAGCAGAACAAGCTCGGCAAGACACAGTCGACCTCCTAGAGGAGGAAAGAGAGATGTCCTTGATCCGGTCGACCATTTAATTAAATTAAAAATAAAAAAGATTTTTTTTCTTACATCGAGAAATATTTGTTTTTCATGATAAACAATGTCCGTTAGGCACCTAATCTTTATGTCATAATAGACCCGAACACTTGCCTCGGATTGACTTCAATATATAATTGGTCCAGTGAATAACTAAAAAAATAGAAGGATGGTAGATAGTAAAGAAAAGAACTAATCACAATATCTATCTTTCAAAATCTATCTTTCAAACCATAATAAACTAGTATTATTATTTTATCATTGAATCGTTTATTTCTCTTGAAATGAAAGTTGAAAGCGGGTTAATTCTTTTACAGACGTCTTTTTTTCAACAAGACTTGCGTCGATTCCATGCTAGACACATGAAGGGTCGAGCCTTTCAAGAGGGAGACTTGGTTCTTCGAGTGGATCAGCAGAAACCACACAAGCTCGCCCCAGCTTGGGAAGGCCCCTTCATTGTCACCAGGGTGGTCCAGAATGGAGCATACCACCTTTACAGTGTCGAGCACAAGAAGGACGAGCCACGGGCTTGGAACGCGGAGCTGCTCTGCCCCTTTTATACTTAAGTATTTGTTCGAATAAAATGTAATAAGAAATACCGTTGTAATTTGTTTACCAAGGACAAGAGCTTTAGAGTCCTCTGGCACGATTGTTGTTGCTTTTGTTTATGTCTGAAACCCCAAGTGGGTGGCTTAGCCGTGAATCCGTTTCACCTAAGTTCGAATGAAAATCCTACCGAGTGGTGAGCCAGCCTCCCACTCGGGGGCTTAGCTGCGAACCCGTTTCGCCTAAGTT
Source organism: Triticum urartu (assembly GCF_003073215.2). Lineage (NCBI taxonomy): Eukaryota > Viridiplantae > Streptophyta > Magnoliopsida > Poales > Poaceae > Triticum > Triticum urartu. The sequence continues at coordinate 213,203,939 of NC_053023.1, read as the reverse complement.
TTCAAAATCCTATCGAGTGATGAGCAAGTCTCCCACTCAGAGGCTTAGCTGCAGTCCAGTACTCACCTAAGTTTAAAAAAATCCTACCAAGTGGTGAGCCAGTCTCCCACTCGGAGGCTTAGCTGCAGTCCAGCACTCGCCTAAGTTTGAAAAAATCCTACCGAGTGGAGAGCAACTCTCCCACTTGGAGGCTTAGATGCAGTCCAGTACTCGCCTAAGTTTGAAAAAATCCTACCGAGTGGTGAGCCAGTCTCCCACTCGGAGGCTTAGCTGCAGTCCAGTACTCGCCTAAGTTTGAAAAAATCCTACCGAGTGGAGAGCAACCCTCCCACTCGGAGGCTTAGCTGTAGTCCAGTACTTGTCTAAGTTTGAAAAAATCCTACCGAGTGGTGAGCAATCCTCCCACTTGGGGGCTTAGCTGTAGTCCAGTACTCGCCTAAGTTTGAAAAAATCCTACCGAGTGGAGAGCAACCCTCCCACTCGGAGGCTTAGCTGCAGTCCAGTACTCGCCTAAGTTTGAAAAAATCCTACCGAGTGGTGAGCAATCCGCCCACTTGGGGGCTTAGCTGCAGTCTAGTACTCGCCTAAGTTTGAAAAAATCCTACCGAGTGGAGAGCAACCCTCCCACTCGGAGGCTTAGCTGCAGTCCAGTACTGGCCTAAGTTTGAAAAAAATCCTACCGAGTGGAGAACAACCCTCCCACTCGGGGGCTTAGCTGCAGTCTAGTACTCGCCTATGTTTGAAAAATCCTACCGAGTGGAGAGCAACCCTCCCACTCGGGGCTTAGCTGCAGTCTAGTACCCGCCTAAGTTTGAAAAATCCTAACGAGTGGAGAGCAACCCTCCCACTCGGGGGCTTAGCTGCAGTCTAGTACTCGCCTAAGTTTGAAAAATCCTACCGAGTGGAGAGCAACCCTCCCACTCGGGGCTTAGTTGCAGTCCAGTACTCGCCTAAGTTTGAAATCCATCCCTATCCATCCCTATCCGCAAGGACGACAAGGTGCAGGTCGACTGCAACCTTCTCCTTCGGAGCTACGCCACAAGTACAATGTGCGTTCCATCCCTATCCGCAAGGACGACGAGGTGCAGGTCGACTGCAACCTTCTCCTTTGGAGCTACGCCACAAGTACAATGTGCGCTCCATCCCTATCTGCAAGGACGACGAGGTGCTGGTCAACTGCAATGCGTGCTCCATCCCTATCCGCAAGGACGATGAAGTGCAGGTCGACTGGAGTCACCAACTCAGAGCTGCATCTCAAGCACAAAGATTATTCCGAGCGAAGAACAAAGTCCACTTGAAGGCAAACACAAGCATATTTGGAAATAAACCAAGTTCAGATAATTCCTAAAGTACCGGACGACGGATCAAAAGTATTCGAGCGTCAAGCCCGAACGAGTTTAACGGTTACATAATCACTCGGCATTCCGAGGCAAATAAAAGTGAGGCATAATGTTTTTTCGGTCACGCATCAGGAGAAGGACTGGCTGGGTAGCAGAAACTGTCAAGGTCAATGCTATCTGCAATGCGAGTGGTGGCCTCAAGGTAGGTATCCATGAAAGACTGGAAAGTGTGCCTCTTCGTGTTAGCAACCTTGAGTTCCGCCAGCTTGTCTTCTCTGACGTCCTTGCAGTGCACTCGCACCAAAGACAACGCGACATCAGCACCACAGCGAGCAGATGACTTCTTCCATTCTTGCACATGCTCGGGGATTTGATTCAGTCGAGTCATCAAGGACTCTAGGTCTTGAGACATTTCCGCCTGAGGCCAGAGTTCAGCATCAACCCGAGTCATCGCAGCTTTCAGGCGGGCAAGATAAGCAACCGCACTGTCCATACGAGATTCCAATCGCAGCACATTCATCACAACATCATCCTTGACTGGACAGTTTATGGGATCAAGACCCGTCTCGACCCGCCCAGTTTCTGCTTCAAAGTCCTGGCAAAATTCTGCACAGTCGAGTGAATGGTGAGTCGATGATATAATTAGACTTGGCAGTCGACAGAAATAAGACAGATTAATCAGTACCTTCAAGTTTCAAAACCAGCTTTGCAGCAAGCTGGCCCAGATAATACTCCAGTTCTCCATTCTTGGCCTTGAGACCCCCAAGCTCGTCGGTCAGTTTTTCCTTGTCCTTCTTCAGTTGATCGACCTCCCGATTGGCGTCGGAAACAACAGTCTTCAGCTTGGAGTTTTCTTCTTCTAACATGCCGACTGAAGCAAGCTTCTTGTCAGCAAGTGTTGTTTTATCGCACGCCTCCTTCTGTGCTGAAGCAAGATCCAGATCCTTCTTCTCCAAAGCCTGCTTCATTTTCTCTAAAGGAACAACACTCTTCAGACAGGCTTGGAGTTGGCGGTTTTCACTATGTACATCTGCTCGAGTGGAGTCACTCGGTTCAAAAAAATGGAAAGGAAAAGTGCCAGCAGTGGGATACACAGTTAGCGATTGGTTACCTCCCATGGCAGCTACTTCGTCACGAGCGGTCTTGAGATTCTTCTTGGACAATTCCAGATCAAGGTTGAGGCTCATTTGTTGTTTGTTCATTGCACAAAGCTGAGCCCCAAGATCACAAGATTTCTGCAGTTAAAGCCATATCAGTCGATAGAGATAAAAGGCATCACAATGATAACTACTCTAAGACTACCACCGAATCAAACATTCAATGGCAGTCTCGGGGACTACACCCAGTGGGTGCACTTAGCGTGCCCCCACTGATTTTGTAAAAAAAAGAGAGATGTTCAGATTCTCAGACCACAGTCAACTGCCCACAGTCAACTATGGTCTCGGGGACTACACCCAGTAGGTGCACTCAGTGTGCCCCCACTAGTTTTGGTTCCACTTGGCGTGGCCTACCCAGTTCGAGTTGCAAAAAAGTTCCTATTCTTAGACCACAGTCGGTTGCCCGCAGTCAACTCTGGTCTCAGAGACTACACCCAGTGGGTGTACTCAGCGTGCCCCCACTAGTGCAAAGATTCAGCTTGAATCGACACAAAGAGGCATACAATTTCAAAACAGTCACACCCAGTAGGTGATCGGACAAGAAATGTGGTCGATCGGAAAATCAACTAACCTGGACATTGGCCTGCAGAGCAGCTTCGGCGTTGAAGGCTATCTGACTAGCCTCATACATCACTTTCATTTGCCCCATCACAACATTCAACTGAAGAAGAGCTTCCTTGGCAGCATCCGGTGGATCGTCTGGAATTTGATATGTAGTAAAAAGTGATGAAGGCAGAACAATCAAAGCAGCCGCCGGATCTGAGGCAGAGTGTTGTATCAGCGCAGCAGAAGTCTGAACAGCTGATCCTGAGGGGCAATCAGTCGATAGAGGAACGGTGAAGGTGACGTTGGTTCGAGCCGGATCCGTCGATCGCTCGGCCGTCGTCCCAGGCGTCATAGTCGACCGAAGAACCTAGACTTCAGGCGCCTTCCAGCCCAGTTCCTTGTCCTTCCTCCTCCTCCCTCTCAGCGGTACTTCTTCTTCATCGTCCGGGAGCACAACAACGTCTCGTGGAACTACAATAAATGGAGAAAGCGATAAGGATAATTGACAAACCGACCAGTCGACCTAATGAATTCGAATCAGGAAAACTTACTGGCTTTGGAGGTGACGGCGTCGTCAGCTTCCTCGTTGGCTAGAGTCTTGTCAATATCCATATCAGTCGCAGCAGAGGTCGGGCTATACTGGTTCATCATCCACTCGGTCAGAACAAGAAAAACCGGTCGGAACAGGAAATCGGTCGGAACAAGTAAATATGAGAAGAACATTTACCCACAGGCAACAGGGACGTCCATCTTGATTCTAGGCAAGGTCTTTCAAGCCTTCGAAGGATTAATTTTGGGCTGCTTGGTGACCTTCTCAGTCAATTCTGGAGTCGAGGACCGGGCGTGCTTGTGAGATGGATCATTCGACGCCACAGCTTTGCCGCGCTTGCTCGCGGGATCATGGCGCAACTTCGATCGACATTCAGAACGAGGCGGTGGGTCGGCCACTTCCTCATCGTCCGACTCATCGCTCTCATCTTCATCATCGTCAGCAGGGAACTCCCACTCACCGCTCTCCTCGGCACTGTCCTCGCCCTCGTGGTCTTGCTCCAGAGCTTGTTCACCATTGGGCATTGAATACATCTCTGTGTAGATATGCGAAACAAGGGACCGATCATAAGTCAGTCGGATCAACAGTCAGTCGGAAAATACGTTCAAAAACTCAGTTATGATGACCAGACCTTATCTGGCAGGTTGTTGTTGTTGAAGGGGTCGGCTCTCCTAGCACCTCTGGGGTTGTCCTCGTTTCCAGTGATACCCATCGACCACTCAGCCACTATTTTTTCCTCCACCTCCTCCGGATGAACCCGAGCAGTGTCGCCAGCCCCGGAGTACATCCACATGGAGTGGTCGCGAGCTTGGAGAGGTTGGATCCGCTGACTGAGGAACACCTCGAGCAGATCCATACCGGTGACACCTTGGTTGATCAGTTGGACTACTCTCTCGACTAGCATGCCTGTCTCCGCCTTCTCCGCAGCGGTCACTTTCAATGAAGAAGGAGTTTGAACGCGGTCAAAAGAGAAAGGGGGGAGCCCGGTCGACTGGCCTGGGGTCACGATATCATGATAGTAGAACCAGGTCGACTGCCAGCACCTGACCGACTCCGGAAGTGTCATCGGGGGAAAAGAACTCCTTTTCCTCTTCTGAATGCCCAGACCCCCACACATTTGAATAACATGGGTCTTCCCATCGTTCGAGTTCGCTTTCTTCATAGTTTGGGATCGGATGGTAAAAATGTGCTTGAAAAGACCCCAGTGCGGTCGGCACCCCAGGAAATTCTCACACATGGAGACAAATGCAGCAAGATATGTGATGGTATTGGGAGTAATATGATGGAGTTGGGCACCAAAGAAATTCAGGAAACCTTGAAAGAAGGGGTGTGGTGGAAGCGAGAAGCCGCGGTCGACATGGGTGGCGAGCAGAACACACTCACCCGGCACTACCCCCCTCGGCAGACGCGCAGATTTATGGACGATCAGCCCTAACTCTGCCATATCATCCAAGTCCACCTGCTGAAGCGAAGATCGGATCCAATCTCCTTGGATCCAACCCGATGGCAGCCCCGAGCGCGATGAAGACCCCCGATTCATCTTCTTGTTCTTTGCCGCCCCCGTCGCTTTCTTCGCACGCTCTAGCACCGCCATTTTGTCCTTCCCCATAGCGGCGGAGCTGTGGCGTCGAGAGCGGTTGGGCTAGACGGAGTGGAGACGCGAGGGGAAGAAGAAGGGAAATGGACGCGCATAGTGCAAATGCCTCGGCCTCGCCGCTTTTAAAGTCCTGCTTCTGAGTGGCTGACGCGTGGGCCCGAGCAATCCTGTCAAATCCCCCCAACAGTCGCACACGGGATACGTGGCGAAAAAGGTGGCACGGAAATCAAAACGTCCTATTTATCTACTCCACTTACCACGGAGCGCTCCGCCTGGCGCGCTTCCACCAAAATTTCGAATCCCGTGAAATCCGGGATCCTCTACAACCGATCACGCCAAAGATTTCATGTCAAAGATGTCACTCGACAGATGTCATTGTATAAGCCAGTCAGCAATTTCTGAATCGATCAAGGCGACTGAAACGAAGCCGAAGTTCTAACAACTGGCCTCCACCGTGAGATGAAGACAAGGCAAAGCCAGAGTAGAAGCAAGGTCAACTCCATCCTTCTTTTTTCACTCAAACCTCGATCCATTCAGGGGCTAATGATGAGGACACGGACCTGGGGTAGGGTAATAGGCCTGACCTATACGTCCTACCTAAGGTCCTTGTCCTAAGAACAAAATAAGTTCAAGAATTAGAAGAAGGGATCCAGCAAAGGTGTCGAGTGAAGTCCACTCGACCTACCATTCACTCGGAGATCTCTCTTTATCCAGGTCACTCGACCATGAAACCACTCGACATATAAGAAGACCTAAAGCCACTCTACGCAACAACGGTCGGGTATTTACTCATATATTTAATGATCATTTGTAGCACTTCAATACAGGCGTTACCTGTAATGCCACCCCTTTATGTACATTGAATCCTATGTAACGGAGGGGAGTTGGGGTCCTGGTGCACTCTATATAAGCCACCCCCTCCTCTGGGACAAGGGTTCGCACCCACTGTAACACACACGCTCATAATCCAGTCGACCGCCTCCGGGCTCGTAGACATAGGCCTATTACTTCCTCTGATAAGGGCCTGAACTTGTTAAACCTGCGTGTACAACTCCTCCATAGCTAGGATCTTGCCTCTACATTCCTACCCCCCATTCTACTGTCAGACTTAGAACCACGACATTATGCCTTTCTCTTTGTATCTTATACTTAAATTGAATAAGTTGACACCTACTCAAATTTCTTTACAAATGACTAAAAATCAACTGTTATACCCATTGGTATTTTTGAGGATGTGCCTGTTGTGGTTACAAACATTACTATCTTAATGGACTTTGTTATTCTTGATATTCCCGAGGACGGTAGTATGTCGATCTTCCTTGGTAGACCTTTTTAAATATTGTAGGGGCTGTTATTTATTGCAACAAGGGCAATGTCACTTTTCATGTTAATGGTAATGAGCATACAGTACACTTTCCGAAGAAACAACCTCAAGTTCATAGTATCAATTCTATTGGAAAAATTTCAACTATTACTATTGGAGGTTTTGAATTCCCTCTTCCTACTGTCAAAAAGAAATATGATATTCTTATTGTTGGGGACATGCATATCCCCGTTGAGGTAACCTAGTGTTATTCGAAAATTCTCCGGTTTGATGTCATTCGGAAGAAGTTTGTTCATAAGACTTGATCAACCTTGTTAATGGATTCCTTTTGATGGGCATGAGATGGATGAATTTAGAAAGCACAACTTTCTGTACCCACCTTTTATTTTTTGTTATTTAGAATAAATAAAGAAAAAATAGTATTATCCGTCTGTTTTCTGAACTATCTGTGCAATAAAAAATTTCCCAAAAATAAAAGTTCTCCAAATACCCTGAAAATTTAGTATGAATTTTTATAGAATATTTAAGAATTTTTTACAGTAAGAACACACCAGGGGGCTGCACCAGTGGACCACATGGGCGGAGGGCGCGCCCTACCCCCGGCACACCCCCTGCCTTGTGGGTCCCACATAGGCCCCCCTCACTTATTCCAGCACCCATCCACTTCATCTTCCTCTGGAAAAAATCATCCTGTTTCTCAAACCCGTGTTCTTGCTCATCTTGCTGCCATTTTCGATCTCCTTGTGCAAAGCTCCATTTGCAAAACAGTTTTAGGGGATTGTTCTTCGGTATGTGACTCCTCCAATGGTCGAACTAGTTTTTGTTCTAGTGCTTTATCTATTGCAAGTTTTTGCTGCTGTGGTGACCTTGTTCTTGAGCTTGCATGTCAAATTTATATGATCCAAAGTTATTTTTATGCATGACATAGCCTCTAGACACTTGTAGGAGTAGTTGCTATCAATTTTGTTGAGTTTGGTTCACTTTTATTTTGAGTCGCTAAAAATTTTAGAAATTTTTCGGAGGAATAAAAATGTTTAGGAGGATATACCAAGGTGGTTCCTCAAGGAAGCAAGCCCCAAGGCTCGCGATACGTGAGCCGGACCTTGAACCACCAAGGGAAGCTCAAGTACGGCCTTGCGAATGACCGTTGGATCAATTCATGACAAATGCAGGTTTCAAGGAGGAATTTGATGCGTACGGCGAAGGTGTCCCGATGTTTCGATGAGATGGTGGCTATCATTTTCTATGGGAGTCGACCTTGACGATCCGACTATTAATGTGTGAGACGTCGCACCTTGGCATTCGCTAAACCAACTTCCAAGGGGTTATTGACCACGCCGGAGCACGATCAACCTGACCACGAGGGTCTGTTTCCTGCGAGCAAACGAAGAACAAGCAAGAAACTGAGATTGCAATCTGGATATTGCGAATTTAAGATGACAGCTTTATTGATCAAGGTGGGGGTTTGTGACATCTTGGTCTTGTTGTTTAACACAAACGAAGTACGCGAAGTTGCAGCTATGGGGAACTTTAAATCTAAACAAAACCCAAAGTCTAAACGATGCCCTAAGGGCTATATATACGGAGGAAGAGGGGGGGGATTTCGTGGCCCTTGGAGGAGGGGTCTGAAACCAACCCTAACTCTTGTTTCCCCACACATACGGACTCTAAAAATAGCCTATACTTAAGTATTCCAAAAATACATGGGCCTGGCCCAAAAATAAGGTGACGCGGCACCTAGGATAGCCTCTGGACGAAATTTATGAAGTGGCATCTTGTATATTTCGTCCAAGGCTTCATGCACTCATTATGGTGGCTTCGAATTCTGGAATCATCACTTGTAACTCCGTTCTTGTTCCCCTTGCGCACGCCATCATCTCCATTCTTGAACTTGCTCCAAGGTTCATCTTTCTTGTCGAAGCTAGGCCCTTCATTTGTAAGTAAAACAAATGTATCCAATTTAGGCAGCATCATATTCTCATGAACATTAGAATCGTTACCAAGAAATGAAAGTACCTGGTAATTTAATTGGCGTGCGCGAGCTCTAGTAATCGGTCCAATATGTATAGCAATAGGGGTTGTGGGTGTATCAATGGTATTGATGGCCTCATCACCACCTCACTGATTCATTTGTGCGAAGATTTGAGTTTACATCCTAGTAAAACCCCGACTACAACTTTGGATATCCGCTAGGCTAGCAATGGCCGTAGACCAACTTAGGCCAAAAGCCTAAGCTTGGGGGAATACGTATTTCTCATCGACATTACATTCATGTTCACACACTCATTCCAGTTGTCAGTGTTCATAATTTTTCATTGTATTATCCATGGCTGTTTTTTCTTTTTCTCGCTTTCTTCTTGTTTGTTTGAAAAACTTTGAGAAAACCAAAAAAAAATAGTTGTAGCTTCTTTTTAGTTTCCTTTCCATATTTATTTAGTAGTAATATTAAAAGAAAACCGAAAAAGATTTCTCGTTCTTCTTTTGCTTGTTGGGAGTTTTCCCGTGTAAATAGTTTTTCTCGTTCTTGTTTTACTTTCTTCAGAAAAACAAAAACTCCAAAAATATTTCAATGTGTTTCTTTGAAATTCTTTTTCCTTTCTTTGGGTCGAGAGGAGAAGACCATGATGAAAATGTTGAGTGGCTCTCCTATGCATTATTGTTGATCTAACAAAGAGCCCATATTACCTTGTCTTCTCCTTTTGATAAATGTTAGCAAATTCCAGCTTAGTCCAATGCACACGGACTATTATTATTATCCACACCATTCAGTCGTGCAAGTGAAAGGCAATAATGACGATATATGATGAAATGATTGAGATGAGGAAAAGCTAGGATGAACTCGACCTATTTTTTTTGTAAATATGATTAGTTCATCATCCTTGATTCAGCCCATTAGGAATGAAACATGTTTGCAATGAGAACTAGATATTATAGTTACTCATTCCATGCTTAATTAGCTAGGAGTTTATAATGGTTCACCTTGTGTGCCAACATGCGCTTAAAATTGTTGTGATGTAGTAGGATAGGATGGTATCCTCCTTTGAATGATTCAAGAGGCTTGACTTGGCACATGTTCACGCATGTAGTTGAAACAAAATCAACATAGCCTCCACGATATTTATGTTCATGGTGATTTATATCCTACTCATGCTTGCACTTAATGTTGGTTAATCTCAATGCATGTTTATGACTGTTGTCGCTTTCTAGTTGGTCGCTCCTCATTCTCTTGCTAGCCTTCACTTGTGCATCCGATATTTATTATTATTGCTCACTGATTGATCATGTCACTAGTCAGTCCTTGATCTTCAGGGTTGCTCTACATTTATGTTTTGCGGTCTCAGAAAGGGCTAGCGAGATACCATTTTGTTATATCATATCATGATTGTTTTGAAAAAGCATTGTCATCTGATATTTATTATTATTGCTCACTGATTGATTATGCCATTGATATGAGTAAATGTGAGACCTAAATGTTATTGTGAATATGGTTAGTTCATAATCATTGCTGAAAACCTAAATGCTGGCTATACATATTTGCAACAACAAGATCAAACAGAGTTTGTAAAAGTTTTTCTTTATCACTTTCAGTTTGTCAACTGAATTGCTTAAGGACAAGCAATGGGTTAAGCTTGGGGGAGTTGATATGTCTCCATCGTATCTACTTTTCCAAACTCTTTTGCCCTTGTTTTGGGATCTAGTTTGCATTATTTGAATGGAACTACCCGGACTGACGCTGTTTTAAACAGAATTGCCTTGGTGTTATTTTTGTGTAGAAATAAAAGTTCTTGGAATGACCTGAAACTTTATGTAAAATATTTTTGGAATAAATAAAAAATATTGGCGAAACAATCAAACAGAGGGGACCCACCGGCTGTCCACAAGGGTGGAGGGCGCCCCCCCTTAGGTCGCGCCCCCTACCTTGTGGGTCCCTTGGACCTCCACCGGCCTCAACTCCAACTCCATATATTCACTTTCGGGGAGAAAAAAACAGAGAGAAGGATTCATCGTGTTTTAAGATACGGAACCGCCGCCAGCTCATGTTCTTCATCGGGAGGGCAAATCTAGAGTCCGTTCGGGTCTTCGGAGAGGGGAATACATCAACATCCTCATCACCAACATTCCTCCATCACCAATTTCATGATGCTCACCGCCGTGCATGAGTAATTCCATCGTAGGCTTGCCGGACGGTGATGGGTTGGATGAGATTTATCATGTAATCGATTTAGTTTTGTTAGGGTTTGATCCCTAGTATCCACTATGTTCTGAGATTGATGTTGCTTTGACTTTGCTATGCTTAATGCTTGTCACTAGAGCCCGAGTGCCAGGATTTTAGATTTGAACCTTTTATGTTTTCATGAATATATTTGTGTTCTTGATCCTATCTTGCAAGTTGTAGACACCTATTACGAGTTATGATCCGCATACCCCAAGGTGACAATAATTGAGATCTTTCTGGTGATTACCGTAGTTTGAGGAGTTCATGTATTCACTAAGTGCTAATGCTTTGGTCTGGTGATCTATTAAAAGGAGGCATTAATATCCGTTAGTTTCCATTAGGACCCCGCTGCCACGGGAGGGTAGGACAAAAGGTGTCATGCAAGTTCTTTTCCATAAGCACGTATGTAGCGACCCGACCCGAATGGATCAAGTCTCTGTTCTTAAGTGTCATCCCTGGATCAGTATGCTGACACACAGTACTCGAGGATTTATAACAGAGGTAAATCACATGTAAAAAGTAACGTAAATACTATTACCTTAATCCAAATAGCGGAAGTAACAAGGTTGTGGATTCCCATCAACACCAATGGCAAAGTTGAGTGTAGAAATCGTAACCCTAGCGTATCACTTACTCGTCATAAGAAATCCTGCAACATGAGACGTTGCAGCCACAAAGGGTCAGTACATTGAATGTACTGGCAAATTCACACCATAGAGAATGATGAATAAAGGCTATCACTACATGCATATTTTGCTGGTGGAAAAGCTCTATGGTTATAGTTTTGCGTAAAGCCAATTTTTCCCTACTGCAAAGGAATGAATTTTATTTAACTATCATGGTGGTTGTTAAACATTGAGAATGGTTGACAGCATTCTCAATCCCAATTAAATAACATCATTAAACCCAACAAACTTAATTTAATGTAACATGATGAGATTCACATGATAATCCAAGTACTAGATACTCAAGATGTCCATAACCGGGGACACGACTAACCATGATTAGTTTATACACTCTGCAGAGGTTTGTGCACTTTTCCCCACAAGAGTCGATCGCCTCCGTTTGGTCTACATGGTGTTTGAGAAGAAGTATGACCGAGACATAGTCTTTCAGAAGCGCTAACAACTTACGATGGATAGACCGTTACACCTACTTTCCCTACATCTGCTAGTCTACCCTGTAAGAGTTCGCACGACTTAATCAACTATGCTAGAGCCCATAATAGCTTGTGGCTGCGCACGGAAGTTTCTAGTATGAATGATCTCATGATCCTTTTGAGCCTGGGTGGCGGTCCATAACAAACAGGCAATCCTGGTCTACCCAGGTGCCTAGACAGGCAATCCTAGAATAACCAGGTGCCTCAATCCACCCAGATGTGTGTTTAAGTTGCCACCTTAAGTAAACCATTAATTAACAATCTCACATCTGTCATGAATACTCTCAAAAACCCAATCCACGTCTACGAGCATAGCATGGCAATGTAAGCATAACGTAATAGTAACTCCCAAGGGTTTGATAATAAACAGGTAATAGGTACTACCTCAACTACTTCCCATCCCACAATTTAATTAGATCCTAATCATGCAATGTTGGAGGTTTGATCTAATGCAATAAAAACTGGGTATGAAAGAGGTATGATCAAAGTGTGAACTTGCCTTGCTGATGATCCGCGAAACCTAGAGATTCGAAGTAACAGGCGGCGCCCTCCGGGTATTCTATCGCAGACAAACAAACAAGCATACAATAAGTATTCATCTAATGCAAGGGTAAAACTCAAATAAGAGATCTAACCAGAAGGTTCAACTTAAGAACTCCGGTTTGCAAAAAGAATCAAATCAAACGAAGCAACAAAAGTCAAACGGCAAAAGAAACAGGCTTCGTTTACTATTCTAGATCTAGGGCAATTTTTCACACTGGCAAAAACTTGTTTAAGTTGGTTAAACGGTTAGAGGGTTTCGAGACGAAACTCCAGGCTCTTGAATCGCCTGATTCCGATAACCGAGCGAAAAGTTATACTAAAACGAAAATCGGATCAGGAATCGCGACCAGAAAAATCGCGGATTTAATCCGAGAAAAAGGAAAACGATGAACGTTCGCTAGAATGAACGAACTGACGAACGCTCGCTAATTAAATAAATCAGAAAAACCGATCTATTTTAAAAAACCGAAACTCAAAAAACCGCGACTTTTAAAAAAACCGGCGGCGAAAACGAGGTTGACCTGGGTCCGGCAGCGGCGGCTCCGGCGGCGGCGGATTAGGGTGTTGGGCGCGGTGGGCTGATGGCTCGGGTCGGGCGGCTTATAAAGGCTGCACCCGGGGGGAGTCCCGCTCGGGTACGGACCAAAGTCGGTTCACGTTTTTTTAATTATTCCGCGCAGAAAAACAAATAAAAGAAAAACTAAACGGACTCCAAAAATCCCAAAATAAATTTTCCCGGGCTTCTAAAATCAAGCCGCACAAGGTTTATTTGGGGCCTAAATGAGATTTTGAAAAATGCACATTTTTCCTAAATTCAAATAAAATACCGAAAAACTCCGAAATAAAATCTTGTTTGATTTTATTATTAAATCCTCAATATTTCTTTATTTTGGGAAGGTCATTTATTCCCTCTCTCATATTTTTGTAATAAAAATAATTGATGATAAAATAATTAAAATCAAATGATCCTATTCTCAAAATTCGAGAAAACTCAAATATGAAAATAATGAATTCCCCAACTCTCTCCGTGGGTCCTTGAGTTGCGTAGAAATTTCTAGGATCAAACCAAAAGCAAATAAAATATGATATGCATTGATGATCTAATGTATAACATTCCAAATTGGAAATAAATTCAAAAGAATTTTAATTTAATTCTTTGAAACTCCCAACTCATATTTCATATAATTTGAAGAAGTCATTTTATCTTCTCTCATGAAAATCATTGAGCTGCATGAAGTTTATGAATTGAAATGTTTCCAAATGAAATTCAATTATTTTCAATTACCCTTTCATTTAATTTAAATGGAAGAATTCATATCATCTTCGCTCAAGGGTTTTGTATTTGAAAAGAACTTGAATTCATGGAGATCAGAAAGCAAATATGAAGTTTGGGAAAGTCCTTTTATTCCTTCTCATTTAACTTTCAAAAAGTTTCGAATTTCACTCAATCAATCACACAACAATCAAACAAACAATCAAACTATCTATTTTATTATAACATTCCAAAATTTAGAATATTGGGATGTTACAAACCTACCACCCTTAAAATGAATCTTGTCCTCGAGATTCGGAGAGGCTAACAAGAAATAGGTTAGGTTTGGGGGTCTCCTCAAAATCCATCGATCATCACACGGGGTCTGGGGTGCTACCACCCTTAGAAGCATGGTTACGGTTGCATCAAAACTCATATACTCCATCCTTATTCTTGATAGTGTCGGTCTTCTCAGATCCTTGAGAAAATTCCTTCTCTGAGCTCTTCCGGTAGTGGCATAACCTTTTCCTCAATTCTTTTGTCCTTTCATCTTGGTAAGGTTATTCCGAGACTGGGTCTTCTTAGCTGACGGGTCTGGCGCCAAAACTAAACAACTATCGATATCTCATGGTGGTCAACAATTTATGGTTTCTCCTGCAGGAAATGGGTCTGGGTTGATCCTCACCGTATAACCTACGGTTGGCAAAGCTGCCATGTACAAGGGAAAATACTTATACCATTCTAAGTTTTATGCAAGGTTTTGATCGTCCGCGCTCTACTATAGGTAAGTCACTCAGATTTACCATCCCACATAGCAAGGCGAATAATAAGAGTAAGTCGGTATGGTGATCAATCCATCCCGCACCCAAATCATTACCTTCTATACAGTTTAGCGAATCTCCCATTCTAACACTCGGTCATCCTCACAAGCATTGCAGAATTTCTCTTGTCCACGAACTATGTTCGGAATAATCCATTGATTCTGCAAGCCAAACAAACATCTATCGTTCCTTCAAAACTCTCAGGTTTTGCATAAACCCCTATAAAATCGTCTGTCGACAAAGGTATATCATCTTCCAGGGTTTTTCCTTCAGCAAGACTGTGCTTGCTTCTTGGCAGGTCCTGGGGCCTATGGGTTATGGCCCATCTCATCACTTGCAGACCTTGAACTCATCATCGGGGCAACGGATCTCTAATCCAACATCCAACTTCCTAGTATTCTTAAATCCATCCAATTGTACTGTATTCCTTCCTTCTATTGGCACCAAACTAGGACATGATTACTCCGACTCATCATGGAGTTTCCATTGATCCATATTTCCGACATCATACCTCCTTTATATCCAATAGTAATTTATTTCTTCATCCTCGTGGGATATCTCACATACCAAGATAAAATTTATACTCATGAAGTCCATATTCCACTTTGTGGAACATTTTATCCTTTCTAGGGTCAAGCGTCCTTACAGGGGAATACTGGCCATCTTTGTACGACACTTCTTCAACTGGGAAACGTGAAACACATCATGAACTCCTGACAGTCCTTCGAGTGACTCCAACTTGTTGGCCACTTCTCCCATACGCTCCAAAACTCGGTATGGTCCTACAAATCTCGGGGCTAACTTTCCCTTAACTCCAAATTATTTAACTCCTCACAGAGGGAACACATGAAGACATGCTTTGTCTCCAATTTCATAGACTACCTCGCGTTTTTGAGTCCGCATAACTCTTCTGCTTGGACTGAGCTACCTTCAGTCTATCTCGAATCAACTTAACATTCTCTTCTGACTCCTTGATCACATTTGTTCCAAACAACTGACGTCTCCAACTTCATCCCACACACTCCTGGGGTATCACACATATCAAGACAAAACTCGTATTCATTTTATCCCGAATCCACTCAGTGGGGTATCCTTATCTTTTCCAGGGGTCAAGGGTTCTTATAGGGTACTACCACCCTTAAAATGCACAAATCTTCCATAGACCATATTTCTCATATCCTCAGAAATGGTCAAAATCCTTCTTCATAGAGTAACAACTCATAAAATCCATATCAGTACCAACGATGCTAACTTTATTCATTCTCAAGTGATTACAATCTCTCGCTTTTCCATTACATGTCTCAACTCAACACCTCAATATAAAAGAAAATGTTCTCACTTCTACTACTCCATTTCTTTTGTTGCAAACTCAACTATTTAGCACAAGTATCCTTCTCCTTGGGGAATTCTCTAGCAAAGTGCCCTGCTCCATTACAACTAAAACATATTACTTCTGGCAAGTATCGAGGTTTCCTTTTTGGGCAAATGTTGAGGTAGTGCCCTGAGTCCTTGCACCTATAACATGTGATATGACTCAGATCCTTCCTGGAATCCACTCTGCTTCTCTTTCTGGACCTTTCCATGACAATCATGGCTTCTATTTCCTGTGGGTCATATTCTACTTCCTCTATCGGGATTTCTACTAGATCCCCATTCAAACAATTTTGGGAGATGTGTCCTTCTTCTCCACATGAATAGCAAGACTTAGTGTACGGTTTTCTCGGGTCTTCTTTAGGTGTGTCCTCCATCTCTTCCTTCATCACAACTTCTTCTAAAATTTCCATGAGGGATCCTTTCATTACTTCTTTCTTCTGCTGGATGGTTCGTTGTACCATGGGGTAAATGTGACACTGGGCAGGATAGTGGGTAGTCCCTTCACACAAGAAACAAGTAATCTGCCTAATTGGGCATTCTTCAACTGGGTGACTTCCTTCACAATTAGGGAATTAATCCTTGTGTTCTTTATGGGTGTGTCCTATTTCTCAACAAATCTTGCATGCACAAGGTTTCTTCATATCCTTTCCATAAGGTTTCAACTTCTGGGACTCAAGCCGAGGCTTTGGCAGAGTCAACTTAAATTCTTTCCAAGTGGTTACTCCTTACCATCCATTGATGGTTTGGTACATCCTCCACCATGTAGCAGCACCTCTTTCAAAGCACTAAAGAGCATGCTGGGTCATATCCTTTCCGACTATAGGGTTATTCTCCATGTTCTGAATCCATCGGTTTGTCTCCAACTGACTCATCGGTCCAGAAAATACAAGCTCATCTTCATTCGTCCTCTATTGGGTCCATGGGTTTAGGGTGAGATAAGAGAGATAGAGAGGGATACACACAATGCAAACAACAGTTCTGAAAAGACAGATTTTTATTGTGGCTATCGAAAAAAACATCAAACAAATGACAGCTCACAATCGTCGCATCTAACGTAGGGATAGGACAGGGGTTTGGTCTTCTAAAGGTCAATAAATCTTCAATGTCGCCAAACTCTTCAAGCCTTGTTCATGCCTCCAATGGCTTCTTCCGATCATGCTTGTGTTTCTCAAGTTCTTTTGCCAGATCAACTCTGTTGATGCGAAGTCTCTCGTGACGTCCTTTAATATTCTGGAGTTGCATTCCAAACTTCTGGTTTCAACATCCTTCACATGAACCATGGTCATACTGTCCTTCAGTTCCTGACAAATCTCTGGTTTCTCGAGGTTTTGCTCCTCCAGCTTGGCTACTCTCATCTTCAGGGTCCTGAGTTCCTCATGAAATACTCCCTTGTCAAAATACTGCTTCTTATAGGTCCATCTTAACTTCTTGATGTAACACTCCAGATCCTGGTGATACACCAGCTAAGGTTAAAACTTCATCTTGCTGATAGGTGCTCCATCGGCCTTCTTCCATCCAATCCATTCTGAAGAAATGCATCCTTAACCTAGCACGGTGACAATAGCATCAGCGGGCGAAGACATCATGGATAGCTGTGTTTCTGCTCTTGTCATTTCCATGAGCTATCTCTCCATAGTTGATATCTCCTGCCTTAGGGTTTTCTTGACAAAACTTCGAGTTCTCATGCTCCTTGTTTCGGTCTTTCTCCGATACACCTTGATCTTGGGTATTGACAACTTCCATAGTCTGCCAAGTTCCATAAGGGTAGCCTTCCTAGGTCATACAAATCTGGAAATTCTTCAGAGCCTTCAAATTCTACTTGTCTTCGGTCTTCAACCGTTGTAGTTTCCATTATTCAGATGCACGGAAAATACTCTTCATTTCGAAGTGGTCTTAGTTGTCCGATATCTTGTACTTCTTGGAGTGGTCTCTTCAGTCGAATCTTCGTGTGGTCAAAAGGGGAAAGGGGTATGGTCTCACTAAAGGGAATTTTTTGAATAAGCTCAGAAGAGAAGAGAGGCAAAAGATCTTTTTGAAAGGGAAAGTTGTAGAGAAAAATCTTTGCTATGGGCTTGCCAGTTTCTAGGGTCACGTCCTACAGTCAACATGTGCTCTGATACCATCTTGTAGCGACCCGACCCGAATGGATCAAGTCTCTGTGCTTAAGTGTCATCCCTGGATCGGTATGCTGACACACACAGTACTCGAGGATTTATAACAAAGGTAAATCACATGTAAAAAGTAACGTAGATACTATTACCTCAATCCAAATAGCGGAAGTAACAAGGTTGTGGATTCCCATCAACACCAACGGCAAAGTTGAGTGTAGAAATCGTAACCCTAACGTATCACTTACTCGTCGTAAGAAATCTTGCAACATGAGACGTTGCAGCCACAAAGGGTCAGTACATTGAATCTACTGGCAAATTCACACCATAGAGAATGATGAATAAAGGCTATCATTACATGCATATTTGGCTGGTGGAAAAGCTCTATGGTTATAGTTTTGCGTAAAGCCAATTTTTCCCTACTGCAAAGGAATGAATTTTATTTAACTATCATGGTGGTTGTTAAACATTGAGAATGGTTGACAACATTCTCAATCCCAATTAAATAACATCATTAAACCCAACAAACTTAATTTAAAGTAACATGATGAGATTTACATGATAATCCAAGTACTAGATACTCAAGATGTCCATAACCGGGGACATGGCTAACCATGATTAGTTTATACACTCTGCAGAGGTTTGCGCACTTTTCCCCACAAGACTCTATCGCCTCCGTTTGGTTTCTTGCACTACATGGTTTTTGAGAAGATGGATGACCGAGACATAGTCTTTCAGAAGCGCTAACACCTTACGATGGATAGACCGTTACACCTACTTTCCCTACATCCGCTAGTCTACCCTGTAAGAGTTCGCACGACTTAATCAACTATGCTAGAGCCCATAATAGCTTGTGGCTGCGCACGGAAGTTTCTAGTATGAAGAATCTCATGATCCCTTTGAGCCTGGGTGGCGGTCCATTAAAAAACAGGCAATCCTGCTCTATCCAGGTGCCTAAACAGGCAATCCTAGAATAACCAGGTGCCTCAATCCACCCAGATGTGTGTTTAAGTTGCCACCTTAAGTAAACCATTAATTAACAATCTCACATCTGTCATGAATACTCTCAAAAACCCAATCCACGTCTACGAGCATAGCATGGCAATGTAAGCATAACGTAATAGTAACTCCCAAGGGTTTGATAATAAACAGGTAATAGGTACTACCTCAACTACTTCCCATCCCACAATTTAATTAGATCCTAATCATGCAATGTTGGAGGTTTGATCTAATGCAATAAAAACTGGGTATGAAAGAGGTATGATCAAAGTGTGAACTTGCCTTGCTGATGATCCGCGAAACCTAGAGATTCGAAGTAACAGGCGGCGCACTCCGGGTATTCTATCGCAGACAAACAAACAAGCATACAATAAGTATTCATCTAATGCAAGGGTAAAACTCAAATAAGAGATCTAACCAGAAGGTTCAACTTAAGAACTCCGGTTTGCAAAAAGAATCAAATCAAACGAAGCAACAAAAGTCAAACGGCAAAAGAAACAGGCTTCGTTTACTATTCTAGATCTAGGGCAATTTTTCACACTGGCAAAAACTTGTTTAAGTTGGTTAAACGGTTAGAGGGTTTCGAGACGAAACTCCAGGCTCTTGAATCGCCTGATTCCGATAACCGAGCGAAAAGTTATACTAAAACGAAAATCGGATCAGGAATCGCGACCAGAAAAATCGCGGATTTAATCCGAGAAAAAGGAAAACGATGAACGTTCGCTAGAATGAACGAACTGACGAACGCTCGCTAATTAAATAAATCAGAAAAACCGATCTATTTTAAAAAACCGAAACTCAAAAAACCGCGACTTTTAAAAAAACCGGCGGCGAAAACGAGGTTGACCTGGGTCCGGCAGCGGCGGCTCCGGCGGCGGCGGATTAGGGTGTTGGGCGCGGTGGGCTGATGGCTCGGGTCGGGCGGCTTATAAAGGCTGCACCCGGGGGGAGTCCCGCTCGGGTACGGACCAAAGTCGGTTCACGTTTTTTTAATTATTCCGCGCAGAAAAACAAATAAAAGAAAAACTAAACGGACTCCAAAAATCCCAAAATAAATTTTCCCGGGCTTCTAAAATCAAGCCGCACAAGGTTTATTTGGGGCCTAAATGAGATTTTGAAAAATGCACATTTTTCCTAAATTCAAATAAAATACCGAAAAACTCCGAAATAAAATCTTGTTTGATTTTATTATTAAATCCTCAATATTTCTTTATTTTGGGAAGGTCATTTATTCCCTCTCTCATATTTTTGTAATAAAAATAATTGATGATAAAATAATTAAAATCAAATGATCCTATTCTCAAAATTCGAGAAAACTCAAATATGAAAATAATGAATTCCCCAACTCTCCGTGGGTCCTTGAGTTGCGTAGAAATTTCTAGGATCAAACCAAAAGCAAATAAAATATGATATGCATTGATGATCTAATGTATAACATTCCAAATTGAAAATAAATTCAAAAGAACTTTGAACTTAATTCTTTGAAACTCCCAACTCATATTTCATATAATTTGAAGAAGTCATTTTATCTTCTCTCATGAAAATCATTGAGCTGCATGAAGTTTATGAATTGAAATGTTTCCAAATGAAATTCAATTATTTTCAAATACCCTTCCATTTAATTTAAATGGAAGAAGTCATATCATCTTCGCTCAAGGGTTTTGTATTTGAAAAGAACTTGAATTCATGGAGATCAGAAAGCAAATATGAAAGTTTGGGAAAGTCCTTTTATTCCCTCTCATTTAACTTTCAAAAAGTTTCGAATTTCACTCAATCAATCACACAAAAATCAAACAAACAATCAACCTATCTATTTATTATAACATTCCAAAATTTAGAATTTTGGGATGTTACAAGTATGACTATATACGAAATACATGCCTACATTATATTCATGAATTGGGCTAGTTTTGTGTCACCCTAAGTTATAATTGTTGCATGATGAATGGCATCCGACATAATTATCCATCATTGATCCATTGCCTACGAGCTTTTCACATATTAATCCTTGCTAAGTTACTTTTTCGTTGCCACTGTTACAATTGCTACAAAACTGCTACTGTTATTTTGCCACCGTTACCGTTACTTCCATACTACTTTGCTACTAAGGCCTCATTCATTTCATAGGATTCTTCTAGGATTTTTACAGGATTTTAGATCTCAGGTTTTTTCCTGTACTGGTCATTCGGTTTACAGGAATTGAGATTACAAAATCCTGAGGATTTTATTCCTAACTACCCTATTCCAGAGGATTCGTTGCATCCAGTCAGACCCCTTGAAAAAAATCCTGGCGCGAAAAGAGCACGCGAAGTGGCGCGGCGCCCTCTCCTTTCCGCGGCAAAAAAGATAGCGATTCCGCTTCCGCTTCATTAATCTTATGAATCCGAGGTGGAAAATAGAAGGGGGGGGGAACTGGAGGACTGTATAGGACGAGCGGCAGAGGCGACCAACCATCCGCATCCATCTCCTTTGAATCTCCCCTCCTCTCTCTATTCTGGATCCCCTCTTCTACATAAAGCAACAGGCATCAACCCCCACCAGTAGCAGCCATCTCGTCTCCGTCGGGCGCTCCAGGCTCCTCCTCCTCTTCACTGGTATGTTGGTTCGAGAGTAATTAGAAATCAATCCGCCTCATGTCTTTGTTAGTTCAAGAGCTCTTTGCAATTTATCTGGTGATGAATCGATCTGGACAGATCCTATCAGATTAGAAAAGATCTTTGCAATTTATTTAGTGAAAGAATCGATCTGGCCATGTCCTATTAGATACAGAGTAGATCCTAGTAAGCGAAATTTTAATCAGTTCTTGTAGTGATTGCTCAATAGCGTTCGGCCATAGCAACAAGCACGTACAAGTGCTTGGAAGTAGGTTGATTGATTTTTGGGAGACTAGCACGTAAAAATAAGCTAGTACTAGCAACAAGCACTTACATGTTTATATTCTAACAAATTTCTTCTCTGTCAATCTATTTATGTCCTAGTGCAGATGGCTAATTATCAGAACTATGACCAAGTAGGTGGGAACTATGACCAAGTAGGCCATCGTTCACAATCACAGGGATTCAGTGTCTGCGAAAGCTCTCCAGAAAATGACATTGGATGAAAGAAGAACAAAAGAGCAGGTTGATGATTGATTTGTGTGAAAAGAAGAAGAAAAGAGTAGACGGAGGAAAGAAATGGAGAGAAGAATGCCATTTATGCACTTGAGCTAATGGCTAGTTGAGGCGCTTGAGCTAACGGCTAGTTGAGCACCTAGTAATAATAAATAAATGAACCAAAGACTAGAAGTTTCCTGTACTTTTCCTATGGTGTAAACCGAATGCTCTTTATTCTTTATTCCTGAGGATTTTGCTTCCCATAGGATTTGGCTGGACAGGGCACCCTATTCCTATACATTTCCTATTCCTATGACATGCAAATCCTATGAAACGAATGAGGCCTAAATACTTTGCTATAGATATTAAGTCTTTCAGGTGTGGTTGAATTGACAACTCAGCTGCTAATACTTGCGAATATTCTTTGGTTCCCCTTGTGTCGAATCAATAAATTTGCGTTGAATACTCTACCCTCGAGAACTGTTGTGATCCCATATACTTGTGGGTTATCAGCGGTCCGCGGGTGAGTACACGGTCTGAAGGAGACAGGGCGCCATTGTGAAGATGATCTGGATCTCATCTGGTTTTAAAGGAAAGGACTCCAATGAGAAATGTCCCGCTACAGTGGGAAGGGGAGGGTCCGATAGGAAAAAGAAAGGGTGTGTCCTAGGGTTGTGTTGGGACTACGTGTTCGAGATAACATGGCATATAGACATGACAATCACATTTCTCCCTGATGACCCACAAGTATAGGGGATCAATCGTAGTCCTCTCGATAAGTAAGAGTGTCAAAGTAAGAGTGTCGAACCCAACAAGGAGCAGGAGGAAATGACAAGTGGTTTTCAGCAAGGTAATTTCTGCAAGCACTGAAATTGTTGGTAATAGGTATTTTGATAGCAAGATAATTTGTAACGGACAAGTAACAATAACAGTAAATAAAGTGCAGAAAGGTAGACCAATCCTTTTTGTAGCAAAGGATAGGCCAAAACAGTCTCTTATAATAAGCAAAGTGTTCTTGAGGGCACACGGGAGTTTCATCTGGTCACTTTCATCATGTTGGTTTGATTCGTGTTCACTACTTTGATAATTTGATATGTGGGTGGACCGGTGGTTGGGTGTTGTTCTTACTTGAACAAGCCTCCCACTTATGATTAACCCCCTCACAAGCATCCGCAGCTACGAGAAAAGTATTAAGATAAAATCTAACCATAGCATTAAACATATGGATCCAAATCAGTCCCTTACGAAATAGCACATAAACTAAGGTTTAAGCTTTTGTCACTATAGCAACCCATCATCTAATAACTACTCCACAATGCATCCCCTTAGGCCCAAAGATGGCGAAGTGCCATGTAGTCGACGTTCACATGACACCACTAAGGGAATCACAACATACATATCATCGAAATATCGAACACATATCAAATTCACATGATTACTTGCAACATGACTTCTCACGTGACCTCAAGAACAAAAGTAAGTACTCACAAATGATATTCATGCTCAAGATCAGAGGGGTATTAAATAGCATAATGGATCTGAACATATAATCTTCCACCAAATAAACCATATAGTAATCAACTATAAGATGTAATCAACGCTACTAGTCACCCACAGGTACCAATCTGAGGTTCCGGTACAAAGATTGCACACAAGAGAGGAACAAGGGTTTGACATGAGATAGTGTTTTTGAAGATGTTGATGGAGATTGGCCTCCCAAAGATGAGAAGGTTGTTGGTTATGATGATGGCTTCGATTCCCCCCCCCCCCGGTAGGGAAGTTCCCCCAGCGGAATCGCTCCGTCGGAGGGCAAAAGTGCTCCTGCCCAAGTTCCGCCTCGAGACAGCGGTGCTCCATCCTGAAAGTCCTCTTCTTATGTTTTCTAGGTCAAAATGACTTATATACCAGAAGATGGGCATCGGAGGTGGGCTGGGCTGCCCACCGCCCACCAGGGCGCGCCCTGGTGTCTCGTGGGCACCTGGCAACTCCCCTTTGGTAACTCTTTTCTCTAGTATATTTATTTATTCCAAAATAATTCTTCGTAAAATTTCAGCTCATTTGGAGATGTGCAGAATAAGTAACTCTGACGTAGCTTTTTCAGATCCAGAATTCCAACTGCCGGTATTCCCCCTCTTTGTGTAGACCTTGCATATTATGAGAGAAAAGGCATTAGAATTACTCCATAAAGCATGATTATGCATAAAAACATTATAAATAACAGCAGGAAAACATGATGCAAAATGGACGTATCAACTCCCCCAAGCTTAGACCTCGCTTGTCCTCAAGCGAAAACCAATATCGAAAAACATGTCCACATGCTTAGAGAGAGAGGTGTCGATAAAAAAAAATACGGACATAGTAGCATCATGCATATTATTATAATATCAACAAACTTTATCATAGAACTATATCATTTAACTTCTCATGAACAAGTAACAATTCATCACAACATCGAAGTAGAAAGTGTAAACTTTATTGAAAACCAACAAACTATGTTTTTAGTCAACTTTGCAATGACAATTCATCATATTTTCAGGAAGGGTCTCGTATCGGAGCCTTTTGGCAAGTCCACATACTCAACAGTCATTTAATCTTCTATAATTGCTAACACTCACAACATATATATGAGCAAAAAATTTCAACCAGACACATAGGAAGATATGGGCTTATAGTTTCCCCTCCCAACTTATTCACCTCAAGGGTGATGTCAACAATAATAACTCATGCTCACCCATATCCTACTGGATATATGTGCCTAGATATTTCCCCACCACATGATGCTTTCCAAAGAGAAAATAAAAAGGAATAGAGGAAAATACTTTGACTCTTGCGTAAAAAGTAAATACATAAAAGTAAAAGATAGGCTCTTCGCGGAGGGAAGTAGAGGTTGTCATGCGCTTTTTGGTTTGTATGCACAATCTCTTAATGAAAAAGAACATCACTTTATATTGCCCCTTATGATAGAAACCTTTATTATGCAGTCTGTCGCTTTTATTACTTTGCCATCACAAGTTCGTACAACGCTTAATTTCTCTTACATTAAATGATCAAACACATTTAGAAGCAATTTTATTGCCTTATTGTACCGATGACAACTTACTTATGGTGGACTCTCAAAACAAGATTTTGGGTTTAAGGGTTTTTGAATGCACGAGTAGTATCTCTACTTAGTGCGGAATTTTGGCTAGCAAAGATATTGGGCAAGCACCACATGTTAAAGGATCTATGACAATGTACCTTCTATGTGAATATGGACAAACATAAATCATTGCGTTGTCTTCCTTGTCCAAGGTTAAAAATTTTGGCATAAGATATTTAGTAGGGGGCCACAATCACAAAATATGTCCAAGGTAGTGTATTTGCATGTGAATCTTCTCTTCCCTTATTTTTTTTCATGAATTGCATTATTAACCAATGCTATGTTTGTCAACTTCCAACAAATTTTATCACTTATACTTGTCCTTATGTGATGTCATTACTTACCATAAGATTAGCATATGATCTTTTTAATTTTATTTCCTTTTATTTTGATTGAAACAAAAAGGTAAAGAAGCAAAACTCAAACTAAACTTTATTATATAACTCTCACTCGATTACATAGATAGATAGATCACGAAACTAGCACTCGAAAATAGATCATACTAAACTTTTTATTCAACTAAATCATGAGATAGCTAAATATCAAACTAAGATAGGTAAAGGTAATAAAAGTGATCGTGATACGATATCAGGGCATCTCCCCCAAGCTTGGCAAAAGCCAAGGGGAGTGCCCATACCCATGAACTCAATTCTCCTTTGGTGGTGAAGATGGTGATGGTGGTGATGATGAGGAAGTAGCGTCACACTTCAGGCTGAAAAGGTACTCTAATATACGAATGATGCTCCGGAGGGCGATGATTTGTTCTTGTAATAGAATATTTTCACGAGTGAGATATTTATTTTGACCACGAACCGTCTCAAAAGCCATAAAAGCTTCAATTTCAACAGGGGTGATACGATTATAATATGGTTGAAGGATATTGTGACAGCCCCAAAATTTCAACCTTGTTTTATTAATTAAAATTTTGCCAGGAAACTTAAACTTTTATTTTCTGGATTTTTCTTTTGATTTCAGAGCCATTCTTTTCCTTATTATTATGGAGTTTTTTTACCCCAAGTAAAAACTTTCCAAATATATTATCAGTGGATTTATTTGCATAACTATTTCTCTCTCAGCTTTATTCCTTAAAGTGGTTTTTCATTAGTTTTGGAGCTCTTTTTGAACTACAACCATTTGATAAATTTATCTAAAATTCCAACCAAAATTTGGAGATGTCATGTGATGTTTTTAAATCACTTTTATGCAAAAATATATTTCATTCATTGGATATTTTGAGCTCTTCCCTTTTTTTCAAATCTGGTCCAGTGGGCAATTTTGCACTACAACCTATTTAAATATTTCTTTAAAGCTTCCACCAAAATTATGGGATGTTAATAGGAGTATTTTATTCAACTTTATGCAAAATCCCAGTTATATCCTTTGAAAAATTTGAGTGATTCAACCTCATTTCCATTATGGTCCAACTTGATGATTTGTACTGCAACCATATTTTAACTTGCTCCTTTACCCATGATTCTTTTTCCTGCTTAAAGACCACCCTACAAAACCCTTAAGTCCAGGAGAGTGGACCGATTGGAGGATTTTAAGTGCATGCAATGAGGCATTTTTCTTTCTGTCCAAAACAGAAGATTTGCAAAACATGCACTAGCAAGTTTCTGGTTTTGCCCAAATGACCTTACCATCATCACCTACATCTAGAGAGACCCTGATCTGGAGATTTTGGCCACTCCAAGAGTTGCCTAGATGCCCTTGACATTCTGTCAAACACCTTGAGTGCATGGACAGTTTTGGCATGATTTTAGTTTTGCACTGTGATCTTGCCCCTCTGGACATACTGGCATGTCCACTAAGCTCCTAAATGCCTCCAACCTAGACCTGCTAATACCCAGCCCCACCCAA
Organism: Triticum urartu; assembly: GCF_003073215.2. Classification (NCBI taxonomy): domain Eukaryota; kingdom Viridiplantae; phylum Streptophyta; class Magnoliopsida; order Poales; family Poaceae; genus Triticum; species Triticum urartu. The sequence goes on along the minus strand of NC_053023.1, from coordinate 213,176,862 downwards.
GCCACCTAACCTGCCTTGGCATTTCGTCGAACGCTTGGCGTGCACGCTCTGGGCGCGCCCAGAGCGCATGTTTTGCACGCGCGCGCACCCAGCCGCCGCATCCCGCTGCCGCCACCCCCGCGCCCGTTCTGGCCTCTCCCCTCTCCTAGCCGTCGCGCTCGACCTCTCCCTCACCGCAGAGCCGCCTGGCTCCCCACCGCCGACTCCTCGCAGCACCGCCGCAGCGAGCCTTTTTGGCGGCACGCAGGCGTCGGCAGCCGCCCCTGCTCAGGTCGGCCCCGACGAAACCACCGCAGCGCGCCAGCTCGCCTCCTTGGACAGTGGAGAGTTCATCGTTAGCCCGTGAAGCTAGCCGGCCATCGCCATGTTGCCTCCGACGATAGTAGCAAGTACACCTTCGAGCTTATCCACGGCTACCGTCGGGAACCGACGCTGCCCTGCTATAAATAGTGCCTCGGCCTCCCTTGCACTCGTCAATAGCCTCAAGTCAACCGTAGCCAGCTCCCCTCGCAGCAGTCTGACCAGAGGACCTCGTCATCCTCGTCTCCGGCAAGCGCAGCCACCATCGCACTCCAGTTGGTTACTTCGCAGCCAGAGCCCCTCCGACCCCATACTCGCCGCCTCTAGTCTTTCCTTGACCCAGCGGAGCCGTCTCATCCCTTAATTCCGATCGAGAGCCACCGTAGACCGAATCCCCAAACCAACCCGAAACCTCCGTTCGCCTCGGAGCTCGCCGCCGGCGACCCTGTCCACCACTCCGGCAGTCGTGACCATCAAGAGGACCGCTAGCTCATGGGGAACCTATCCGCGTGCCTAGTACCCCGCGGGGAGTAGCCTTCTGCCGACTGGCGTCGCCAGAGCTCGCCTCTACTCCCTGGCCAAGAAAGCGGGAGGGAGGGGGATGAACCTGACAGCGCGGCCCCCCTGTCCGCGACCCCACACCGTCGCGTGCCGTCTTAAGTGAAGGCGTACTCTGCTAGGTGCGTTTTCTCTGTTTCGAAGGCGTATCCTGTCTGAACCATTTTCTTTTCTGTTTTATTTTAAAAACAGATTTTTAACTGAAACTTTGACTGGCTATATCTTTTTAAATAAAACTCCAAATGAATTGATTCTTTTTCCTACCTCTCCCAAATTCCACCTGGTTTATTTTAAGATTTATTTCAAAAATAATTAGGACAACTTTTTGTATTGTTTTTAAAGCATGTGTTATTTGAATAAATAGGATTTTTGGAGAAGGAGAAGAAAACTTTCAAAAATATTGGAGTGCACCTCACCTCTCCACACCTTGAAGGCAAGCATTCTGAACCTTGGCATAATATTGTCTTGCGTTGTTGATACGGTTGCAACCCCATATTGTCCCGGAGATTTCGTTATTCTATGCGATGATACGATCATAATCATAGTGCATATTGATGATTTCATCCTGTTAGCATTTGATATGTTTGTGATAGAAATCCCCCTCATATGCCTCTCATGCCTACCGGGAAGGATCCGGGAAAGCCTCTGTCTTGGGTAGACACGAGCTTGTCCCTCATCGAGACGATTATGACCGGTGGGGCATGGGGAGGTATGATGAGTGGTGGTTCTATCTGATGGATGTGATATATAATTCTTGAGCTAACCATGCAGGAATGCTTAAACCTCCTGAGTCGGCCATAGATCGAGTCTTGTTCCAGTAACCCCCATACTTGTTTCGTGCTTCCACTTGTCCCTGCCGTAGGTAGGGTACAGTTCAGTAAGTTGTCAACCCCTGTCCTAGCACACACCGTACAGAGAGGCCATGGTGGAAGATACTGACTGCATCCGGTAGGCATGCCACCTGGTCCGGGGGCATGGGTGTTTCCGGTTGGGACCGAGAGGGGGGCACCCCTTAGAGCGCGTGATATAAATTTGATCCCATGCTAAGCGAGGTTGTAGCGTCCCCACTTAGAATTTCGCTTGACAGGTGTCGTGGGTGATTCCAGACACCGGTAAGTTAAGATGGTGTGTGCGGTCAGGTGTTTTTTCGAATGAAAGACCGTAGACGGAATTAGTCCCGATGGACTGAAGGAATCCGTTGCTAGTGTGTAAAGAGTACACCCTCTGCAGAGATATTATACCTATTCGAATAGCCGTGTCCATGGTTAAGGACTACAGTCTGGGATGGGTCAAGTGTCGGTCTTAGTGTCGGTCTTCGGAGGAAAAAACTACTAAACCAGAACATTAATTATGACCTTTGACATATGATGATTATGATTATTATTATTGTGGACTAATCAAGTGTATTATTTGAAATTAATGAGTATCTTTGGGACGGTTCTACCACCTGGATATTCACTGTGATTATTTTTATATAAGCCCTTTATGTGGTGTCGCACAGACGCCTGACTGTGGCATGCTTATTATTTCATTTACTTATAAGCCCTTTATGTGGTGTCGCTCAGACGCCCGACTGTGGCATGCTTGTTATTCCTTTTATTTATAAGCCCTTTATGTGGTGTCGCACAGACGCCCGACTATGGCATGCTTGTTATTCCTTTTATATATATAAGCCCTTTATGTGGTGTCTCTCAGACGCCCGACTGAGGCATGCTTCATATTATTATCCTTACAAGGCGTCGCTTCAGACACCCGATCGGTGCTTTCCATTTCTACTCCCTGATTGTTTACTCATGTTTTATTTGAATGATCTGCTTGCGTGCATCATGAACCTTATTTCATAACTGACGAAGTGATCATAGAATATTTCAAAACATGATTATCAGTGGCTATATTATACCTGTGTTCTTAATGTTTGCGAGTACATTCAAAGTACTCACTGGCTTGTCCCTGGCTATTGTCTTGGCCATATTTCTTGCGTGGAGAGGAGCATTGTGATGACAGCCCCGGAACCTACGCAATGGTGATAGCAACCTCGCGAAGATAGGAGTTATCCTGGTCAGCTGTCCCTGTGGGAAATGGAGTCCCATAGACGTTGATGATCTGCAAACCGCTTCCGCCATCAACCACTAGAAACCTTTTTGCTGTACTCATAGGCCAGAATGGTCTTGTACTACATATGATGTACTTTGCTTGGAGTTGCTGTATCAAGTTGGTGCCTCATCAGCTAACAGTAATCCCGGGGCTGGTGAGCACAAGGGCCATTTTCTGGGAAATTTATATCCCGAAAATCCAGTCTTGACAGATATCTTCTTCTTCTGCCAACATGGCTTGCCCTCCTGCTTGGACTTGATCTCCCATAGCTTCCTTGCCCTTGTCCTCCTCGATGGCTTCTTTGGGTCCCTCTCTTTTCAATTCCATCTTCATCAGCCAAGCATCTTCTTCTATGTTGTTGGGGGAGGAAGAAGACATGATGCCTAGCTTGATGGATCTGACAGAGAAACAGCACGAAAACAAGAACAAAGGATTTCTCCGTGATGCGGTGGTCAATACGTCGGGAGAGTATATAAATATATATTTTATCTTGGGAAACAAGCAAACAGAAGGAAAACGAAGTCGAGAAGGTGCCTGAGGGGCCCACCACCCACCAGGCGTGCCAGGAGGGGCAGGCGCCTCCTGGTGTCTTATGGGCACCTGGATTGCCTTCCCGGTTGTTTCTTATTTTCCTAAAAAAATTAATATTCCAAAGCTGACAGAAAATATTTTTGCGGGGTTTTCGAAGTCTGTTACTTACTGTATCATGTACCTCTTCCTTTTCAGGGTTCCAGAGTGTTCCGGGAGGTTTCTTTTATGTGTTCCTCCAGTGTCATGGTTTTAATAATATTGGTTTCAACATTAATAGGTGTACCTGAGATGTAGTGTTTAATTCTTTGTCCATTGACCACATTCGTGTTGGTACCTTAGGCATTAATGATCTTAGTAGCTCCAGAGCGATAAACTTCTTCGATGGCATAAGGTCCTTCCCATTTGGAAAGTAGTTTTCCTGCAAAAAATCTAAAACGAGAGTTGTACAATAGAACATGTCACCAACTTTGAATTCCCGCTTTTGGATTCTTTTGACATGCCATTTTTAACTTTTTCTTTAAATAGTTTGGCATTTTCATAAGCTTGGGTTCTCCATTCATCCAGTGAGCTAATATCAAATAACCTATTTTCACCGGAAAGTTTGAGGTCATAATTGAGTTCTTTGATTTCCCAATATGCTTTATGTTCTAACTCAAGAGGAAAATGACAAGCTTTACCATAAACCATTTTATAAGGAGACATACCCATAGGACTTTTATAAGTTGTTCTTTGGCCCAAAGTGCATCATATAATTTCTTAGACCAATTCTTTCAGGACCTATTGACAATTTTTTGTAAAATTAAATTTATTTCTCTATCACTAAGTTCAACTTGACCACTAGATTGATGATGATAGGGTGATGCAATTCTATGGTTAACATCATACTTAGCAAGCATTTTACAGAAAGCACCATGAATAAAGTGTGAACCACCATCAATCATTAAATAACTAGGGACTCCAAACCTTGGGAAAATAATTTCTTTAAGCATTTTAATGGAGGTGTTATGATCAACACTACTAGTTGGAATAGCTTCTATCCACTTAGTAACATAATCAACAGCAACCAAAATATGGGCCATTAGAGGAAGGAAAAGGTCACATATAATCAAATCCCCAAACGTCAAATGGTTCAACAATAAGTGAGTAATTCATAAGCATTTCCAAACGCTTACCAATATTAACTATTCTTTGACATTCATCACAAGACAAGACAAACTTACGGGCATCCTTGAAAAGAGTAGGCCTATAAAAACCAGATTGTAATACCTTATGCGCAGTCCTATCTCCCGCATGATGCCCTCCATAAGCTTCGGAGTGACATTTTCGTAGGATTTGTTCATGTTCATGCTCAGGTACACGACATCTAATTATACCATCTACTCCTTTATAAAGATGAGGGTCATCCCAAAAGTCATGTCTTACATCTTTGTTGGTATGTCAAACTAGGTGGTATCAATTTAGCAACAATATAATTAGCACAGTCAGCATACCAAGGAGTATTAAGACAAGCAGTTATTACAACTAATTGTTCATCAGGAAAGCTATCATCAATAGGTAGTGGGTCATCAAGGATATTTTCTAACCTAGACAGGTAATCGGCTACGGGGTTCTCATCTCCTTTCCTATCAGTAATATGTAAGTAAAATTCTTGTAGTAAGAGAACCCACCTAATGAGTCTAGGTTTAGCATCTTTCTTTTGCATACTATATTTTATAGCACCATGGTCAGTGTGAACAATTACTTTAGAATCAACGATGTAAGATCTGAATTTATCACAAGCAAACACAACTGCTAAAAATTCTTTCTCGGTGGTCGCCGTATCATTAAAAAAAAAATTTAGAGTTTTGCTGGCATAATGGATAGCATTTAATTTCCTATCAACTCTTTGTCCAAGAACAACACCTACAACATAATCACTAGCATCACACATAATTTCAAAAGGAAACACTTGTACCGTAAGGTGCTATACAAACGGTTTTTAACCCCTTTCTGAGAAAGCATTTGGAACCGTCGCCAAGTGAGTGACTACGATAGGGGGGGGTCATTCCTACACGACCCAGAAACCATCGGGGTTAGGCGAGCGGCTACTAACGATCGCCATAGAATAAACGTATGAGAAGCCGCCCTAGTCCCGCACGTTACATCTTGATGTTACGTTTCTAATCCGAGAGACATCCCAAATGATTACGCCGCTATACTCGTGTGAAAAGGGTGGACATCAACATTTAATATACTGATATGTTTGCGATAGGTATGTTATCGCACACGGTTTAAGAATGTAAAATGTATGCGGTGCGTCTACTAACGCCAACGTGTCCATTTTCATAACTGTGTGCAATTGGTATTCCTATCACACACGCACACTGGTTTGAAACATTTGTCGTATTACCATGAATTACACACGCATATGCAATGAAACTGTGTGTGTGTCTGTCAGGCATCACAAACTTTTCACGTCAAAGAACCGTATGTTCTCTATTTTTCATCGCATACGCTATTTTCTTTCTAACCGTGTGCACATTATTTTATTTGCTCCTATATAATTTTATTTTTCCCTATAATTTATTATTCGAACTGGAAATTTTGAAATATGAAACGTGGAATTCAAATTCTCAACACAATGGTTCAACAACGAATCCACAAATAAAATTATCAATATAATATGTTTAGTAATTACAGGATTAGACATCAATAACTATGGTGAACCACAATATTTATAGGTGGTAAAGGTGAAGAGACAACTATAAATCATTTTGACCGCCGATGGTGTTGAAGAAGCAGAATGCCCATAATGTGCCTTCCTGCATGCCATAGGCAGGAACAACTTTTGTCCAACCCCTTGTGACGATCGCCCACCCATCCTTCACCGCCTTCAGGGAGACTTCTAGAGCATTATCATGATATCATGAATTATATACTTTAACCTTAGTTGCCTCCACTCTGATAATGTAGTTTGCAAGGTAATCATCAGTAAATAGCTTCAAAAACCACTGAAAAGAGAAAATTTTCAGATATTGAGGTCTAATAGAGTAACTTGTGGTGGGTAGGGAAAAAAGGCAACACATTACTTACCATCCTAAAGTTCACTGTTGTCTTGGACAATGTGTAAATAAAGAGCTTAATTCCCATCACCTGTTTCTTATGCCTAACAATCTTTCTTAGTTTCCTCACTTGACGCTTGTTCAAGAATATCTCATTACCCCATATGCAAAAGGGATTGAAGCATGGATCAGTACCACTCATATATGTACCTACAAGCAACCATTAAATCTTAGAAGCTAAACAGAGATTGCACAAATGATGTAAAATACAACTACCTACGTTCCTAAGTACAAGTATTTTTAAGATTTCAGTATGAACTACATATGGATGTATATAGAATTATATATAGTTTAGATTAGAATCTAGATTCACTCATTTTGCTCCGTATGTAGTCTATATTGGAATCTCTAAAAATACTTATATTTAGCAACAGATGGTGTATAAGACATGGGATCCAGCTAACCTCAACAGCAAATAACAACATCGCCCATTGTAGCCCTGTGTAAGTACATGGAAAGCCAATGTTAACTAAAACAGGGTTAACATCTACCAAAAATAGCAAATGGTAATAAAACGGAAACATTTGTAGTGATATCTTCACTGCGAAAGAGTACCACGGTAGCAAAGGGACGGATTAAAAATGGATACAACTGTTAACTGCAATAGGCTTAACAGCATCCTAAGTCATGTTTTGTAAGTTAGTAGCCATTGAAATACTACTGTTTAAAAATGGATACAACTGTTAATTGCAACATGCTTGATACGTCTCCGTCGTATCTACTTTTCCAAACACTTTTGCCCTTGTTTTGGACTCTAACTTGTATGATTTGAATGGAACTAACCCGGACTGATGCTGTTTTCAGCAGAATTGCCATGGTGTTGTTTTATGTGCAGAAAACAAAAGTTCTCGGAATGACCTGAAACTCCACGGAATATCTTTGAATAAATAATAAAAAATCCTCGCCAAAGATGAAGACCAGGGGCCCACACCCTGTCCACGAGGGTGGGGGTGCGCCCCTCCCCCCTGGGCGCGCCCCCCTATCTCGTGGGCCCCCTGGTGGCCCTCCGACGCCAACTCCAACTCCATATATTGGCTTTCGAGGAGAAAAAATCAGAGAGAAAGTTTCATTGCGTTTTACGATACGGAGCCGCCGCCAAGCCCTAATCTCTCTCGGGAGGGCTGATCTGGAGTCCGTTCGGGGCTCCGGAGAGGGGGATTCATCGCCGTCGTCATCATCAACCATCCTCCATCACCAATTTCATGATGCTCACCGTCGTGCGTGAGTAATTGCATCGTAGGCTTGCTGGACGGTGATGGGTTGGATGAGATTTATCATGTAATCGAGTTAGTTTTGTTAGGGTTTGATCCCTAGTATCCACTATGTTCTGAGATTGATGTTGCTATGACTTTGCTATGCTTAATGCTTGTCACTAGGGCCCGAGTGCCATGATTTTAGATCTGAACCAATTATGTTTTCATGAATATATGTGAGTTCTAGATCCTATCTTGCAAGTCTATAGTCACCTACTATGTGTTATGATCCGGCAACCCCGAAGTGACAATAATCGGGACCACTCTCGGTGATGACCATAGTTTGAGGAGTTCATGTATTCACTATGTGTTAATGCTTTGTTCCGGTTCTCTATTAAAAGGAGGCCTTAATATCCCTTAGTTTCCAATGGGACCCCGCTGCCACGGGAGGGTAGGACAAAAGATGTCATGCAAGTTCTTTTCCATAAGCACGTATGACTATTTACGGAATACATGCCTACATTACATTGATGAACTGGAGCTAGTTCTGTGTCACCCTATGTTATGACTGTTACATGATGAACCACATCCGACATAATTCTCCATCATTGATCCGGTGCCTACGAGTTTTCCATATAGTGGTTTATGCTTGTTTACTTTTCCGTTGCTACTGTTACAATCACTACAAAAATACCAAAAACATTACTTTTGCTGTCTTTACTTTGTTACCGTTACCACCACTATCATATTACTTTCCTACTAAACACTTTGCTGCAGATACTAAGTTTCCAGGTGTGGTTGAATTGACAACTCAGCTGCTAATACTTGAGAATATTCTTTGGCTCCCCTTGTGTCGAATCAACAAATTTGGGTTGAATACTCTACCCTCAAAAACTGTTGCGATCCCCTATACTTGTGGGTTATCAAGACCTTTTTCTGGCGCCGTTGCTGGGGAGCATAGCTCTATTCTTTGAGTCACTTGGGATTTATATCTGCTGGACACTATGAAGAACTTGAAAGACGCTAACACAAAATTTTTTCCCTCAACTACGAGGGGAGGTAAGGAACTGCCATCTAGCTCTGCACTTGATTCACCTTCTGTTATGAGTAAGCTAGCGACACCTAAACCTACTACTGCTATGAATTCTGATATGTCGCATTTTATTGATGATGCCACTTCTGCTATGCATGGTACTTATGTTGAAACTACTTCTATGCTTGATACTACTGTGCCACTTGGTGAATTTCTAGATGAGCAAATTTCTAAGTCTAGAGAAAGAGAAATTAGTGAACCTGAACACGATGATGCTAGTGATGATGAACCTATGCCTGTTATTCCCGAGGGTTATCTTCTTAATAATGAATCTTATGAAGCTATTCTTGCTTGTCCGGATAAACCTAAACGTAAGAGGTTACTAATTAAGTGGAGTAAGGAATCTTTTAGAGGTAGGATGAGACCCGACCCTGCTTTTGCTACTTCACCTATCTGTGTTCCTGATCAGGATTATTATGATATTACTGTTGATCCAGATATAATTACTTTGGTTGAATCTGATCCTTTTTATGGCTATGAATCTGAAACTGTTGTGGCACATCTTCGTAAGTTAGATGAAATAGCTGCCCTGTTTACTAATAATCTGAGATTGCGCCCACTTTTATATACTCAAAATATTTCCGTTCTCATTAAAGGGTGATGCTAAGAAATGGTTTAATTCTCTTGATCCTGCCTGTGTGCAAAGTCCCCAGGATATGATTTATTACTTCTCTGCTAAATATTTCCCTGCTCATAAGAAACAAGCTGCTTTGAGGGAAATATACAATTTTGTGCAAATTAAAGAAGAGAGTCTCCCACAAGCTTGGGGGAGGCTTCTCAAGTTACTTAATGCTTTGCCTGATCATCCTCTTAAGAAACCTGAAATATTTGATATCTTTTATAATGTACTAACTGATGCTTCCAGAGATTACCTGGATAGTTGTGCTGGTTCTCTTTTCAGGGAAAGAACACCGGATGACACTGAAATTTTATTGAATAATATGTTGGCAAATGAAAATAATTGGGCACCTCCTGAGCCACCTCCCAAGCCAACTCCTGAGCCAGCTCCTGAGCCAATTACTGAGCCTATTCCTAAACCAACTCTGAAGAAGAGAGGTGTTCTATTTCTCAGTCCCGAAGATATGCAAGAGGCAAAGAAATCTATGAAAGAAAAAGGTATTAAAGCTGAAGATGTTAAGAATTTACCTCCTATTGAAGAAATACATGGTCTTAATTTACCACCTGTTGAAGAAGTATATGATCTCAATTACTTATTTACTGAAGAACCTCCCGATATCCCGACACAGGTAGTAAAGGTAAATTCTCTTTATAGATATGATAAAGTTGAAGTCCCTCCTACTAAAATTGCTAGTCAGTGCTTGGATGAGTTTGATGACTTTATGTTTAAGCAAGATGACTTTAATGCTTATTTTGGTAGACAATTAAAGCAGAATACCTTTATGATTAAACTCTTGAGTGATTATATGGATAATATTAGAGGTGAACTTAAACTTGTTAGCAAACATGCTTCTATGGTTACCACTCAAGTAGAACAAGTACTTAAAGCTCAGAGAGAAATGCTTGATGAAATGAATAGTAAGAAAAATGATTATGCTGTTGGAGTGGCTACTAGAACTAGTAGAATGACTCAGGAACCTTTGTATCCTGAAGGCCACCCTAAGAGAATCGAGCAAGATTCTCAAAGAAATAATATTGATGCACCTAGTTCTTCTAAAAGGAAGAAAAAGAAAAATGATAGAACTGTGCAAACTTCTAGTGAACCTATTGCTGAACCACCTGATAATCCAAATGATATCTCTATGTCTGATGCTGAAACACAATCTGGTAATGAACATGAACCTAGTGAAAATGTTAATGATGATGTTCATGATGATGCTCAACCTAGTAATGATAATGATGTAGAAGTTGAACCTGCTGTTGATCTTGATAACCCACAATCAAAGAATCAACGTTATGATAAAAGCGACTTCGTTGCTAGGAAACATGGTAAAGAAAGAGAACCATGGGTTCAGAAACCCATGCCTTTTCCTCCGAAACCATCCAAGAAAAAGGATGATGAGGATTTTGAGCGCTTTGCTGAAATGATTAGACCTATCTTTTTGCGTATGCGATTGACTGATGTGCTCAAAACAAATCCTTATGCTAAGTATATGAAGGATATCATTACTAATAAAAGAAAGATACCGGAGGCTGAAATTTCCACCATGCTTGCTAATTACACTTTTAAGGGTGGAATACCAAAGAAACTTGGAGATCTAGGAGTACCTACTCTACCATGCTCCATTAAAAGAAATTATGTTAAAACTGCTTTATGTGATCTTGGAGCCAGTGTTAGTGTTGTGCCTCTCTCTTTATATCGTAGACTTGACTTGAATAAGTTGACACCTATTGAAATATCTTTGCAAATGGCTGATAAATCAACTGCTATACCTGTCGGTATTTGTGAGGATGTGCCTGTTGTGGTTGCAAACGTTACTATTTTAACGGACTTTGTTATTCTTTATATTCCCGAGGATGATAGTATGTCTATTATTCTTGGAAGACCTTTCCTTAATACTGCAGGGGCTGTTATTGATTGCAACAAAGGCAATGTCACTTTTCATGTTAATGGTAATGAGCATACGGTGCACTTTCCGAGGAAACAACCTCAAGTTTATAGTATCAACTCTATTAGAAAAATTCCATCGATTATATTTGGAGGTTTTGAATTTCCTCTTCCTACTGTCAAAAAGAAATGTGATATACTTATTGTTGGGGATGTCCATATCCCCGTTGAGGTAACATAGTGTTATTCGAAATTTCTCCGGTTCCATGATTATCGGAATGAGTTTGTTAACAAGACTTGATCAACCTTGTTAGTGGATTCTTTTTGATGAGCATGAGATGGATGAAACTAGAAGCACAACCTTCTGTACCCTCTTTATATTTTCTGTTCTTTAGTAGAAATAAAGTAAAATAGTATTTTTCTGTCTGTTTCCTGACTTATCCGTGCAATATAAAAATATCCCAAAAATAAAAGTCCTCAGAATGCCATGCCAATTTAATATGATTTTTTCAAGAATATTTAAGGATTTTTAGTGCAAAAATTACCACGGGGGGAGCTGCCACCTGGTCACGAGGGTGGAGGGCGCGCCCTACCCCCTGGGCGCGCCCCCTGCCTCGTGGGCCCACGGTGGCCCTCCTCCACTTATTCCTGCACCCATCTTCTTCCTCTGTTTCGCACAAACCCGAAAAACCAACTCAAGCTCGTGTTCCAACAACTTTTGCTGCGATTTTCGATCTCCTTGCTCAAAGCACCTCTCGCAAAACTGCTTGGGGAGGTTGTTCCTTGGTATGTGACTCCTCCATTGGTCCAATTAGTTTTTGTTCTAGTGCTTTATTCATTGCAAATTTGTGCTGCATAGGTGACCATGTTCTTGAGCTTGCATGTCAAATATATATGGTTCCAAGTAGTTCTAATGCTTGATATATGCTCTAGGCACTTGTATGAGTAGTTGCTATCAATCTTATTGAAGTTGGTTCACTTTGTTTGAAGTTACTAAAAATTTCAGATTGTTTCAGAAATAATGAAGAGACTTTTGAGGGGCTCGTCGAGCCGAAGTTCTAAGGAGAAACAAAAGGAAGAAGAACAGAAGCCCAAATTTAATCTGCCTCGTATCGCGGAGGTCCGGCCGTGTGAATGGCCTTCCGATGACTTCTTGAGGAGTGCCGGGATTTATGAAGATTTCTATCTATTGATTGAGAATGCCGGCCTCACCAACTTCCTCCGCGACCAACGTCATCAGTATCTCTTACTCATAAATACTTTTGTGCAGAACTTCTACTTTTTCCCTAAGAAATCACCTCCAACAGTAGAGTTCCATTTATATGATGTTGCTAGGGAGATGACATTAGCTGCATTTTGCGAGGTTTGCAAAATACCTTTCGAGGCTTCTTTAGATGAACCACACCGTAATGAAGTGGAAGCTTATATTGACACTATCACTGTGGGAGAAACCAGGAAGGTTTCTGATGCAAGAATTACTAGCATACATTTCCCTGTTTTATGCTACTTTGCCTTATTTGCTAGTCGTTGCTTGATTGGTCGCGGGAACTGTGGGAACCTTAGTATTCCTGATATTATTATTTTGCTCCATGGTTTATACCGCAATAACTCTGTTAGTATGGGTGGAATTGTTGCTAGACGGTTGAGTATGAACCGTACTAAGGGCCCCATCTTTGGAGGAATTTATGCTTCACGCCTAGCTGAACATTTTGAAATGCCTATTAGGCATGAGGAGAAAGAAGAAACAGCGCTGCCCCGTGCTTATTTAGATTATAAGAGTATGGTAGCGCATGATTTTCTTGTTAACAATCGCGAAAGGGCGCTTAAATATAAATTGTACTTTGATAAACATCACCCTGAGACTATTACTTTGCCTGCTCCCTCTTTGTTTAACTTGTCTGTAGGTACTTACATTGTTCCGTGGGCGGCTGTTCAAGCCTATCGGAATCCTGCACCAGCCTCGGAACCGGAGCCTCCACGAATGTCTGTTTATTCTTGGGATCCTGAGGCGGTTGCCAGCTAGTGGGAGTCAGAGTCCTCCTCATCACATTATGATCCCAACTATTCTTCATCGCAGTACGACCCCAGCTTCACCTACGGATATGAGCCAGGTTATCCCTGGCAATAGACCAACTTAGGCCAAAAGCCTAAGCTTGGGGAGTACGTATTTCCCACCGACATTACATTCATGTTCACACACACTCATTGCTAGATGTCGGTGCTCATACTCTTTCATTGTAATATCCATGTTAGTTTAAATTTATTTTTCTAGCTTTCTTCTTGTGTGTTTGATAAACCTTAAGAAAAAAAACAAAAAAAAATTAGTTAGTCTACTTTCCATGCTTGTAGTAGAATTAAAAAGAAAACCCAAAAATATTTCCCGTCCTTCTTTTGCTTGTTGGGAGCTTTCCCGTGTAAATAGTTTTTATTTTTCTTTTCCTTTCTTTGGGGGTCGAGAAGACTATATTGAAAATGCTTAGTGGCTCTTATATGCATGATTGTTTATTTAACTTAGAGCCCATATTACTTGTCTTCTCTCTTGAGTTGAATGCTTGCAGATTCTAGCTTAGTCCAATGCACGTGCACTCTTATTATTATACACACCGTTCGGTCGTGCAAGTGAAAGGCAATAATGATGATATATGATGGACTCATTGGGATGAGAAAAGCTGGTATGAACTCGACCTCTCTTGTTTTTGTAAATATGATGATTCATCGTTCCTGATTCAGCTATTATGAAGTAAACATATTTGCAATGACATTTAGAGATTATAGTTGCTTGTGCCATGCTTGATTAGCTATGAGTTATAATGGTTAACCTTGCGTGCCAACATGCTATTGAGATGATTATGATGTGGTATGATAGGATGGTATCCTCCTTTAAATGAATTGAGTGACTCGACTTGGCACATGTTCACGCATGTAGTTGAATCAAATCAACATAGCCTTCATGATATTTATGTTCATGGTGGATTATATCCTACTCATGCTTATATTCGGTGTGAATTAATTTTAATGCATGTTTACGACTGTTGTCGCTCTCTCAGTTGGTCGCTTCCCAGTCTTTTGCTAGCCTTCACCTGTACTAAGCGGGAATACTGCTTGTGCATCCAAACTCCTTAAACCCCAAAGTTGTTCCATATGAGTCCACTATACCTTCCTATATGCGGTATCTACCTGCCGTTCCAAGTAAATTTGTATGTGCCAAACTCCAAACCTTCCAATGAAATTCTGTTTTGTATGCTCGAGCAGCTCATGTGCAACTATAGCTGCCTATATCTTCCATGCTAGGTGGGTTATTCTCAAGAGGAGTGGACTCCGCTCCTCATTCACGAGAAAGGGCCGGTAACCGGGATGCCCAGTCCCATGATCCAAAAAGATCAAAGCAAATCAAAATAATTAAACAAAACTCCCCCTGGGACCCGTTGAATGTTGGAGGCACTTGTTGTTTCGAGCAAGCCATGGATTGATGCTTGTGGAGGAGGGGGGGTATAAACCTGTACCATTCTGTTTGGGAACTGCCTATAATGCATGTAGTATGGAAGATACAACCATCTCATAGTTGTTATGTTGACAGTGAAAGTATGCCGCTCAAAATATTATTTATCTCTATTTCAAAAATCGAGCTCTGGCACCTCTACCAATCCCTGCTTCCCTCTGCGAAGGGCCTATCTATTTACTTTTATGTTGAGTCATCACCCTTCTTATTAAAAAGCACCCGCTGGAGAGCACACTGTCATTTGCATTCATTATGATTGGTTTATATTGGGTATGACTTGACTGGATATCTTTTACCATGAATTACAATGTTTAGTCAGTCCTTGATCTTTAAAGGTGCTCTGCATTTATGTTTTGCGGTCTCAGAAAGGGCTAGCGAGATACCATTTTGTTATATCATGTTATGATTATTTTGAGAAAGTGTTGTCATCCGAGTTTTATTACTATGGCTCGCTAGCTGATTATGCTATTGATATGAGTAATTGTGAGACCTACGTGTTATTGTGAGTATGGTTAGTTCATAATAATTTCTGAAACTTGAATGCTGGCTTTTCATGTTTACAACAACAAGAGCAAACAGAGTTTGTAAAAGTTTTTCTTTTTCTCTTTCAGTTTGTCAACTGAATTGCTTGAGGACAAGCAAGGGTTTAAGCTTGGGGGAGTTGATACGTCTCCATCGTATCTACTTTTCCAAACACTTTTGCCCTTGTTTTGGACTCTAACTTGTATGATTTGAATGGAACTAACCCGGACTGACGCTGTTTTCAGCAGAATTGCCATGGTGTTGTTTTATGTGCAGAAAACAAAAGTTCTCGGAATGACCTGAAACTCCACGGAGTATCTTAGAATAAATAATAAAAAATCCTCGCCAAAGATGAAGACCAGGGGGCCCACACCCTGTCCACGAGGGTAGGGGGCGCGCCCCTCCCCCTGGGCACGCCCCCCTACCTCATGGGCCCCCTGGTGGCCCTCCGACACCAACTCCAACTCCATATATTGGCTTTCGAGGAGAAAAAAATCGGAGAGAAAGTTTCATCGCGTTTTACGATACGGAGCCGCCGCCAAGCCCTAATCTCTCTCGGGAGGGCTGATCTGGAGTCCGTTCGGGGCTCCGGAGAGGGGGATTCGTTGCCGTCGTCATCATCAACCATCCTCCATCACCAATTTCATGATGCTCACCGCCGTGCGTGAGTAATTGCATCGTAGGCTTGCTGGACGGTGATGGGTTGGATGAGATTTATCATGTAATCGAGTTAGTTTCGTTAGGGTTTGATCCCTAGTATCCACTATGTTCTGAGATTGATGTTGCTATTACTTTGCTATGCTTAATGCTTGTCACTAGGGCCCGTGTGCCATGATTTCAGATCTGAACCAATTATGTTTTCATGAATATATGTGAGTTCTAGATCCTATCTTGCAAGTCTATAGTCACCTACTATGTGTTATGATCCGGCAACCCCGAAGTGACAATAATCAGGATCACTCCCGGTGATGACCATAGTTTGAGGAGTTCATGTATTCACTATGTGTTAATGCTTTGTTCCGGTTCTCTATTAAAAGGAGACCTTAATATCCCTTAGTTTCCAATAGGACCCCGCTGCCACGGGAGGGTAGGACAAAAGATGTCATGCAAGTTGTTTTCCATAAGCACGTATGACTATTTACGGAATGCATGCCTACATTACATTGATGAACTAGAGCTAGTTCTGTGTCACCCTATGTTATGACTGTTACATGATGAACCACATCCGACATAATTATCCATCATTGATCCGGTGCCTATGAGTTTTCCATATACTGGTTTACGCTTATTTACTTTTCCGTTGCGACTGTTACAATCACTACAAAAATACCAAAAACATTACTTTTGCTGTCTTTACTTTGTTACCGTTACCACCACTATCATATTACTTTCCTACTAAGCACTTTGCTGCAGATACTAAGTTTCCAGGTGTGGTTGAATTGACAACTCAGCTGCTAATACTTGAGAATATTCTTTGGCTCCCCTTGTGTCGAATCAACAAATTTGGGTTGAATACTCTACCCTCGAAAACTGTTGCGATCCCCTATACTTGTGGGTTATCAATGCTTAATAGCCATTGAAACCGGTACTGATAAAAATGCAATTGGCAGAGTTAAACATCACAAGGCAGGTGCTGCCAGAGCAGAGAATGGCCCAGTTTTCTATAAAAAGGTAGGGAAAATGATGTAGGGTAGAACCCTAATCGGTCGATCCTTCACGAAAGGAGCGGATCCCGCGAACAACACGAGGAACACAAAGAGGAAACGAGGGAAATCACAAGCGGAGACACAAGAGGAACACTCAAACTAACAAGAACAAGTCACACAAGTGCTAGATCCTCGAATACATAAGAGAAGATACACGATCCACGGACAACTAAGGACGATACAAGGGTAGCCAGTCTTCTCTGTGAGGAGGTCTTGAGTTCTTCCCTAAAGAGGGGTCTTGAATCCGCTTGGGGGGATCTTATCCGGTGGAGGCTCGAATCTCCGTGGAGAAGGTAACCAAGTGGATGAGCAAAGCTCTCACACAAACATGAGCTAAACCTTTGCTAACCCAGAAAGTTGTATGGGGTGGAGTATATATAGTCTAGGGGGGAGAAGGGATACACGGGCCTCGGCCCTTCACTGTGCGCAGACAGGGGAGGCCGGATGTCTGAGCTGGTCGGGCCGGATGTCTGGGCTTTCAGGCGACGCTGGATGTCCGGGGTGGGGGCCGGATGTCCGGGCTGGAGTGCTGGCATTTGCTGCTCTCGGGTTCAGAGGGGCTGGATTTTCGGGCCGGTGGCCGGATATCTGGGGGCTCGGGAGAGGCCGGATGTCCGGGCTGCCGGGGCCGGATGTCCAGGGCCTGTAGCTTCCGGCAGTTGTGCTGCTGTAGTGGAAGACGCTCCAGGGGCCGGATGTCCGGGGCCTGGGAGATGCTCTTGGCTCCTTTCGTTGGCTCTCTTCATCCGTGGACTTGGGGACTTGTACATCTTCATGCGCATCTTCGGGAGGGCCCTCTTGGTGCCTAATCATGCACAACACCTCGGACATAGGTAGTAGCCATGTCTCATGCATAGGAAGTGAAAGTTCGGAGAGGAGTGAGTTCACCTTATCTTCGATAGCTTTGCTTCGGGCTCGTGTCATTGGTCCAAGTGGTGTCGTTGGAGGTGTGGTTGCGTCCATGGGGATGATCTTGGGATGCTCCACATCATCTCCCGTCCCTTGGGGAAGATCCGTCCTCGAATCGAAATCCTCATCACCATGGTAGGGCGAGAGATCTTTTATGTTGAAGATGTCTCTCACAGAGTACTTGTCACGAGGGATGTCGATCTTGTATGCGTTGTTGTTGTAACATGCAAGCACCTTGAATGGTCCATCCGCGCGTGGTCTAAGTTTGGACTTGCGTTCTTGGGGAAAGCGGTCCTTGCGAAGGTGTAGCCACACGAGGTCTCCAATGTTGAATATCATAGGGTGCTTGTTGACGTTGAGATTGGTCGCAAGGCGTTGTACTTGGCGCTCGATGGTGTTTCTTGTATCTTCATGCACTTTCTTGAGATGGGTCGCTCGTGCACTTGTGTCCAAATTGATGCGCTCTTGGAGTGGTAGAGGGAGAATATCCAATGGTGACAAAGGGTTGACTCCATAGACGACCTCGAAAGGGGACTTGCCGGTTGTTGAGTGTCTTGCTCGGTTGTAGGCGAACTCGGCGATGGGTAGACACTCCTCCCACTCCTTGATGTTCTTCTTGATGAGTACTCGAAGTAGAGCGGAGACTGTGCGGTTTGTCACCTCCGTTTGGCCGTTGGTTTGAGGATGGTACGCCATGGAGAAGTGTAGCTTGATTCCAAGCTTGGCACATAGGGTCTTCCAAAAGTAGCTAAGGAACTTGACGTCGCGGTCCGAGATGATGGTCTTTGGGACACCATGGAGACGCAATATTTCCCTACAAAAGAGATTAGCAACATGTGAAGCATCGTCTATCTTGTTGCAAGGAATAAAATGTGCCATTTTTGAGAAACGGTCCACAACGACAAATATGGAATCTTTCCCATTTCGAGTCCTAGGCAAACCGAGTACAAAGTCCATGCTAATGTCTTCCCATGGTTGGTAAGGAATTGGTAGAGGCATATAGAGGCCATGAGATTGAGCTTTGAACTTAGCTTTGCAACATGTAGAACATCGGTTGGTGAAATGATTGACGTCCCAAAACATCTTGGGCTGAAAGTAGTTCTTCAAGAGCGTGGCGAACGTCTTGTCACGTCCGAAATGTCCCATTAAGCCTCCTGCATGCGATTCCTACAAATGCAATAAACAAAGAGACGACTCGGGGATGCAAAGTTTGTTAGCTCTCATAAGATAGCCATCTTTGATGTAATAGCGTTCCCAAGATGTATTCGACAAACACTTGGCATAAGGAGTAGCAAAAGTTGCATCATGCTCATACAAGTCTTTGATATGCTCGAAGCCAATGACATCTAACTCAAGTTGTGTGACAAGCATGCATATGCGGGAAAGAGCATCTGCTACTATGTTTTCTTTACCCTTGATGTACTTGGTGACATAAGGAAAAGAGTCAATAAATTCACTCCATTTAGCATGACGCTTGTTCAACTTGGTTTGACCCTTAAGATACTTGAGGGTCTCATGATCGGAATGAATGATAAACTCATGGGGACGAAGGTAATGTTCCCATTCATGCAAAATGCGGACTAAAGCATATAGCTCTTTGTCATAGATGGGGTAATTGAGTTGCGCTCCGGAAAGTTTCTCACTAAAGTAAGCTATGGGGCGCTTCTCTTGCGTTAACACACCCCCTATGCCATTACCACTAGCATCGCAATGAATCTCAAAAGGTTTGTCAAAGTTGGGTAAGGCAAGCACAGGAGCATGAGTAAGCAAGTTCTTAAGCTCATTGAAAGCGGTATCTTGGGATGGTCCCCAATCAAAAGGTGCATTCTTCTTGCTCAAAGCATGCAAAGGCGAAGCAATGGTGCTAAAATCCTTTACAAAGCGACGATAGAAACCTGCAAGGCCAAGAAAACTACGCACTTGATGCAAGTTGGTTGGTTGCGGCCAAGTCTTAATAGCATCAATCTTGGACTCATCAACATGAACACCCTTAGAAGAAATAACAAAACCCAAGAAAATGAGCTTATCAACACCAAAAAGGCATTTCTCCATATTAGCATAGAGGCGCTCTTTTCTAAGAGTTTGCAAAACGGTGCGGACATGGGTGACATGCTCTTTGCTAGATTTGCTAAACACAAGAATGTCATCGAAGTAAACCATGAAAAGTATACTAATGTAAGGGCGAAAGATATGATTCATAAGGCGCATAAAAGTGCCCGGTGCTTCCGAAAGACCCATAGGCATGACTAACTACTCATACAAACCAAACTTGGTTTTGAAGGCGGTTTCCATTCATCACCCTCTTGTATGCGGATTTGATAGTAACCACTCTTAAGATCAATTTTGGAAAATATAGTGGCACCGCTAAGCTCATCAAGCATATCATCTAGGCGTGGAATGGGGTACCTATAGCGAACGGTGATAGCATTGATAGGTCTACAATCGGAGCACTTGCGAAAGCTACCATCACGTTTTGGCACAAGAATGACCGGGACGGCACAAGGGCTCAAACTCTCACGCACATGTCCATGGTCGATAAGATGTTTTACTTGCCTTTGTATTTCTTTTGTTTCTTTGGGGTTGACATGGTATGGAGTTTTGTTCGGAAGAGGTGCTCCGGGGATGAGGTCGATTCGGTGCTCAATGCCTCGTAGAGGAGGTAGACCCGGAGGTAGCTCATCGGGGAAAACATCTTGAAATTCTTGCAAAAGAGAAGAGAACACTAGAGGAAGAGTGTGAGAAGTGTTAGTTTGTGGTGCATTGTCCTTGCACACGAGGACGTAGTGTAGGACACTAGATGGGTTCTCACACACTTCTCTTATCTCACGTTTGGTGGCAAATAGAACTAGGTTTTTGTTTTTGCTCATCGTGGAGGCACTCGATTTTGGCTTGTGGCGCTCACTCTCTTTTTGGTGGCTCGCTCTCTCACTATGATCTCCATGATGGGTGGCTTGCTTGTCGGCGATCACTTGACTTGGCAACATTGGACGAAGGACGTACTCCTTGCCCTTCATCTTGAAGATGTAGTAGTTCGTTCGGCCGTTGTGGATGACTCCTCTATCGAATTGCCATGGTTGTCCAAGGAGAAGATGACAAACGGTCATTGGAACGACGTCGCACTCCAAGGTGTCTTCGTAGGCGCCGATTTTGAAGGAGACTTATACTCGGTGCTCGACTTGGATGGTTCCAGAGTCACTAAGCCATTGGACATTGTATGGATGTGGATGCTTCGTCTTGGGCAATTGGAGCTTGGAGCAAAGTTCTTCACTTGCGAGATTATGACAACTCCCTCCATCGATGATGACCTTTACGGATCGTCCATTGATGCCGGCCTTGGTGTGGAATATGTGGCATCGTTAGTCTTCTTCTTGGTGATGTTGGAGAGTCAAGACTTTGGAGACAACAAGTGCGGGACTTGAGTCTTCATCACAAAAGACTTGTTCTTCTTCATTGTTCACTTGCCAGTGCATGGCGACTTGCTCGAGGGCTTCCATTTCGCCTTCGCTCATGGAGTCATAAGTGCCATCGTCATGGAAGAGCATGGTTCGCTTGTTGGTGCACTCGTATGACTTGTGGCCTCGGCCTCCGCAAGTGAAACACTTGAAGGAACTCATCTTGACGGTCTCATCGGTTCGGGTTGATGATGATGAAGCTCTCGGCTTGAAGTTGCTCGTAGGAGGATGTCTTGTAGTTGACGAAGCTTTCTTAGAAGTAGACTTGTCGATGTTGGAAGTAGAAGGTCTTGTAGTCGATGTTGGAATCGTTGAAGCTTGGTTGTTGGAGAAGCCGTATGACTTGGATGCGAACTTGGCATACTTGAAATCATCTTGCACTTGGCGTTCCACTTTGGTAGCTTGGTGCACTAGCTCGATGAGATTTGAGTATGGTTGGAAGTCGGCGATCTTCTTGATAGGATGATTGAGTCCATTCAAGAAACGTGCCATTGTTTGCTCATCATCTTCCATGACATTGGCTCTTATCATTGCAATCTCCATCTCCTTGTAATATTCTTCAATGCTCTTTGTTCCTTGCTTGAGTTGTTGGAGTTTCTTGAAGAGGTCGCGGTTGTAGTAGGTTGGTACGAAGCGTGCTCTCATGACATCCTTCATTTGCGCCCAAGTAGTGATGGGTGGTTCACCTCTTGCCTCTCGGCGCTCTATGATTTGTTCCCACCAAATGAGGACATAGTCTTGGAACTCAAGGGATGCCATCGCGATCTTCTTCTCTTCTTCATTATTGTGCAAACAGAAGATCTTGTCAACCTTCAATGCCCATGAAAGGTACTCTTCGGGATCGTTGCTTCCGATGAACTTGGGCATGATGAACTTGAGTTTTCCATAACGTTGCTCTTCATTGTGTTGGCGTCGAGGATGATGACGCCCATGTTGTTGATGATTGATCAACTCATGGTGCTCTTGGCACGGAGGGTTGTTATCATCATGTTGTTCTTGCCGTGGAGGATCTCCATTGTCTTCATGCTCTGGATTGACTTGTTGTTCCTGGCGAGCTTGTGGAGGAGCTCGTCGAGCTCGAGGAGGAACTTGACGATGCACGCAAGCTTGAAATCTTCGTTCATGAATTTCTTCGCGAAGTGCTTCCTCTTGTTCACGGGCTTGTCGGCTGCGGTCGGCTACGGCTCGACTCGAATCGCGTAGATCTTGTTGCGCCGCAAGTGCTTGAGCGTCACGGAGTTGTTGTTCTTGACGTTGTGCCACGGCATCTCGAGCATTTTGGTGTAGACGCGCTCGCTCTTCCTCTTCATGTTGGCGTTGTCGTTGCCGTTCTCCTGCTAGCGCAAAGGCCTCTTGAGTTTGACGTTGTCGGCGCTCTTGAGAGTCGGTGTCTCGTAGGGGATTGAGGCTTGCTTGATGGTTGGTGCACGCGGCTCGGCGAAGGGTGTTCGATGTCGGTGTACTTGAGCCGGAGAGGGTAAAGTCGGAGTGGCGGCTTGAACGACTCCTTCTTGAAGTGGAAGAAGAGTAGTTGAGCAACAAAGCACGAATTTCGTCCATCCTTGCGTCATTATCTTGCTTGTGATCGTCGAGCTTGTGGTCGAAGTTGTCCCTTGTACGTTGCTCGGAAAGTCGCAAGTCGGCGGCGAGGTTGTCGATGCGTTCAGTCATAGCTTGTTGCTCTTGATGCAAAGCATGTTGTGCACCAAAGAGATGACTCTTGGTGACGAAGGAGTTCATGTCGTCGTCTTGCTCCATGAAGAGTGTGTTGGTAGAAGTACTTGGCCTATCCATCATTCCAAGACAAATGTGAGTGGTAGAAAGAGAAGAACGAGTTTCAAATGTACCTTGACCGAAGTCGAAAGTGGATCGAGGATCACTCCAATGTAGGACAAGGAAATAGCACAATTGGTACTAGTTCTTGTCGGTTTCTCACACCTACACAAGTAAAAGCTTTTGGTGGAGCTTGGTTAGGATGGTGGCACAAAATTTGATGCAATTGTAAGTGAGCTTCAATAATGTTGGAAAAGATTCGCAAGATGCAATGTAACAAGTAGACCAAGCATATAAGGTACACGGAAACACACACGCAAAAAGATAAGTGGGGTTGTGCAACCAAGGGTGAGCCAAAATGTGGAATCCACAAAAATGCTCTTGTTGCACAACACTAGAGAGACACTAGCACGATTGCACAATAGACGGATACAAGAACTTGTGCACAACCTACTTAGCAAAAATGCAACGACTTCTATCCCAAATATTTCTTTATGAAAGGTGTTGCTATGATATGATCCAAGATGATCGAGTATGACAATCTTAATGTTGTAAGATGCTATGGTTCTTGCTTAAAAGCTCTTTGCTTATCTTTTCTCTTTGCTTAAAAGCTTGTTTGGCTCTTTGATGTTTGAGCTCTTTTCTCATGCAATGCTTGACGAACCAAGATAGCAAATGAGTATGGGATGACAACTTTGTGACATAAGAGATGATACGAATATATGCAACAATGATGTATGTATGCTATGGGAAGTATGATCACTAATGTGCACAAGTCTCGTTGCCGGCAATACCCAATGGCTAGTCTCGATGGGTAAGCAACGCAAAGGAGTAAGGCTATGATGGCTATCAATGTAATGGAAAGAGTGATATGTCCAATACCAAGATGAGGTTACCGGTCTTGATTCCGGTATGGTGTCAAAATGGTGGCATGAATACCAAGATGTAGTCGAGGTGGTCGTTGTTGATGACGATGTAGGACGACGGTGATGATGTAGGACACGTCCGTGGCGAAGATGAGCGGCGGTGATGTCGATGTTGAACCGTACCTAGATAGCCGAAACACAAAATGATAAGGAACCGCACTCAAATTCTCAAACCTCGAAGTAGCAAATGTGTCGGAGAGCGAAACAGTCCAAAAATGGTTGGGTTATGCGGAAGTGGTGGAGGTATGCGGAAGTATATATGGTATATGTTGGGCACCAGAACAAAATTTGGTGGAAATTGGGCGGAAAATAGGGCGGTGGATGGAGATGTTGCTGCCAGGGGTCGGATGTCCGGGTGCAAGGATAATTGACAAACCGACCAGTCGACCTAATGAATTCGAATCAGGCAGGCTTACTGGCTTTGGAGGTGACATCGTCGTCAGCTTCCTCGTCGGCTGGAGTCTTGTCAATATCCATATCAGTCGCAGCAGAGGTCAGGCTATACAGGTTCATCATCCACTCGGTCGGAACAAGAAAAACCGGTCAGAACAGGAAATCGGTCGGAACAAGTAAATACGAGAAGAACGTTTACCCACAGGCAACAGGGGCGTCCATCTTGATTCTAGGCAAGGTCTTCCAAGCCTTCGAAGGATTAATTTTGGGCTGCTTGGTGACCTTCTCAGTCAATTCTGGAGTTGAGGACCGGGCGCGCTTGTGAGATGGATCATTCGACGCCACAACTTTGCCGCGCTTGCTCGAGGGATCATGGCGCAGCTTCGATCGACGTTCAGAACGAGGCGGTGAGTCGGCCACTTCCTCATCGTCCGACTCGTCGCTCTCGTCTTCATCATCGTCACCAGGGAACTCCCACTCGCCGCTCTCGTCGGCACTGTCCTCGCCCTCGTGGTCTTGCTCCAGAGCTTGTTCACCGTTGGGCATTGAATACATCTCCGTGTAGATCTGCGAAACAAGGGACCGATCATAAGTCAGTCGGATCAACAGTCAGTCGGAAAATACGTTCAAAAACTCAGTTATGATGACCAGAACTTATCTGGCAGGTTGTTGTTGCTGAAAGGGTCGGCTCTCCTAGCACCTCTGGGGTTGTCCTTGTTTCCGGTGATACCCATCAACCAATCGGCCACTGTTTTGTCCTCCACCTCCTCCGGATGAACCCGAGCAGTGTCGCCAGCCCCAGAGTACATCCACATGGAGTGGTCGCGAGCTTGGAGAGGTTGGATCCACCGACTGAGGAACACCTCGAGCAGATCCATACTGGTGACACCTTGGTTGATCAGTTGGACTACTCTCTTGACTAGCATGCCTGTCTCTGCCTTGTCCGCAGTGGTCACTTTCAATGAAGATGGAGTTTGAACGCGGTCAAGAGAGAAAGGGGGAGCCCGGTCGACTGGCCTGGGGTCATGATATCCTGGCAGTAGAACCAGGTCGACTGCCAGCCCCTGACCGTCTCCGGAAGTGTCATCAGGGGAAAAGAACTCCTTTTCCTCTTCTGAATGCCCAGACCCCCACACATGTGAATAACGTGGGTCTTCTCATCGTTTGAGTTCGCTTTCTTCACAGTTTGGGATCGGATGGTAAAAATGTGCTTGAAAAGACCCCAGTGCGGTCGGCACCCCAGGAAATTGTCACACATGGAGACAAATGCAGCAAGATATGTGATGGTATTGGGAGTAAAATGGTGGAGTTGGGCACCAAAGAAATTCAGGAAACCTCGAAAGAAGGGGTGTGGTGGAAGCGAGAAGCCGCGGTCGACATGGGTGGCGAGCAGAACACACTCACCCGGTCACGCCCGCGGCTCCGCTTCCCCCCTCGGCAGACGCGCAGATTTATGGACGATCAGCCCTAACTCTGCCATATCATCCAAGTCCACCTGCTGAAGCGAAGATCGGATCCAATCTCCTTGGATCCAACCCGACGGCAGCCCCGGGCATGATGAAGACCCCCGATTCATCTTCTTGTTCTTCACTGCCCCCGTCGCCTTCTTCGCACGCTCTAGCACCGCCGTTTTGTCATTCCCCATGGCAGCGGAGCTGTGGCGTCGAGAGCGGTTGGGCTAGACGGAGTGGAGATGCGAGGGGAAGAAGAAGGGAAATGGACGCGCACAGTGCAAATGCCTTGACCTTGCCGCTTTTAAAGGCCCGCTTCCGAGTGGCTGACGTGTGGGCCCGAGCTATCCTGTCAAATCCCCCAACAGTCGCACATGGGATACGTGGCGAAAAAGGTGGTGCGGAAATCAAAACATCCTATTTATCTACTCCACTTACCCCGGAGCGCTCCGCCTGACACGCTTCCACCAAAATTTCGAATCCCGTGAAATCCGGGATCCTCTACAACCGATCACGCCAAAGATTTCATGTCAAAGATGTCACTCGACAGATGTCATTGTATAAGCCAGTCGGCAATTTCTGAATCGATCAAGGCGACTGAAACGAAGCCGAAGTTCTAACAACTGGCCTCCACCGTGAGATGAAGACAAGGCAAAGCCAGAGCAGAGGCAAGGTTAACTCCATCCTTCTTTTTTCACTCAAACCTGATCCATTCGGGGGTTAATGATGAGGACACGAACCTGGGGTAGGGTAATAGGCCTGACCTATACGTCCTACCTAAGGTCCTTGTCCTATGAACAAAAGAAGTTCAAGAATCAGAAGAAGGGATCCAGCAAAGGTGTCTAGTGAAGTCCACTCGACCTACCATTCACTCGGAGATCTCTCTTAATCCAGGTCACTCGACCATGAAACCACTCGACATATAAGAAGACCTAAAGCTGCTCTACGCAGCAACGGTCGGGTATTTACTCATATATTTAATGATCATTTGTAGAACTTTAATACAGGCGTTACCTGTAACGCCACCCCTTTATGTACATTGAATCATATGTAACGGAGGGGAGCTGGGGTCCTGGCGCACTCTGTATGAGCCACCCCCTCCTCTGGGACAAGGGTTCGCACCCCCTATGACACACATGCTCATAATCCAGTCGACCGCCTCCAGGCTCCCAGACGTAGGGCTATTACTTCCTTTGAGAAGGGCCTGAACTCGTTAAACCTGCGTGTACAACTCCTCCATAGCTAGGATCTTGCCGCTACATTCCTACCCCCTATTCTACTGTCAGACTTAGAACCATGACATTATGTCTTTCTCTTTGTATCGTATACTTAAATTGAATAAGTTGACACCTACTCAAATTTCTTTACAAATGACTGAAAATCAACTTTTATACCCATTTGTATTTGTGAGGATGTGCCTATTGTGGTTATAAACGTTACTATCTTAATGGACTTTGTTATTCTTGATATTCCCAATAATGGTAGTATGTCGATCTTCCTTGGTAGACCTTTTTAAATATTGTAGGGGCTGTTATTGATTGCAACAAGGGCAATGTCACTTTTCATGTTAATGGTAATGAGCATACAGTACACTTTCCGAAGAAACAACCTCAAGTTCATAGTATCAATTCTATTGGAAAAATTTCAACTATTACTATTGGAGGTTTTGAATACCCTCTTCCTACTTTAAAAAAAATATGATATTCTTATTGTTGGGGACATGCATATCCCCGTTGAGGTAACCTAGTGTTATTCGAAAATTCTCTGGTTTCATCTCATTCGGAAGAAGTTTGTTCATAAGACTTGATCAACCTTGTTAATGGATTCCTTTTGATGGGCATGAGATGGATGAATTTAGAAAGCACAACTTTCTGTACCCACCTTTTATTTTCTGTTATTTAGAATAAATAAAGCAAAAATAGTATTATCCGTATGTTTTCTGAACTATCTGTGCAATAAAAAATGTCCCGAAAATAAAAGTTTTGCAAATACACTGAAAATTTAGTATGAATTTTTATAGAATATTTAAGAATTTTTTACACTAAGAACACACCAGGGGGCGGTACCAGTGGACCACATGGGTGGAGGGCGCGCCCTACCCCCTGGGCGCACCCCCTGCCTTGTGGGTCCCACATAGGCCCCCCTCACTTATTCCAGCACCCATCCACTTCATCTTCCTCCGGAAAAAATCATCCCATTTCTCAAACCCGTGTTCTTGCTCATCTTACTGCCATTTTCGATCTCCTTGTGCAAAGCTCCATTTGCAAAACAGTTTTGGGGGATTGTTCTTCGCTATGTGACTCCTCCAATGGTCGAACTAGTTTTTGTTCTAGTGCTTTATCTATTGCAAGTTTTTGCTGCTGTGGTGACCTTGTTCTTGAGCTTGCATGTCAAATTTGTATGATCCAAAGTTGTTTTTATGCATGATATAGCCTCTAGAAACTTGTAGGAGTAGTTGCTATCAATTTTGTTGAGTTTGGTTCACTTTTATTTTGAGTCACTAAAAAATTTAGAAATTTTTCAGAGGAATAAAAATGTTTAGGAGGATATACCAAGGTGGTTCCTCAAGGAAGCAAGCCCCAAGGCTCGTGATACGTGAGCCGGACCTTGAACCACCAAGGGAAGCTCAAGTACGGCCTTGCGAATGACCGTTGGATCAATTCATGACTAATGCAGGTTTCAAGGAGGAATTTGATGCGTACATCCAAAATGCTGATCTGGAGGACTTCGTGTCAGATAAGTGTCAATAGTACTACCACCTAATAGAGTCGAAGGTGTCCTGATGTTTCGATGAGATGGTGGCTATCATTTTCTATGGGAGTCGACCTTGACGATCCGACTATTAACGTGCGAGACGTCGCACCTTAGCAATCGCTAAACCAACTTCCGAGGGGTTATTGACCACGCCGGAGCACGATCAACCTGACCACGAGGGTCTGTTTCCTGTGAGCAAACGAAGAACAAGCAAGAAACTGAGATTGCAATCTGGATGTTGCGAATTTAAGATGAGAGCTTTATAGATTAAGGTGGGGTTCTGTGACGCCTTGGTCTTGTTGTTTAACACAAACGAAGTACGCGAAGTTGCAACTATGAGGAACTTTTACTCTAAACAAAACCCAAAGTCTAAACGATGCCCTAAGGGCTGTATATACGGAGGAAGAGGGGGGACTTTCGTGGCCCTTGGAGGAGGGGTCTGAAACCAACCCTAACTCTTGTTTCCCCACACATACGGACTCTAAAAATAGCCTATACTTAAGTATTCCAAAAATACATGGGCCTGGCCCAAAAATAAGGTGATGCGGCACCTAGGATAGCCTCTGGATGAAATTTATGAAGTGGCATCTTGTATATTTCGTCCAAGGCTTCATGCACTCATTATGGTTGCTTCAAAGTCTTAGAATCATCACTTGTAACTCCGTTCTTGTTCCCCTTGCGCACACCATCATCTCCATGCTTGAACTTGCTCCAAGGTTGATCTTTCTTGTCCAAGCTCGGCCCTTCATTTGTAACCAAAACAAATGTATCCAATTTAGGCAGCATCATATTCTCATGAACATTAGAATCGTTACCAAGAAACGAAAGTACCTGGTAATTTAATTGGCGTGCGCGAGCTCTAGTAATTGGTCCAATATGTATAGCAGTAGGGGTTGTGGGTGTAACAATGGTATTGATGTCCTCATCACCACCTCACTGTTTCATTTGTGCGAATATTTGAGTTTACATCCTAGTAAAACCCCGACTACAACTTTGGATATCCGCCAGGCCAGCCGTGGCCGTAGACCAACTTAGGCCAAAAGCATAAGCTTGGGGGAATATGTATTTCTCACCGATATTACATTCATGTTCACACACTCATTCCAGTTGTCAGTGTTCATAATTTTTCATTGTATTATCCATGGTAGGTTTTTCTTTTTCTCGCTTTCTTCTTGTGTGTTTAAAAAACTTTGAGAAAACCAAAAAAAGTTGTAGCTTCTTTTTAGTTTCCTTTCCATATTTATTTACTAGTATTAAAAGAAAACCGAAAAAGATTTCTCGTTCTTCTTTTGCTTGTTGGGAGTTTTCCCGTGTAAATAGTTTTTCTCGTTCTTGTTTTACTTTCTTTAGAAAAACAAAAACTCCAAAAATATTTCAATGTGTTTCTTTGAAATTCTTTTTCCTTTCTTTGGGTCGAGAGGAGAAGACCACGATGAAAATGTTGAGTGGCTCTCCTATGCATTATTATTGATCTAACAAAGAGCCCATATTACCTTGTCTTCTCCTTTTGATAAATGTTTGCAAATTCCAGCTTAGTCCAATGCACACGCACTATTATTATTATCCACACCATTCAGTCGTGCAAGTGAAAGGCAATAATGACGATATATGATGAAATGATTGATATGAGGAAAAGCTAGTATGAATTCGATCTATTTTTTGTAAATATGATTAGCTCATCGTTCTTGATTCAGCCCATTAGGAATGAAACATGTTTGCAATGAGAACTAGATATTATAGTTACTCATTCCATGCTTAATTAGCTAGGAGTTCATAATGGTTCACCTTGTGTGCCAACATGCGCTTAAAATTGTTGTGATGTAGTAGGGTAGAATGGTATCCTCCTTTGAATGATTCGAGAGGCTTGACTTGGCGCATGTTCATGCATGTAGTTGAAACAAAATCAACATAGCCTCCACGATATTTATGTTCATGGTGATTTATATCCTACTCATGCTTGCACTCAATGTTGGTTAATCTCAATGCATGTTTATGACTGTTGTCGCTTTCTATTTGGTCGCTCCTCAATATCTTGCTAGCCTTCACTTGTACCAAGCGGGAATACTGCTTGTGCATCCACTTCCATAAACCCAAAGTTGTTCCATATGGGTCCACCATACCTACCTATATGCAGTATTTACCTGCCATTCCAAGTAAATTTGCATGTGCCAAACTCTAAACCTTCAAATAATAACCTATTTTGTATGCCCGAATCACTCATGTAGCGAATGGGGGCTGTTAGTATCTTCCATGGTAGGTAGGTTATTCTCACGATGAGTGTTGATTCACTTGTCATTCATGAGAAAGTGGCTCATATTCAGGATGCCCAGTTCCCTACTCAAATCAAAACATAACTTCAAACAAAACTCCCCCAGGACTTTTGTTTGTATGGACGGTACCCGTTGTTTCAAACCAGCCATGGAATGTGCTTGTTGGTGGAGGGGGAGTAAAAACTTTACCATTCTATTTGGGAACCGCCTATAATGTATCTAGCATGGAAGATACCGAGATCTCTTGGTTGTTATGTTGACAATGAAAGCATACCACTCAAAATATTATTTATCTCTGTTTTAAAAGCTCGAGCTCTGGCACCTCTGCAAATCCCTGCTTCCCTCTGTGAAGGACCTATCTATTTACTTTTATTGCCATGTCATCATCCTCTTATAAAAAGCACTAGTCAGAGAGCACCACTTTCATTTGTATGCGTTGTTATTATTTGATATTGAGTATGACTGTGATTGGATCTCTTTTGCCATGAATTCCAATGTCTAGTCAGTCCTTGATCTTCAGGGTTGCTCTACATTTATGTTTTGCGGTCTGAGAAAGGGCTAGCGAGATACCATTTTGTTATATCATATCATGATTGATTTTAAAAAGTGTTGTCATCCGATATTTATTATTATTGCTCATTGATTGATTATGCTACTGATATGAGTAAATGTGAGAGCTAAATGTTATTGTGAATATGGTTAGTTCATAATCTTTGCTGAAAACCTAAATGCTGGCTATACATATTTGCAATAACAAGATCAAACAGAGTTTGTAAAAGTTTTTCTTTATCACTTTCAGTTTGTCAACTGAATTGCTTAAGGACAAGCAATGGGTTAAGCTTGGGGGAGTTGATATGTCTCCATCGTATCTACTTTTCCAAACTCTTTTGCCCTTGTTTTGGGCTCTAGTTTGCATTATTTGAATGGAACTACTCGGACTGACGTTGTTTTCAACAGAATTGCCTTGGTGTTATTTTTGTGTAGAAATAAAAGTTCTTGGAATGACCTAAAACTTTACGTAAAATATTTTTGGAATAAATAAAAATATTGGCGAAAGAATCAAACTAAGGGACCCACCGGCTGTCCACAAGGGTGGAGCGCGCCCCCCCTTAGGTCGCGCCCCCTGCCTTGTGGGTCCCTTGGACCTCCACCGACCTCAACTTCAACTCCATCTATTCACTTTCGGGGAGAAAAAACAGAGAGAAGGATTCATCGTGTTTTACGATACGGAACCGCCGCCAGCTCATGTTCTTCATCGGGAGGGCAAATCTGGAGTCCGTTCGGGTCTTCGGAGAGGGGAATACATCAACATCCTCATCACCAACATTCCTCCATCACCAATTTCATGATGATCACCGCCGTGCGTGAGTAATTCCATCGTAGGCTTGTCGGACAGTGATGGGTTGGATGAGATTTATCATGTAATCGAGTTAGTTTTGTTAGGGTTTGATCCCTAGTATCCACTATGTTCTGAGATTGATGTTGCTATGACTTTGCTATGCTTAATGCTTGTCACTAGAGCCCGAGTGCCAGGATTTTAGATTTGAACCTTTTATGGTTTCATGAATATTTTTTTTTCTTGATCCTATCTTGCAAGTTGTAGACACCTATTATGAGTTGTGATCCGCATACCCCAAGGTGACAATAATTGAGATCTTTCTGGTGATTATCGTAGTTTGAGGAGTTCATGTATTCACTAAGTTCTAATGCTTTGGTCTGGTTCTCTATTAAAAGGAGGCCTTAATATCCCTTAGTTTCCATTAAGACAAAAGATGTCATGCAAGTTCCAGAAGCACGTATGACTATATACGGAATACATGCCTACATTATATTGATGAATTGGAGCTAGTTTTGTGTCACCCTAGGTTATAATTGTTGCATGATGAATGGAATTCGACATAATTATCCATCATTGATCCATTGCCTACGAGCTTTTCACATATTAATCCTTGCTAAGTTACTTTTTCGTTGCCACTGTTACAGTTGCTACAAAACTGCTACTGTTATTTTGCCACCGTTACCGTTACTTCCATACTACTTTTCTACTAAGGCCTCATTCATTTCATAGGATTCTTATAGGATTTTTACAGGATTTTAGATCTCAAGTTTTTTTCCTGTACTGGTCATTTGGTTTACAGGAATTAAAATTACAAAATCCTGAGGATTTTATTCCTAACTACCCTATTCCAGAGGATTTGTTGCATCCAGTCAGACCCCTCGAAAAAAAATCCTGGCGCGAAAAGAGCCCGCGAAGTGGCGCCGCGCCCTCTCCTTTCCGCGGCAAAAAGATAGCGATTTCGCTTCCGCTTCATTAATCTTATGAATCCGAGGTGGAAAATAGAAGGAGGGAGAACTGGAGGACTGTAGAGGACGAGCGGCAGAGGCGACCGACCATCCGCATCCATCTCCTCTGAATCTCCCCTCCTCTCTCTATTCTGGATCCCCTCTTCTACATACTGCAGCAAGCATCAACCCCTACCAGCAGCAGCCATCTCGTCTCTGTCGGGCGCTCCCAGGCTGCTCCTCCTCTTCACTTGTATGTTGGTTCGAGAGTAATTAGAAATCAATCCGCCTCATGTCTTTGTTAGTTCGAGAGCTCTTTGCAATTTATCTCGTGATGAATCGATCTGGACAGATCCTATCAGATTAGAAAAGCTCTTTGCAATTTATTTAGTGAAAGAATCGATCTGGCCATGTCCTATCAGATACAGAGTAGATCCTAGTAAGTGAAATTTTAATCAGTTCTTGTAGTGATTGCTCAATAGCGTTCGGCCATAGCAACAAGCACATACAAGTGCTTGGAAGCAGGTTGATTGATTTTTGGGAGACTAGCACGTAAAAATAAGCTAGTACTAGCAACAAGCACTTACATGTTTATATTCTAACAAATTTCTTCTCTGTCGATCTATTTCTGTCCTACTGCAGATGGCTAATTATCAGAACTATGACCAAGTAGGTCGGAACTATGACCAAGTAGGCCATCATTCACAATCACAGGGATTCAGTGTCTGCGAAAGCTCTCTAGAAAATGACATTGGATGAAAGAAGAACAAAAGAGTAGGATGATGATTGATTTGTGTGAAGAGAAGAAGAAAAGAGTAGACAGAGGAAAGAAATGGAGAGAAGAATGCCATTTATGCACTTGAGCTAATGGCTAGTTGATGCGCTTGAGCTAACGGCTAGTTGAGTACCTAGTAATAATAAATAAATGAACCAAAGACTAGAAGTTTCCTGTACTTTTCCTGTGGTGTAAACCGAATGCTCTTTATTCTTTATTCCTGAGGATTTTGCTTCCCATAGGATTTGGCTAGACAGGGCACCCTATTCCTATACATTTCCTATTCCTATGACATGCAAATCCTATGAAACAAATGAGGCCTAAATACTTTACTACAGATATTAAGTCTTTCAGGTGTGGTTGAATTGACAACTCAGCTGCTAATACTTGCGAATATTCTTTGGCTCCCCTTGTGTCGAATCAATAAATTTGCGTTGAATACTCTACACTCGAAAACTGTTGTGATCCCATATACTTGTGGGTTATCAGCGGTCCGCGGGTGAGTACACTGTCTGAAGGAGACAGGGCGCCATGGTGAAGGTGATCTGGATGTCATCTGGTTTTAAAGGAAAGGACTCCAATGAGAAATGTCCCGCTATAGTGGGAAGGGGAGGATCCGACAGGAAAAAGAAAGGGTGTGTCCTAGGGTTGGTTTTTTGTG
The DNA here is from genome assembly GCF_003073215.2 of Triticum urartu. Lineage (NCBI taxonomy): Eukaryota > Viridiplantae > Streptophyta > Magnoliopsida > Poales > Poaceae > Triticum > Triticum urartu. The sequence continues at coordinate 213,142,112 of NC_053023.1, read as the reverse complement.
TTGGGACTGCGTGTTCGAGATAACATGGCATATAGACATGACAATCACATTTCTCCCTGATGACCCACAAGTATAGGGGATCAATCGTAGTCCTCTCGATAAGTACGAGTGTCAAAGTAAGAGTGTCGAACCCAACAAGTAGCAGAAGGAAATGACAAGTGGTTTTCAGCAAGGTAATTTCTGCAACCACTGAGATTGTCGGTAATAGGTATTTTGATAGCAAGATAATTTGTAACGGACAGGTAACGGTAACAGTAGATAAAGTGCAGAAAGGTAGACCAATCCTTTTTGTAGCAAAGGATAGGCCAAAACGGTCTCTTATAATAAGCAACGTGTTCTTAAGGGCACAAGGGAATTTCATCTAGTCACTTTCATCATGTTGGTTTGATTCGTGTTCGCTACTTTGATAATTCAATATGTGGGTGGACCGGAGCTTGGGTGTTGTTCTTACTTGAACAAGCCTCCCACTTTTGATTAACCCCCTCACAAGCATCCGCAGCTACGAGAAATGTCTTAAGATAAAATCTAACCATAGCATTAAACATATGGATCCAAATCAGTCCCTTACGAAATAGCACTTAAACTAAGGTTTAAGCTTCTTTCACTCTAGCAACCCATCATCTAATAACTACTCCACAATGCATCCCCTTAGGCCCAAAGATGGCGAAGTGCCATGTAGGCGACGTTCACATGACACCACTAAGGGAATCACAACATACATATCATCAAAATATCAAACACATATCAAATTCACATGATTACTTGCAACATGACTTCTCCTGTGACCTCAAGAACAAAAGTAACTACTCACAAATGATATTCATGCTCAAGATCAAAGGGCTATTAAATAGCATAATGGATCTGAACATATAATCTTCCACCAAATAAACCATATAGTAATCAACTATAAGATGTAATCAACGCTACTAGTAACCCACATGTACCAATCTGAGGTTCCGGTACAAAGATTGCACACAAGAGAGGAACAAGGGTTTGAGATGAGATAGTGTTTTTGAAGATGTTGATGGAGATTGGCCTCCCAAAGATGAGAAGGTTGTTGGTTATGATGATGGCTTCGATTCCCCTCCCCCCCCCCCCCCCCCCCCCCGGAAGTTCCCCCAGCGGAATCGCTCCGCCGGAGGGCAAAAGTGCTCCTGCCCAAGTTCTGCCTCGAGACAGCGGCGCTCCATCCTGAAAGTCCTCTTCTTATGTTTTCTAGGTCAAAATGACTTATGTACCAGAAGATGGGCATCGGAGGTGGGCTGGGCTGCCCACCGCCCACCAGGGCGCGCCCTGGTGTCTCGTGGGGACCTGGCAACTCCCCTTTGGTAACTCTTTTCTCTAGTATATTTTATTTATTCCAAAATAATTCTTCGTAAAATTTCATCTCATTTGGAGATGTGCAGAATAAGTAACTCTGACGTAGCTTTTTCAGGTCCAGAATTCCAACTGCCGGTATTCCCCCTCTTTGTGTAATCCTTGCATATTATGAGAGAAAAGGCATTAGAATTACTCCATAAATCATGATTATGCATAAAAACATTAAGAATAACAGCAGGAAAACATGATGCAAAATGGACGTATCAACTCCCCCAAGCTTAGACCTCGCTTGTCCTCAAGCGAAAACCGATATCGAAAAACATGTCCACATGCTTAGAGAGAGAGGTGTCGATAAAAACAAAATACAGACATAGTAGCATCATGCATATTATTATAACAACAACAAACTTTATCATAGAACTATATCATTTAACTTCTCATGAACAAGTAACAATTCATCACAACATCGAAGTAGAAAGTGTAAACTTTATTGAAAACCAACAAACTATGTTTTTTGTCAACTTTGCAACTACAATTCATTATATTTCCAGGAAGGGTCTCGTATCGGAGCCTTTTGGCAAGTCCACATACTCAACAGTCATTTAATCTTCTATAATTGCTAACACTCACAACATATATATGAGCAAAAAGTTTCAACCAGACACATAGGAAGATATGGGCTTATAGTTTCCCCTCCCAACTTATTCACCTCAAGGGTGTTGTCAACAATAATAACTCATGCTCACCCATATCCAACTGGATATATGTGCCTAGATCTTTCCCCACCACATGATGCTTTCCAAAGAGAAAATAAAAAGGAATAGAGGAAAATACTTTGACTCTTGCATAAAAAGAAAATACATAAAAGTAAAAGATAGGCTCTTCGCGGAGGGAAGTAGAGGTTGTCATGCGCTTTTTGGTTTGTATGCACAATCTCTTAATGCAAAAGAACATCACGTTATATTGCCCCTTATGATAGAAACCTTTATTATGTAGTCCGTCGCTTTTATTACTTTGCCATCACAAGTTCGTACAATGCTTAATTTCTCTTACATTAAATGATCAAACACATTTAGAAACAATTTTATTGCCTTATTGCACCGATGACAACTTACTTGTGGTGGACTCTCAAAACAAGATTTTGTGTTTAAGGGTTTTTGGATGCACGAGTAGTATCTCTACTTAGTGCGGAATTTTGGCTAGCAAAGATATTGGGCAAGCACCACATGTTAAAGGATCTTTGACAATATAACTTCTATGTGAATATGGACAAACATAAATCATTACGTTGTCTTCCTTGTCCAAGGTTACAATTTTGGCATAAGATATTTAGTGGGGGGCCACAATCACAAAATATGTCCAAGGTAGTGTATTTTCATGTGAATCTTCTCTTCCCTTATTAATTTTTTCATGAATTGCATTATTGACCAATGCTATGTTTGTCAACTTCCAACAAATTTTATCACTTATACTTTTCCTTATGTGATGTCATTACTTACCATAAGATTAGCATCTGATCTTTTTAATTTTATTTCCTTTTATTTTGATTGAAACAAAAAGGTAAAGAAGCAAAACTCAAACTAAACTTTATTATATAACTCTCACTCGATTACATAGATAGATAGATCACGAAACTAGCACTCGAAAATAGATCACACTAAACTTTTTATTCAACTAAATCATGAGATAGCTAAATATCAAACTAAGATAGGTAAAGGTAATAAAAGTTATCGTGATACGATATCAGGCATCTCCCCCAAGCTTGTCAAAATCCAAGGGGAGTGCCCATACCCATGAACTCAAGTCTCATTTGGTGGTGAAGATGGTGATGGTGGTGATGATGAGGAAGTACCGTCACACTTCAGGCTGAAAAGGTACTCCAATATACGAATGATGCTCCGGAGGGCGATGATTTGTTCTTGTAATAGAATATTTTCACAAGTGAGATATTTATTTTGACCACGAACCGTCTCAAAAGCCCTAAAAGCTTCAATTTCAATAGGAGTGAGATGATTATAATATGGTTGAAGGATATCTTCTTCTTCTGCCAACATGGCTTGCCCTCCTGCTTGGACTTGATCTCCCATAGCTTCCTTGCCTTTGTCCTCCTCGATGGCTTCTGTGGGTCCCTCTCTTTTCAATTCCATCTTCATCAGCCAAGCATCTTCTTCTACGTTGTTGGGGGAGGAAGAAGACATGATGCCTAGCTTGATGGATCTGACAATGAAACAGCACGAAAACAAGAACAGAGGATTTCTCCGTGATGCGGTGGTCAATACGTTGGGGGAGTATATAAATATATATTTTTATCTTGGGAAACAAGCAAACGGAAGGAAAACGAAGTCGAGAAGTTGCCTGAGGGGCCCACCACCCACCAGGCGTGCCAGGAGGGGCAGGCGCCCCCTGGTGTCTCATGGGCACCTAGATTGCCTTCTCGATTGTTTCTTATTTTCCTAAAAAATTAACATTCCAAAGCTGACAGAAAATATTTTTGCGAGTTTTTCGAAGTCTGTTACTTACTGTATCACGTACCTCTTCCTTTTCAGGGTTCCAGAGTGTTCCGGGAGGTTTCTTTTATGTGTTCCTCCGGTGTCATGGTTTTAATAATATTGGTTTCAACATTAATAGGCGTACCTGAGATGTAGTGTTTAATTCTTTGTCCATTGACCACCTTCGTGTTGGTATCTTAAGCATTAATGATCTTAGTAGCTCCAGAGCGATAAACTTCTTCGATGGCATAATGTCCTTACCATTTGGAAAGTAGTTTTCCTACAAAAAATCTAAAACGAGAGTTGTACAATAGAACATGTCACCAACTTTGAATTCCCGCTTTTGGATTCTTTTCTCATGCCATTTTTAACTTTTTCTTTAAATAGTTTGGCATTTTCATAAGCTTGGGTTCTCCATTCATCTAGTGAGCTAATATCAAATAACCTCTTTTCACCGGCAAGTTTGAGGTCATAATTGAGTTCTTTGATTTCCCAATATGCTTTATGTTCTAACTCAAGAGGCAAATGACAAGCTTTACCATAAACCATTTTATAAGGAGACATACCCATAGGATTTTTATAAGTTGTTCTGTAGGCCCAAAGTGCGTCATATAATTTCTTAGACCAATTCTTTCGGGGCCTATTGACAATTTTTTGTAAAATTAAATTTATTTCTCTATCGCTAAGTTCAACTTGACCACTAGATTGAGGATGATAGGGTGATGCAATTCTATGGTTAACATCATACTTAGCAAGCATTTTACAGAAAGCACCATGAATAAAGTGTGAACCACCATCAATCATTAAATAACTAGGGACTCCAAACCTTGGGAAAATAATTTCTTTAAGCATTTTAATGGAGGTGTTATGATCAACACTACTAGTTGGAATAGCTTCTATCCACTTAGTAACATAATCAACAACAACCAAAATATGGGTATACCCATTAGAGGAAGGAAAAGGTCACATATAATCAAATCCCCAAACGCCAAATGGTTCAACAACAAGTGAGTAATTCATAAGCATTTCCTAACACTTACCAATATTAACTATTCTTTGACATTCATCACAAGACAAGACAAACTTACGGGCATCCTTGAAAAGAGTAGGCCAATAAAAACCAGATTGTAATACCTTATGCACAGTCCTATCTCCCGCATGATGCCCTCCATAAGCTTCGGAGTGACATTTTTGTAGGATTTGTTCATGTTCATGCTCAGGTACACGACATCTAATAATACCATCTACTCCTTTATAATGATGAGGGTCATCCCAAAAGTCATGTCTTACATCATAGAAGAATTTTTTTCTTTTGTTGGTATGTCAAACTAGGTGGTATCAATTTAGCAACAATATAATTAGCATAGTCAGCATACCAAGGAGTATTATGAGAAGCACTTATTACAACAAATTGTTCATCAGGAAAGCTATCATCAATAGTTAGTGGGTCATCAAGGATATTTTCTAACCTAGACAGGTAATCGGCTATGGGGTTCTCAGCTCCTTTCCTATCAGTAATATGTAAGTAAAATTCTTGTAGCAAGAGAACCCACCTAACGAGTCTAGGTTTAGCATCTTTCTTTTGCATAAGATATTTTATAGCAGCATCATCAGTGTGAATAATTACTTTAGAATCAACGATGTAAGATCTAAATTTATCACAAGCAAACACAACTGCTAAAAATTCTTTCTCGGTGGTAGCATAATTTCTTTGGGCATTGTCTAGAGTTTTGCTGGCATAATGGATAACATTTAATTTCCTATCAACTCTTTGTCCTAGAACAACACCTACAACATAATCACTAGCATCACACATAATTTCAAAAGGCAACACTTGTACCGTAAGGTGCTATACAAACGGTTTTTAACCCCTTTCTGAGACAACATTTGGTACCGTTGCCAAGTGAGTGACTACGATAGGGGGGGGTCATTCCCACACGACCTAGAAACCATCGGGGTTAGGCGAGCGGCTACTGACGATCGCCATAGAATAAACGTATGAGAAGCCGCCCTAGTCCCACACGTTACATCTTGATGTTACGTTTCTGATCCGAGAGGCACCCCTAATGATTACGCCGCTATAGTCGTGAGAAAAGGGTGGACATCAACATTTAATCTACCGATATGTTTGCGATAGGTATGTTATCGCACATGGTTCAAGAATGTAAAATGTATGCGGTGCGTCTACTAATGCCAATGTGTCCATTTTCATAACTGTGTGCAATTGGTATTCCTATCACACACGCACACTGGTTTGAAACATTTGTCGTATTACCATGAATTACACACGCATATGAGATGAAACTATGTGTGCGTCCGTCGGGCATCACAAACTTTTCACGTCAAAGAACCGTATGTTCTCTATTTTTCATCGCATACGCTATTTTCTTTCTAACCGTGTGCACATTATTTTATTCGCTCCTATATAATTTTATTTTTCCCTGTAATTTATTATTCGAACTGGAAATTTGAAATATGAAACGTGGAATTCAAATTCTCAACACAATGGTTCAACAACGAATCCATAAATAAAATTATCAGTATAATATGTTTAGTAATTACAGGATTAGACATCAATAACTATGGTGAACCACAATATTTATAGGCGGTAAAGGTGAAGAGACAACAATAAATCATTTTTACCGCCGATGGTGTTGAAGAAGCAGAATGCCCATAATGTGCCTTCCTACATGCCATAAGCACTAACAACTTTTGTCCAACCCCTTGTGACGATCGCCTGCCCATCCTTCACCGCCTTCAGGGAGACTTCTAGATCATTATCATGGTATCATGAATTATATACTTTAACCTTAGTTGCCTCCACTCTGATCATGTAGTTTGCAAGGTAATCATCAGTAAATAGCTTCGAAAACCACTGAAAACAGAAAAAATTTCAGATATTGAGGTCTAATAGAGTAACTTGTGGTGGGTAGGGGGAAAAGGAAACACATTACTTACCATCCTAAAGTTCACTGTTGTCTTGGACAATGTGTCAATAAAGAGCTTAATTCCCATCACCTGTTTCTTTCGCCTAACAATCTTTCTTAGTTTCCTCACTTGACGCTTGTTCAAGAATATCTCATTGCCCCATATGCAAAAGGGATTGAAGCATGGATCAGTACCACTCATATATGTACCTACAGGCAACCAGTAAATCTTAGAAGCTAAACAGAGATTGCACAAATGATGTAAAATACAACTACCTACGTTCCTAAGTACAAGTATTTTTAAGATTTCAGTATGAACTACATATGAATGTATATAGAATTATATATAGTTTAGATTAGAATCTAGATTCACTCATTTTGCTCCGTATGTAGTCTATATTGGGATCTCTAAAAATACTTATATTTAGGAACAGATGGTGTATAAGACATGGGATCCAGCTAACCTCGACGGCAAATAACAACATTGCCCATTGTAGCCCTGTGTAAGTACATGGAAAGCCAATGTTAACTACAACAGGGTTAACATCTACCAAAAATAGAAAATGGTAATAAAACGGCAACATTTGTAGTGATATCTTCACTGCGGAAGAGTAGCACGGTAGCAAAGGGACGGATTAAAAATGGATACAACTGTTAACTGCAATAGGCTTAACATCATCCTAAGTCATGTTTTGTAAGTTAGTAGCCATTGAAATACTACTGTTTGAAAATGGATACAACTGTTAATTGCAACATGCTTAATATCCATTGAAACCGGTACTGATAAAAATGCAATTGGCAGAGTTAAACATCACAAGGCAGGTGCTGCCAGAGTAGAGAATGGCCTAGTTTTCTATAAAAAGGTAGGGAAAATGATGTAGGGTAGAACCCTAATCGGCCAATCTTTCACAAAAGGAGCGGATCCCGCGAAGAAAACGAGGAACACAAAGAGGGAAACGAGGGAAATCACAAGCGGAGACACAAGAGGAACACTCAAAATAACAAGAACAAGTCACACAAGTGCTAGATCCTCGAATACATAAGAGAAGATACACGATCCACGGACAACTAAGGACGATACAAGGGTAGCCGGTCTTCTCCGTGAGGAGGTCTTGAGTTCTTCCCTAAAGAGGGGTCTTGAATCCACTTGGGGGGATCTTCTCCGGTGGAGGCTCGAATCTCCGTGGAGAAGGTAACCAAGTGGATGAGCAAAGCTCTCACACAAACATGAGCTAAATCTTTGCTAACCCTAGAAAGTTGTACGGGGTGGAGTATATATAGTCTAGGGGGGAGAAGGGATACACAGGCCTCGACCCTTCACTGTCCGCAGACAGGGGAGGCCGGATGTCGGAGCTGGTCAGGCCGGATATCCGGGCTTTCAGGCGACGCCGGATGTCCGGGCTGGGGGTCGGATGTCCGGGCTGGAGTGGTGGCATTTGCTGCTCTCGGGTTCGGAGGGGCCGGATTTCCGAGTCGGTGGCCGGATGTCCGGGGGCTTGGGAGAGGCCGGATGTCCGGGCTGTCGGGGCTGGATGTCCGAGGCCTGTAGCTTCCGGCGGCTGTGCTACTGTAGTGGAAGACGCTCCAGGGGCCGGATGTCCGGGGCCTAGGAGATGATCTTGGCTCCTTCCATTGGCTCTCCTCATCCATGGACCTGGGGACTTGTACATCTTCATGCGCATCTTCGGGAGGGCCTTCTTGGTGCCTAATCATGCACAACACCTCGGACTTAGGTAGTAGCCATGTCTCATGCATAGAAAGTGGAAGTTCGGAGAGGAGTGAGTTCACCTTATCTTTGATAGCTTTGCTTCAGGCTCGTTTCATTGGTCCAAGTGGTGTCGTTGGAGGAGTAGCTGCGTCCATGGGGATGATCTTGGGATTCTCCGCATCATCTCCCCTCCCTTGGGGAAGATCCGCCCTCGGATCGAAATCCTCATCAGCATGGTAGGGAGAGAGATCTTTTATGTTGAAGATGTCGCTCACGGAGTACTTGTCACGAGGGATATCAATCTTGTATGCGTTGTTGTTGTAACGTGCAAGCACCTTGAATGGTCCATCTGCGCGTGTTCGAAGTTTGGACTTGCGTTCTTGGGGAAAGCGGTCCTTGCGAAGGTGTAGCCACACGAGGTCTCCAATGTCGAATATCATAGGGTGCTTGTCGACGTTGAGCTTGGTCGCAAGGTGTTGCACTTGGCGCTCGATGGTGTTTCTTGTATCTTCATGCACCTTCTTGAGATGGTTCGCTCGTGCACTTATGTCCAAATTGATACGCTCTTGGAGTGGTAGAGGGAGAATATCCAATGGTGAAAATGGTTGAATCCGTCGACGACCTCGAAAGGGGAGTTGCCGGTTGTTGAGTGTCTTGCTCGGTTGTAGGCGAACTCGGCGATGGGTAGACACTCCTCCCACTCCTTGATTTTCTTCTTGATGATTACTCGAAGTAGAGCGAAGACTGTGCGGTTTGTCACCTCCGTTTGGCCGTCGGTTTGAGGATGGTACGTCGCGGAGAAGTGTAGCTTGATTCCGAGCTTGGCACATAGGGTCTTCCAAAAGTAGCTAAGGAACTTGACGTCGCGGTCTGAGACGATGGTCTTTTGCACACCATGGAGACGCAACATTTCCCTACAAAAGAGATTAGCAACCTGTGAAGCATCGTCTATCTGTTTGCAAGGAATAAAATGTGCCGTTTTTGAGAAACGGTCCACAACGACAAATATGTAATCTTTCCCATTTCGAGTCCTAGGTAAACCGAGTAAAAAGTCCATGCTAATGTCTTCCGATGGTTGGTAAGGAATTGGTAGAGGCATATAGAGGCCATGAGATTGAGCTTTGGACTTAGCTTTGCGACATGTAGAACATCGGTTGGTGAAACAATTGACGTCCCGAAACATCTTGGGCCAAAATTAGTTCTTCGAGAGCGTGGCGAAATGTCCCATTAAGCCTCCTCCATGCGATTCCTGCAAAAGCAACAAAAAAGAGACGACTCGGGGATGCAAAGTTTGTTAGCTCTAATAAGATAGCCATCTTTGATGTAATAGCGTTCCCAAGATGTATTCGACAAACACTTGGCATAAGGAGTAGCAAAAGTTGCATCATGCTCATACAAGTCTTTGATATGCTCGAAGCCAATGACATCTAACTCAAGTTGCGTGACAAGCATGCATAAGAGGGAAAGAGCATCCGCTACTATGTTTTCTTTACCCTTGATGTACTTGATGACATAAGGAAAAGACTCAATAAATTCACTCCATTTAGCATGACGCTTGTTCAACTTGGTTTGACCCTTAAGATACTTGAGGGTCTCATGATCGGTATGAATGATAAACTCATGGGGACGAAGGTAATGTTCCCATTCATGCAAAACGCGGACTAAAGCATATAGATCTCAAGGAAGTAGAAGGTCTTGTAGTCGGTGTTGGAATCGTTGAAGCTTGGTTATTGGAGAAGCCGTAGGACTTGGATGCGAACTTGGCATACTTGAAATGATCTTGCACTTGGCGTTCCGCTTTGGTAGCTTGGTGCACTAGCTCAATGAGATTTGAGTATGGTTGGAAGTCGGCGATCTTCTTGACAGGATGATTGAGTCCATTCAAGAAATGTGCCATTGTTTGCTCATCATCTTCCGTGACATTGGCTCTTATCATTGCAATCTCCATATCCTTGTAATATTCTTCAACGCTGTTTGTTCCTTGCTTGAGTTGTTGGAGTTTCTTGAAGAGGTCGCGGTTGTAGTAGGTAGGTACGAAGCGTGCTCTCATGACATCCTTCATTTGCGCCCAAGTAGTGATGGGTGGTTCACTTCTTGCCTCTCGGCGCTCTATGATTTGTTCCCACCAAATGAGGACATAGTCTTGGAACTCAAGGGACGCCATCACGATCTTCTTCTCTTCTTCACAATTGTGCAAACGGAAGATCTTGTCAACCTTCAATGCCCATGAAAGGTACTCTTCGGGATCGTTGCTTCCGTTGAACTTGGGCATGGTGAACCTGAGTTTGCCATAACATTGCTCTTCATTGTGTTGGGGTCGAGGATGATGACGCCCATGTTGTTGATGATTGATCAACTCGTGGTGCTCTTGGCGCGGAGGGTTGTTATCGTCATGTTGTTCTTGCCGTGGAGGATCTCCATTGTCTTCATGCTCTGGATTGAATTGTTGTTCCTGCGAGCTTGTGGAGGAGCTCGTCGAGCTCGAGGAGGAACTTGACGATGCACGCGAGCTTGAAATCTTCGTTCATGAATTTCTTCGCGAAGTGCTTCCTCTTGTTCACAGGCTTATCGGCTTCGGTCGGCTATGGCTCGACTCGAATCGCATAGAGCTTGTTGCGCCGCAAGTGCTTGAGCGTCACGGAGTTGTTGTTCTTGATGTTGTGCCTCGGCATCTTGAGCATTTTGGTGTAGACGCGCTCGCTCTTCCTCTTCATGTTGGCGTTGTCGTTGCCGTTCTCGTGCTAGCACAAAGGCCTCTTGAGTTTGACGTTGTCGGCACCCTTGAGAGTCAGTGTCTCGTAGGGGATTGAGGCTTGCTTGACGGTTGGTGCACGTGGCTCGGCGAAGGGTATTTGATGTCGGTGTACTTGAGCCGGAGAGGGTAAAGTCGGAGTGGCGGCTTGAACGGCTCCTTCTTGAAGTGGAAGACGAGTGGTTGAGCAACAAAGCACGAATTTCGTCCATCCTTGCGTCATTCTCTTGCTTGTGATCGTCGAGCTTGTGGTCGAAGTAGTCCCTTGTACGTTGTTCGGAAAGTCGCAAGTCAGCGGCGAGGTTGTTGATGCGTTCACTCATAGCTTGTTGCTGTTGATGCAAAGCACTTTGTGCACCAAAGAGGTGACTCTTGGTGACGAAGGAGTTCATGTCGTCGTCTTTCTCCATGAAGAGTGGGTTGGTAGAAGTACTTGGCCTATCCATCATTCCAAGACAAATGTGAGTGGTAGAAAGAGAAGAACGAGTACCAAATGTACCTTGACCGAAGTTGAAAGTGGATCGAGGATCACTCCAATGTAGGACAAGGAAATAGCACAATTGGTACTAGTTCTTGTCGGTTTCTCACACCTACACAAGTAAAAGCTTTTGGTGGAGCTTGGTTAGGATGGTGGACAAAATTTGATGCAATTGTAAGTGAGCTTCAATAATGTTGGAAAAGATTCGCAAGATGCAATGTAACAAGTAGACCAAGCATATAAGGTACACGGAAACACACACGCAAAAAGATAAGTGGGTTGTGCAACCAAGGGTGAGCCAAAATGTGGAATCCACAAAAATGCTCTTCTTGCACAACACTAGAGAGACGCTAGCACGATTGCACAATAGGCGGATACAAGAACTTGTGCACAACCTACTTAGCGAAAATGCAACGACTTCTATCCCAAATATTTCTTTATGCAAGGTGTTGCTATGATATGATCCAAGATGATCGAGTATGACAATCTTAATGTTGTAAGATGCTATGGTTCTTGCTTAAAAGCTCTTTGCTTATCATTTCTCTTTGCTTAAAAGCTTGTTTGGCTCTTTGATGTTTGAGCTCTTTTCTCATGCAATGCTTGATGAACCAAGATAGCAAATGAGAATGGGATGACAACTTTGTGACACAAGAGATGATAACAATATATGCAACAATGATGTATGTATGCTATGGGAAGTATGATCACTCATGTGCACAAGTCTCGTTGCCGACAATACTTAATGGCTCGTCTCGATGGGTAAGCAACGCAAAGGAGTAAGGCTATGATGGCTATCAATGTAATGGCAAGAGTGATATGTCCAATACCAAGATGAGGTTACCAGTCTTGATTCTGGTATGGTGTCAAAATGGTGGCACGAATACCAAGATGTAGTCGAGGTGGTCATTGTTGATGACGATGTAGGACGACAGTGATGATGTAGGACACATCCGTGGCGAAGATGAGCAGCGGTGATGTCGATGTCGAACCGTACCTAGATATCCGAAAGACAAAAGGATAAGGAACCACACTCAAATTCTCGTATGAGGATGGCTTGTAGTTGACGAAGCTTTCTTGGAAGTTGACTTGTCGATGTTGGAAGTAGAAGGTCTTGTAGTCGGTGTTGGAATCGTTGAAGCTTGGTTGTTGGAGAAGCCGTAGGACTTGGATGCGAACTTGGCATACTTGAAATCATCTTGCACTTGGCGTTCCGCTTTGGTAGCTTGGTGCACTAGCTCAATGAGATTTGAGTATGGTTGGAAGTCAGCGATCTTCTTGATATGATGATTGAGTCCATTCAAGAAATGTGCCATTGTTTGCTCATCATCTTCCGTGACATTGGCTCTTATCATTGCAATCTCCATATCCTTGTAATATTCTTCAACGCTGTTTGTTCCTTGCTTGAGTTGTTGGAGTTTCTTGAAGAGGTCGCGGTTGTAGTAGGTAGGTACGAAGCGTGCTCTCATGACATCCTTCATTTGCGCCCAAGTAGTGATGGGTGGTTCACTTCTTGCCCTCGGCGCTCTATGATTTGTTCCCACCAAGTTCGCATCCGACCCCTGAATGCAATCATTGTGCACATGAATGTGTCGTGAATATGATCAATGCAACCTCGGTGCAAAATGATGTCATAGTGAGATGGTTTATCAATAGCATGAATATGGAAATTGGTGCTCAATGTGACTATGTGATCATGCAATTGATGATGGGCAATATGATCATGATGTAAGAATATGCCTTCAAGAAAGATCACAAAAAAATTGCTAAGGAAATGCACAAGCTCATATATCACGGATGACATGGGAATACAAGATGTAACAAGACAATCATAATGTGAGTCAATCCATGCATAAGATGCAAATTTGTCGTGTGTATGATATGTCCATCGATCATGACATGTGTGAGCATAATCAACAAATATGGAGGTGTTGGTGTACCAATGCTCGACATCGAGGCATGAGTGGAGGTTCGAAGGTGCATCCACTAAGTCCGAGCGCTCCTCAATGTGAAGGTCCTTAGAGCCAATCTTCAATGTCGCTCCTCCGTTTGTGAGATGTGCCATGTAGACAACAAGAAGGAAACAACAACGGAAGAATGACCCATCCAATATGCATATGTGAGGATGGCTCAAAGGTAAGGAGGTCACCTTTTGGAGATTATCGCAAATGTTGTTGTTGCACATCGTGTATGCCTTCGCATGACCAAGTTGTCGCATAAAGGCACCGCCTTGTGAATCCTCCAAAATGAAAGAACATGACAAACACTTGGAAAAACAAATGAAGTTAGCGGAAGTGCAAAACCTATCATTCGTGTGGTAAGATACCCAACAAGTTTATGCATCATGCTCATCATAAGAAAGGACAAGGGATCATTTCATAGTATGGAGGCATATGATGCGAGAACAACCAAATACAATAGGCGCAATCAAGCAAGCATGCATCACAAGTAAAGTGTCCAAGTCTCCAGGATCAATAATCATAGATGTATCAATTGGAGGCAAGCGACAATGAACAAAATATATCATGTGAGAGGCATGAACATATACGTCATCAACCCAAGAAAGCAAGTAATAATGGAACATGGGTGATGCAACAAAGCAAGCAATCATATGAATCAAGGCAAGCAAGCTAGTAGTGCGAAGATGCAACGTAATAGAAGGAATCATGTCAAGTATGTCATGTGTGCAAATGGTAGTCATGAATAATGCACAAGACATATCACAAGCATGAAAGCAAGATATGAGCAAAATATCATCAATGTACTGGCGAGAGGCCATATGTAAATAGCAATGGGACATCATGACTCTCCCAACACAACAGCATCAATAGCATGAGGCACATGATAAACATGGAAATAGCAACAAGGATCTCCACCAAGCATGCAAATACACATAGGAGTAGCATAATGGTGAATCATGGGTAGATGCAAGCAAGGGTCACTATTGCATGGCAAAGGCATAGAAGCAAGCATAGCATCCAAAGTGAACACGGTAAAATGAGCATGAAGCGATAAGCGGTATATAGCCCATAGTCGTGTGAGAGCCAAGTGAGAGAGGTGCACGTAGTCATTGCGCGAAGAGGGCGGTGGGAGGGATAGTTCACGGGATCCCAAGTCATCTTTGCTCTTAAGAGCTCGTTTCATCAACCCTTGGGATTGAGAGGTTGACGAGTATACGTGAGTACCTACAGAAAACAAAGACAAAGGGAAAATTGTGTGTGCGTGGTAGATGTACACATCATCCATCATGATGCGCACGTGCTTGTGTTGGTTAGCACAAAATATCCAATGCTCAAATAAATGAGGTGCGTGATATAAAAACATGTCGTCCATCATGATAGGTTTGTTGTTATGTATAGCATAATGGAGACTCAACTTGTGTAATGCATCACAAGAAATATGTAGAGCATTGTTATTCATGGAATGCATACGGTGCAAGTAATGATGTCAAACATGCAAAGTTTGGAATGCATCAAAATCTCCTAATATGTATGAGGAAACTATGGAGTCTCCTCATGATCATTAGTGGAAACATCACATGGAGAATATTGGCAACATCCAAAACAATGCATATTTGGAACAATGTGATCATGGCATGGCATAGTAGATGAATTGTGCAAATCATGTAAAGGAAGCATGGCAATATCATCACATGGAAAATAAAAGCCAATGACCATCATCTTGTCATCTATGCCATAAGTGCAAATAGGATTTATTTTAATGGGACATGCATAGTTACTATGTTGAGATTGAATATGGGAGATCTCACTCATAGCATATGGCAAGGTTAATGGATTGTCAAACATGATGTGACCAAAAGAATTTTCACATGATATCATATGTAGCATGGCATCACAACTAGGCAAATCAACATGCTCATCATCATATTCATCATAAATGGGTAAGTCATGACATGAAGAAGTGGTACTAGCATGAAGCATGGGAATAGGTGTGTCAACATCATGCAAGCAATCATTCATAAAATAGTCCACTAGTGGGATAAGAGAAGCACCATCACCTATGATACCTTTGGAGCATCGCTCACGTGTTGTAGGTGAGGTGTCGAAGACCGAGTCATGGTCATCTTCATCATGATGGAACCATGTGGGGGGTGCATCATCGTCCACCATGGCCATCGTTGTCTCCATTGGAGGCATGGACTCTTTGAGGATAGGCGTGTCGTCATGTAGGAGACCTAGCACCAAAGAAGAAAACACATTCGGAGTAGAGATTAAGTCGTTAGAAATCATAGTGGCCTCACATGCCGTGTCAACTACCTCACTCACTAAGTGTTGTGGCTCACTCACTCCCTCTCGGATGCTCTCACTCATATGGTTGGTGGAGTCACTCAAATGGCTCTCAACCTCACATAGGATGTGTGGAATGCTCTCAAGTGTGGGGCTAATGGTGGTCACACTCATCCTCTCATAGGAAATGCTCTCAATGTCAAGTGTGGTGGAGTCACTCATGTCACTCATGTGGTGGTGGCTCTCCTCACATGGCAACTGGGGCATTTCGACATATGTGGGTGTCGGAGAGATGTAGGTGCAAATGTCTCCATGCTTAATCATGTCGTAGTCGTAGCCGTGGATGAAGGCCGAAGATGGCACATCATCACTCTCCTCTAAGACCAAAGGTAAGGTCTCATGTGCGGTCTCGTAACTTGACCCGGAGTATGAGTCCAATATGGGCGTCGTCTTCATGTTGTTGAAGAGGTTCGTGCGCGTCATCGTGGTCGAAGGGGATGGCCCTTGCTCGACCTTCTTGTCACCGTGTTGTTGTAGGAGGCCCATATGATGTGGCACCTTGTAGCTCGTCTCCATGACCGAAGGGAATGTCCCATGCTCGGCCATCTTCCTCAGGGGGCTTCCGAAGATGGAAGTGTCGCCCTCGCTCGTAGGTGGTCACCTTGTTGTTGAAGATGTCGATGTAGGCGAACTCATGGGAAGTTGGCGAAGATGCCGTATGTCCAAAGGCGAAGATGCCTTGATGGCACTTGGTGAAGATACCGAAGTGGTTGGTGTAGCCGTAGCTCCATCTTAGTGGTGCTCGTCTCGCGGTCTTCTCTTGTGCTCATGAAGTTTGGACTTGGTGTGAAGTAGGGCTTGTTGGGACTTGTGCATTTGCGCTTGGCGAGCATCTTCATGATGATGTTGTCGTTGTTGTGCTTGAGCTCGATGGCGTTCGTCGTCGTCATGCACATGATGCTTGGAGGTGACTTTCCCTTCATGACGATGTGGATCACGAACATGATGTTGGTCTCCATGGAGATATGGACGTGGACGACTTGCGCTTGCTTCAGTTTTGCGCTCCAAAGACTTGTGACTTGAGCGTCACCGCCTTGAGGATGCTGAAGGGGAAGAACGGTTGATCAACAAGGTCCGAATCTCCTCCATCCTTGCATCTTGCTCCTCCTTTTGTGTGGAAATCTTGTTGTCGATGTAGTCCCTTCTCCTAGCTTTGTAGTGACGAATGTCGATGGAGAGGTTCTCAATGCGCTCTCGCAATCGTGATTGTGCGTCTTGCATTTGTCGTTGTAGATCGAAGATTGACGCTTTCGTGATGTAGTTGTTCACGCCGTCGTTGTTGTTGAAGACTGGAGATGAAATGCCTTGTCTATCCATCACTCGAAGAGAAAAATGTGAGTGGTAGAAAGAGAAGAACGAATACCAAATGTACCTTGACCGAAGTTGAAAGTGGATCAATGATCACTCCAATGTGGACAAGGAAATAGCACAATTGGTACCAATTCTTATCGGTTTCTCACACCTATAGAAGTACGACTTATGGTGGAGCTCGGTGAGGATAGTGGCACAAAAATTTAATGCAAAATGTTAGCAAGAGTCAATAATGTTGAAAGAGATTCACAAATTCACAAGTGAAACAAGTAGACCAATAGCAATATGTGGCACACGGAAACACACACACGGATAGATAAATGGGGTCGTGCAACCAAGGAATGAGCTCAAAATGTGGAATCCATGGAAAATGCTCTTGTTGCACAACTCTAGAGAGACGCTAGCACGATTGCTCAATAGGCGGATACGACTTGTGCACAACCTATAGGAGACAAAAATGCAACGACTTCTATCCCAAGTATGCTATGTATGATGTTCCGGTAGTACGATCGAAGATGATCGGATATGACAATCTTATGAAATGTGGTATGATGCTATGGCACTTGCTTACAAGCTTCTTTGGTCTCTCTTTTTCTTTGCTTAAAAAGCTTTTTTTTTGTATGGTCACTTTGCGAAATGCACAAACCAAGATAGTAATTGTGTCTATGCGGGAACAAACTTGAGGCACAAGGGATGATATGATACCGATATGATATGGTATATATGCAATGTATGGTGTAGATCACTAATGTGCACAAATAACGTCGCCGACAATACTCAAATGGCTAGTCTCGATAGGCAAGTAACGCAAAATGGGCTAGGGGTTATCAACGCAATGGCAAGGGAATATACAATGGAGGGATACCACTATGCCAAGATGATATGGAGGTTACCGTCCTTCACGATGATGAGTGGCGGTGATCTTGATGGAGATACCAAGATGATGGAGACTCGTCCCTAAGTAGCTGAAACACCTTAGGAAACGGAAAAACCGCGAACTCAAAATCTCAAATGTCAAGTGGTGGTAGCAGAATGCGGTGGTGGTGGTGGAAGCTCAATGGGACTGTGGAAATGGAGGGTAAGGTGGTGGACTATACACGGTGTCGGAGATGGAAGCACGGTCCCTAAGTAGCCGAAACACCTTTGGAGACACAACTCACAACACAAACAAAATTGGGTCAAGTTGGGGTGGCAGAAGTGTATGGTGGGTAAGCCAATGCGGTGGTGGTGGTGGTTGATGAGGAAGCTACCGTCCCTAAGTAGCCGAAACACCTTAGGAGACTCAAATCACTACTCAAGCAACCACATATACAAATGGGGATCAAGATTGGTTAGGTTGCGGAAGTCGGTGGTGGTTTAGTGGATGATGTGGTGGAAGCCCTAGGAAAAGATGCCAAAGTTCACAAAATTTGATGGAGTCAAAATATGGTGGTATTTTTGTGGGAAGGGGGATGTCAAGATCTTTTCAACGAGCTAAATAACGTGAAAATAGGACTCCAGATGAGTTAGTTATGGCCGAAACAAAAATCAGCCGAAAGTGATATCTACAGGTTACGGACGTCCGGACAAGGTCGAATGTCCGGGCCCGGACGTCCGGGCGGGCTCGGAAGTCCGTAAATTCAGCTCGGGTTCGGGGTTCCGGTCGTCCGGAACAGGTCGGACGTCTGGTCGGTCCAGGTGCTCCGGACGTCCGTAAAGGGCCGATCGTCCGGTGGGACGGGGTCAGCGCGAGATGCGAGATCTGGGGCACGATTTTGGGCGGAAAATGATGATTTTGGGGTCAAAATTAATGAGATTTCGTGGATGGAAAGTGGGGAAAATTGGGGAGATGCTAGATCCACTTGAAACCAAGCAAATCTATAATCAAATCCAACAAAACTTCGTCAAACCAACAAATCACAAAAAAATCTGAGGCTATTTTTGGTGGGGATTTTCGAAATTGGGGAAGAACACAACAAAATTAGGCTAGAAAATACAACGAAGAGGCTCCGAAGTCATGATCAACGTGGCTCATGATACCAAGATGATATAGGGTGGAACCCTAATTGGCCGATATTTCACGAAAGGAGCGGATCCCGCGATGAACACAAAGAACACGAGGAGGGAAACGAGGGAAAACACAAGAGGAACACGAGATGAACACTCAAACCAACATGAATAAGTCACACATCTGCTAGATCCTCGAATACAAAGGAAGATACATGATACACGATCGACTAGGGACGATACATAGGTAGCCGGTCTTCTCCGTAAGGAGGTCTTGAGTTCTTCCCTAAAAGGGGTCTTGAATCCGCTTAGGGGATCTTCTCCGGTGGAGGCTCGAATCTCCGAGGAGAAGGTAACCAAGTGGATGAGCAAACTCTCACACAAAATATGAGCTAACCCTTTGCTAACTCTAGCTAGGATGAATAGGAGGTCTATTTATAGTCTTAGTGCAAAAGGGGGTGAAGTGGGGGGTACATGGGCTGCGGCCCAACACATGGCAGCGGACAGGCGCCGGTCGTCCGACAGGTACCGGACGTCCGGTGGCTCGCGAGGGTCCGGTCGTCCGGTACTTGTCGGACGTCCAGTGTTTTGGCTCGGTTGAGGTGGCGCCAGATTTCCGGGGATGGTCGGACGTCCAGACACTGGAGTGTGTTGGACGTCCGGGACTTGTCGGACGTCCGCTCATTTTGGATCGGGTGCGGGATCGCGGGTCGTCCAGTCCGGGCCGGTCGTCCGTTCCAGGCTGGTCGTCCGGTGGGTCTTCTGGCATCGGACGTCCGGTCCCGACCGGTCGTCTAGTGGCTGGAGCTTCTTCTCTTGGTCCTTGTACTTGGCGTCCTCGCTAGCTCGTCTGTTGGATGTGGTGGCTCCGTGGCTTTCCTCTAAGTACCTGATCATGCATAGCACACATGTTGGAGGTAGTAGCCATGTCTCACATGTAGAAAGTGAAAGTTCGGAGAGGAGCTAGTTCACCTTGTGTCCAATGGCATATGTTCGAGGTCTCGTCATATGTCCTCTTGGGGCTTGGAGAGTAGTCAGAGTGTACAGATGGCATGGAGAAGATGTGCTAAACAGATTTGAAGAGGCCATGGAGATGATAGATGGCATGGAGAAGACGTTCGAAACAAAGCTCGATAACAAGTTTAACGAATTGCTTGCGCGTCTTCCACCACCACCACCGGCTGCACCTAATGCACCTCTACAACAACAACAACAACAACAACAACAACAACAACAACAACAACGACTACCTCCACGTCGCGAAATAGCCCTCCGCCGAGCGAGCCGTGTCCCTCTTGCGCCTGGCCAAACTGTTGGTGTTGCCGTTGATTCTTCTGTGGCTCCTGCTGCTGATGCGGAGGAGGATGATTTGCTTGTGGGAGATTACGAGGATGAGGTTGATCAAAATCAGAACTACGTGCAACCATCAGCACCACAACCACCAGGTCGTCCACATGCAAAAAATGGCAATAGTAGGGCTCCCCCTTAGGTACGAGATCATGACCATCTCCCTAAACTGAAATTGAATATTCCACCATTTGAGGATAGATATGTTCCTGATATATATCTTACTTGGGAGTTAGAAACTAAACAATGATTTACATGTTTACAATATCCTGAGGAGAGACGTGTTTCTGTTGTTGTTTGTGCTTTCACTAGCTTTGCATGTGTTTGGTGGTCTGAACATTGTAGATTATATCCTTTTCCAGCTACTTGGGCTGCTTTGAAAACTGCTATGCGTACTCGTTGGGTTCCACCATATTATCAACGTGAATTACTTCAAAAATTGCAGCGTTTAAGACAAGGAAAAAATTCTGTAGAACAATATTATCAGGAATTACAAACTGACATGATTAGATGTGGTATTGTTGAGGAGAATGAAGCTATGCTTGCACGTTTTATGGGTGGATGAAATAGAGAGATTCAGACCATTCTAGAGTATAAGGAGTATAATAATATCACTCGTTTATTCCATCTTGCTTGTAAAGCTGAACGTGAAGTGCAGGATCGACAGGCATTGGCGCGAACTAACTTTTCTGCAGGTCGATCTTCATCATGGATACCACGTGCATCCTCTACTTCCACTTCACCAACACCTCTATCAGGTGCCACCTCCGGCCGTGATACAAGAAAGCAGGCACAACCACCACTATCTGCCAAGAGCACACCTGTCGGGCCTGCGCAGAGCTCTTCTTCTTCCATGGCATCAACAGGGCACACAAGTGATATTATTTGTCGTCGTTGTAAGGGAAGAGGACATTTTGCAAGAGAATGCAAATCTCAGCGTGTGATTATTGCTACTGAGGATGGTCGGTATGAGTCCGCTAGTGACTATGATGAGGAGACTTTGGCTCTTATTACACATGAAGAACACGCTGGAGATGATTCTGATCATGAGACGCAATACATGGCTGTTGAAGATGCTGACAAGTATGAATGTTTAGTTGCTCAACGTGTTTTGAGTGTGCAGGTTACACAAGCTAAGCAAAATCAGAGGTATAATTTGTTCCATACAAAGGGGGTTGTGAAGGAACGTTCTGTTCGCATCATCATAGATGGAGGGAGCTGCAACAACTTGGCTAGCATGGATATGGTGGAGAAGCTATCTCTCACCACAAGACCACATCCACATCCTTACTACATCCAATGGTTCAACAACAGCGGCAAGGTTAAGGTAACACATATTGTTCATGTGCATTTTAGTATCACTACATATGCTGATTATGTTGACTGTGATGTGGTACCCATGCAAGCATGTTCCTTATTACTTGGTAGACCATGGCAATTTGATAAAAATTCTATACACCATGGTAGAAATAATCAGTATATTCTTGTTCATAAGGATAGCCATATAACTTTGCTTCCTATGACTCCCGATTCCATTTTGAAAGATGATATTAATAGAGCTAATAAAGCAAAACAGGAGGATTTCAGCAAATCTGTTGTTATGCTAAACCATCTATTGTTGCTTCTGAAATTAAATTGAAAAGTGCATGTTTACTTGCCACAAAATCTGATATTGATGAGCTAGATTTCATCAAATCTGTTTGCTATGCTTTTGTGTGCAAAGATGCATTATTTTCATTCGAGGACGTGCCTTCCTCTTTGCCCCCTGCTGTCACTCACATTTTGCAGGAGTTCGCTGACGTGTTTCCACAAGACGTGCCACCGGGATTACCACCTATTCGAGGGATTGACCAACAAATTGACTTAATTCCCGGTGCATCGCAACCCAACCGTGCACCATACCGTACCAATCCAGAGGAGACGAAGGAGATTATGCATCAAGTACAGGAGCTGCTCGACAAAGGTTATATACGTGAATCTCTTATTCCTTATGCTGTTCCGATTATACTAGTGCCTAAAAAGGATGGTACGTCGTGTATGTGTGTTGATTGTAGAGGTATTAATAATATTACTATTCGTTATCATCATCCTATTCCTAGGCTAGATGATATGCTTGATGAATTGAGTGGCTCTAAATATTCTCCAAAGTTGATTTGCATAGTGCATACCATCAAATTCGTATGAAATTGGGAGATGAATGGAAAACTGCATTTAAAACTTGGTTTGGTTTATATGAGTGGTTATTCATGCCTTTTGGGTTAACTAATGCACCTAGTACTTTCATGAGCTTAATGAACGAAGTTTTACGTGCTTTCATTGGACGATTTGTGATAGTCTATTTTGATGATATACTGATTTATAGTAAATCTTTGGAGGAACATTTGCAACATTTACGTGTTGTTTTTATGATGAGAACATGACTACCTTGTATACGACCAAAAATATTGCATACATGCATATTTGTCAGGTGATTTCTAATGCAAACTATTCAATAATCTATTTATATTATCCAGAACAAAAATACTTCACACACTTTTGTGTTTTGTCTAATTGCAGGTGTATGGGACATTTGTACAATCCACATATGAAGATAAGGGAAAAGGAGAAGTTTATGTTGTGTTCAAAAAGTCCTCTCACGTCACTTTTGGGCCAAGAGAAGATAGAGTCCAAGTCTTTCACGTTCTGGATTCAGATTCGGACTGCACAGACATACCTAACTCAAAACGCCAACAACTTTTTCATACGGACTCCGAATTGGGTGATTCTTTTTTTGTTGGAAACTAGATTTCGTGCTCTTTCCAACCCAATTTGATTCACCTTCAAATTCGTCCGGAGCATTGAGTTACAGACGAAACAATATGACATTGCAGCATAATCCGAGTCAAACTACAAGCCCAAAGGTGTTGCATCACCTCCACTTGGGCCCATGAGCCTTGTACGACCTAGGGTTAGTTTTAGGCTGCCTTGGGACGTCCTCCCACCTCCTTGGCCGCCACCCCTTGCTCCTATATAAGTAGATCCATCTAGTAGCTTTTTCCTTGGGATTTGTTTAGTTAAAAGTTAGCCATTGCAACTTCGTGTACTTCGTTTGTGTCCAACGACCAGACCAAGACCGCTTACGGATCCCCACCATTATCAATACCTCATATATATTTGCAATATTCAGATTGCTTTATCATATTCTTGGTCGAGGGTGTCCCGATCTTTCGATGAGATGATAACTATCGATTTAGTGGAGACGACTTTGACGATCCGACTACAAACGTGCACGACGTTGCGCCTTAGCAATCGCTAAACCAATCTCCTGAGGTTACTGACGATGCCGGAAGCACGGTCAGCCTGACCACGAAGGTCTATTCCTGCAAGCAATCGAAGAACGACCAAGTATATTTTCTGCAATCGAAGTGTTTGTTTGGTAACCTTGAAAAGTGCACCTTTTGCATCGGCCGAGTATCTTTTCTTGGCTCTGTTGTTACTCCACAGGGAGTTGATGTTGATAAAGCCAAGATTGAAGGTATTGAGAGTTGGCCGCAGCCCAAAACGGTCACACAAGTGAGGAGTTTCCTTGGCCTCACTAGTTTCTATAGGCGTTTTGTGAGAGATTTCAGCACCATTGTTGCACCTCTCAACGAGCTTACAAAGAAGCACTACAAGAAATATGTCAACTAGTGACCTTCTGTCAGTGACCCTGAAAGAATTGGTCATAGATCTATGACCATTTCAGACCAATTGGTCAAAAGCTGTTTGGGGGGCTCCAAACCCTAAACTATAACGACCATTTTGGTCAGAAAGGTCGTAATTTCCTTACACGAAATGGTCATAAAGTAGATAAAACTGGTCTGCTACCTTATTTCTAGCTGACCATGACCAATATAGATGGTCATAACCTTGTAAATTGTGGTGGGTTGCTATGACTAGGCGCCACCTCATCAGTTTTGCCTATGTGTCATGTCCATGTGGCAGTTTTTTCCCTAGGTTGTGAAGCAACCTATATTTCTGTCATTCCCAAAATTCCCAAAAAAATCTCATAAATTCTTTGGGTCATATATTCATCAAATATGTAAAAATCCTTCCTTGCCTAGTTCAAAACTAATTCAACAATATTCATTTTCCTATTCTGTTCACAACAACACTTAATGAAGGAAGTGCTATTTATATATTCTTGATTGCCCTCAGAATTTTTGGGCACTCTTTCCTATCCAAATCATTACCGCATGACAAAATTCAGCTCCATTTTCCTAGCAAATCTTCCTCGGCAAATTTCCAAAGTTTTTGTCCACCTAGAAGCATTGTGAAGGAAGTACCTTTTTTATATCTTGAAATGACATGAAATTTATACAGTTCCTTCATATGCCCAAATTATCACCCTCCTCCAAATTGCAGCTCAGTCAAATCATCTATGTGAGCCCAGGTTCAATTTATATTTTATGGCCAAATTGGCACGTTGCAAAGAAAGTGTTATATAGACCCCTCCTATTACCCTCAAACTTTTCGGGCACTCTTCCATACCCAAATCATTGCCACATGATAATATTCAGCTCAATTTTCCTAGTAAATCTTTCTCAGGAAATTTCCAAAGTTTCTACCTCGAGAGAAGCTTTGTGAAGTAAGTACTAGCTAGGCTTACCCAAATGATCTGAAAATTTACCAGCGCATGACCATACCTATGTAACTTACCTACACCAATTTTTAGCTCATTTCATTCATCCAATCTCTCTCAATAGTTTTCCCAAGTTTTTGTCCATAGAAGAGCATTGTGAAAGAAGTACTACTTTGGCATGTCCAAATGGTATCAATTTTCGACAAATGCTTTCCTATGCCCAAATAACCATCCTCCACCAAATTTCAGCTCAATCCATTCATTATTTTGAGCCCAGCTTCAACATTCATATTTTTGTCCAGTGTGGTACTTTGCAAAGCAAGTACCACCTAGGCTCCTCCTTTTGAGCTGAAAATTTGTGAAGACGGTCTTCTTAGTAACTGATCATCCTCAGCCAAAACACACGCCCATTAGCCATGTAAATTTCCTGTACCGCTAATCAAACACTTGGCTGCTAATTCATGTTTAAGCATCGATCGGTCTCCTCGTGAGAATCTTATGTTGTAATTTTCTTCCTAGCACCTACCTGGGGAGTGCCCAACCCACTAGACATGCCTAGGCCGCCCAGAACACATAGCAACGCCACGGTCATGCGGTGACCACACGGCGAGCATGCGAGTTTACGCGCTCTAGAGTTGGAGCCCTCGGCCACCGTCCAAACCTCGACGTATCACCACCAAACCATGTATTTATGATTTAATAGGTACTTATGTAACTAGAAATGATTTTTGGAAAAAATAAATAGCAAACTATGAGGCAGTTGTAGTTCAAATTTGACCCGCTTCCATCTGAATCGGTGAAAATTTGTCTTTTTCATGAGAGGTGGATCAAAACTTTTTACACCCAACCATTTTGTCAATTGTGCATTAAATATGGCCTAGTATTTTAGAAAAATGATTTTGTCCAATTTTTCAACAATTATTTTGGAGGTCCTTCACAAAAAAACCTCCTTTTGGGCACTCGAAAAATGGAAAATGGTTTTTTCGTCCAAAGAAAATGAAAACTTCCTTAGGCAACATTGTTTGCCATTCCAATATGCACCCTTGTGCACAATATGAGATCATTTTAACAAACTATGCCATGAATGTGGTCATAAGATTGATCATTTGGCTTGAAAGCCACTGATCTCCACACGTGATAGCTCGTTTCTGAGAACACTTTTTTAAAATAATTGTCGTATTAAAAGTTTATTATTTTTCCTGGGAACTTGGCCACATATAATGACACAATGCGAAGATTTCCCAATTTTTTGTTTTTTTAATTTTTTATGTCCGTTTCAAAATGCGATCAAAACGGCGGGAATGATCGTTCCTAGCTAGTGGTTGAATCTTGGAATTTTTTTGGTGTTTCTCTAATTAAATAGATACTTATGTACCTAGAAATGATTTTTGGAAAAAATAAAGAGCAAACTACAAGGTAGCTACAGTTCAAATTTGACCCGCTTCCACCTGAATCGGTGGAAATTTGTCTTTTTCACGAGAGGTGGATCAAAACTTTTTACACCCAATCATTTGGTTAATTGTGCATTAAATATGGCCTAGTATTTTAGAAAAATGATTTGGTCCAATTATGCAACAATTATTTGGGAGGTCCTTCACAAAAAAACCTCCTTTTGGGCACTCAAAAAATGGAAAATGGTTTTTTCGTCCAAAGAAAATGAAAACTTCCTTAGGCAACATTGTTTGCCATTCCAAGATGCACCCTTGTGCACAATATGAGATCATTTAAACAAACTATGCCATGAATGTGGCCATAAGATTAATCATTTGGCTTGAAAGCCATTGATCTCCACACATGACAGCTTGTTTCTGAGAACACTTTTTTAAAATAATTGCCGTATTACAATTTTATTATTTTTCCTGGGAACTTGGCCACATATAATGACACAATGCGAAGGTTTCCCAATTTTTTGTTTTTTTTGAATTTTTTATGCCCGTTTCAAAATGTAGTCAAAACGGCGGGAATGATCGTTCCTAGATAGTGGTTGAATCTTGGAATTTTTTTGGTGTTTCTCTGATTAAATAGATACTTATGTACCGAGAAATGATTTTTGGAAAAAATAAAGATCAAACTACAAGGTAGCTATAGTTCAAATTTGACCCGCTTCCATCTGAATCAGCGGAAATTTGTCTTTTTCACGGGAGGTGGATCAAGACTTTTTACACCCAACCATTTGATCAATTGTGCATTAAATATGGCCTAATATTTTAAAAAATTGATTTGATCCAATTTGTCAACAAATTTATTATAGGTCCTTCACAAAAAACTAATTTCAGGGATTCGAAAAATGGAAAATGTCTTTTTTGCCAAAAAAAACTCATGTCTCACTACACCTTTTTAAGTATATTTATCTTTTTTCATGTTTGTTATTTTTTTATGAAAACTTGTTCACGTTTTGGTGACACAATGAGAAGGTTTTCCATTTTATTTTTGAATTTCTCAAGTCATAAAATAGCTGACATGATTTTAATGCATTATTTTTAGGCAACTATGACCTATTTAGATGGTCACAACAACATTCTGCATTCTGATTGGTCCGTGGACCTCTCACGCGGATCGTGCATCATACGCCGTCGGATGCTCGCGGATCCAACGGCCGTCCTCAACCCTTCCACACTAACTCCAAAACCCTAGGTCATTTTCCATCCACCCCCCGCCTCCTTTCTTTCCTCACTCCCTTCTCCTCCTCTCCCCTTCCAAGTCATCTCTGTCGTGACGCCACACCTCCCACGATTCGATCCAATCCTCTCCCCCGATCCCACCTGCCGACGGCGACCTCCTCTCAACCAGCCCCGCCGGCGGCCTCCAGATCCAACCCAGCTCAAGCCCAACTCCTACCCCGCGACCATGGCCATGGCAGGGGGAGCCCAAATCCCTAGCCCGTGGTGGCTAGGGTTTCGGTCGCCTCCAACTCGATCCCGCGCTGCTCCGGTGAATCCCGAGCCCTCAAGCGCCGATCCATCTCCGGGATGGCCTTGATCTGCTCGAGGACGACCGGTTCTTCATCAACCTGCAAGGATGCGTGCCGGCAGCAGCGATCTCCTCTCCGATGAGCCATCCCATGGCGACCAGGATGGTCTCCCCCTCCCAAATCCATCACGGTCTCCCAAATCTCCCTCTGCTCCTCAAGGTCCGACCCATCTCCCCTCTCAGATTTCAGTTTTTTTTTCTTGATTTGGTACGGTGGTGGTTCGCCTCTATCCCCCCTCTCCCACTCTCTGTGCTTGTAGCGGCTGTTCCCCCAACCTCCGGTCCATGCGCGCGGCTGTTCGTCCACTCGAGCGAGCGGGATGCTGGAAGGGAAGGCGACGGTGGAGGACACCGACATGCCGGCCAAGATGCAGCTGCAGGCCATGTCGGCGGCGTCCAGGGCGCTCGACCGCTTCAACGTCCTCGACTGCTGGAGCATCACGGCGCACATCAAGAAGGTAGAAACTTGCCAATACCGCCCCCAAATCTACAGCCTCTGAATCTGCAAGTAATAAGCTAGAGACAGTCTTGCAAGAGAAAGAACGATGTACTTGAACATAAATCAGCAGTTAGCTGCGCAAGTGCTGCCGAATGATTGGATCTGATTTGGACGGCTGCACTGCAGGAGTCCGACATGATCCATGGCCCGGGGTGGCAGTGCGTGGTGGGCTGCAGCTTCGGCTGCTACTTCACGCACAGCAAGGGGAGCTTCATATACTTCAAGTTCGAGTTGCTCAGGTTCCTCGTCTTCAAAGGCATGGCGGATGAGCAACCGCTGCCGTGCTGATCTGGTCTGTAGGTTTAAGTGACAAGGTGAGCATACAACTTGTGATGCATTTTCCTGGTCTGTAGGTTTACGTGAGTTCTAATCTGATGGTGGCATTTTGCAATTCTGATCAGTTTAAATAATGGCTATTGAAGCCATTTATACTTCCACATGGTTTCAGAATCTGGATAGAATCACTATAGCATTTATGTGATTCGTTCTGTAGCTTGCGTTTGGTACTTGGAAATAACAGAATAGAAATTTTGAATTTTTTTGACACACCATGTAGTATACTGAAAACCACCTTTCTTCTAGTGCTCCTACACAATGCTAGTTAGGATGAGTACAACTACATTTTTATCTATCTGAAAATGGTGCAAAGATTTACTAGTACTTGCCTTGGTGATATGACACGTCCATGGTGCGATTTAACTAGATTCGGACTTCGATAGGCCAGGGCGTGTGCTTGTATTAGCAATGAACAATTACTACTAATTAATGAAGGAAGCACACTTGTTCACATAAAGGAAGATATGTCTGTGTTAGTATTAGTGTTCTTGATCTTACCTGATAGACTTGTTTTTACTAATGTAAACAAATAAAATCAGATTGTTTTCATAAACCATTCTCACTTTTAATTGAGTTCTAAGTACGTAGTGTCTTTAGTTGTTTGCTTATATTATAGTCAGAATTATACCTTGGGACTGAATGATGTGTTATTTAGTTAGCTAAGCAGTATCTTTAGTTTTCTGATGATTGCTCAACTCTCAATTCTGAATAAATAAGTAGCTAACCCTATTGGTTCTTTCTTTCTTCAGGGCTATGAGTTGATGGCCACGCTGCTGTTTTGCTCTGCTTGATAATTCTTTTACTGTCCAGTCTGCTCTCTGCATAGTTTCCGGTTGCTTATAAAATGATAAAACAGTGGTGATGCGAGGTCCGACAATGGTTTGTAATTTTGGTTTCATCCCCAACCTCTCCAGCTAGCTTCTTCTTCACATCATATCATATTTGCACCTGCTGCTGCATCATGGATTGGATGGTCACCTACTAGCTAAGTTGCTTAGCTTGTATTGCCATCGAATTGGGCAATACTGTTTCACTTTGCTTGTTTCTTGTACCAGGTCCGTCAGTTACAGCATAAACAAACAAATTGCTTAGCTCTCAACTAGGAATACATAGCTAGCTAAACTTGTTCGTTCTTTCTTTCTTTCTTTCTTTAGAGTTGTGACTTATATGGGTCAAGCTGTTGTTTTGCTGTACTCAATGATACTATTGCTGCATGTATACTGATACATGTGGTGATATTTTCCTGAACTTAAGTTGTGAATGTACCATTATTTTCCTGTTGCTACTTATTCCTGGCTCACCTATTCTAGTTGGTTTCAATTGATATTTGTCTCATCTAGCACTCTGACTATAAATTTGTTGTTTTAATCCTGATGATGTTGTAGTATAAGGTGGAACACCATATTCCTGTTTTAATCCAAAAGGAATAAAGCAATCATGTTTGTTTGCTTGGTGCGTGTCGATCTCAAAATGGCGGACAAAACATGACAAGTGAACACTTTGAGGCTCTGTTTCCTGTTCCCTGTTGTAGTTTCTTGATTTATTTTGCATATGCAGCACATCATCTTGAATACCATCTGTTTGTATATGCTTAGGGTATGCATGATGCCTATGCTCTGTATTAGATCAGTATGTTAATATTAGTAGGCATATATCCATGTATGAGCAGTGCATAATGCAGTTGGCCATATTCTAGCTCATATGGAACTTCCTGTGATATGGTGCAGTCCTGTTTTGTTTCATTGATTGCTTTTATTTTGTCCCTAACCATTTTTTTGTTCTATAACATGTAGATGTTGGCGTTCGTTCATGTTTCGTCGCAAGCTCTAGGATGAAGAAGTGAAGAAGCATTTAGTTCTAGCTCATTGGAGCTAGTTATACTTTTATAGATATTTAGTTGAAACACTCAATTTAGTTGTGTTCTTGGTGGCTATAAACCTGATGTGAAGTATGTTCGATTATAAACGTGGTGTGAACTATGTTTGATTGTAATGTACCAAATTTGGTTGTTTGATCTGTTTGAAGTATTACTTCTCTTTTCAATCTGTTCAGATTTAAATATTTGTTTTTATTTACTAGAAAATTGAAATCAGAAGAATCTGACCCTGACCATTGGGACCCACTCAATTAGGACCCATTTGACTGTTGGATCCGTCTTAAAAAAAGTAATTGTTGAGCCAAAAAGGCCACGACCCAGAAAATAAAAAGGCCGAATTGCTTGCTAGGCCCATCTAGCTATTAAAAATTATCGGGAAAAAAATATAAGTGGGCTGAATTAATGGGCTCGGCCCATATAGACACCTAATTGGACCGGGCTGAATCTTGTGCCACATCAGATTACCACGCTGGATGCCTACGTGGCCTGGGGAGGTTGCTAGTGACCAAAACACCACAGTAGACGTATTTTTGTCATAAACGTATATGACCATTCCAGAAGAAAGGTCGCTATATTCAGTTTACGACCGCCAGCTTTTGACCTTATGTTTTTGGTCACAAAAAGGTCACAAATTGAAAACAGTGACCATTCAGTGACCAATAGTGCTGGTCACAAGTTGACATATTTCTTGTAGTGAAGGATGTGCCTTTTGTTTGGGGTACCACACAGGAAGAAGCCTTCACGGTATTGAAAGATAAGTTGACACATGTTCCTTTACTCCAACTTCCTGATTTTAATAAGAGTTTTGAGCTTGAATGTGATGCTAGTGGAATTGGATTAGGAGGTATGTTATTACAAGATGGCAAACCTGTTGCATACTTTTCTGAAAAATTGAGTTGGCCTAGTCTGAACTATTCTACTTATGATAAAGAATTATATGCTCTTGTTCGGACCTTAGAAACATGGCAACACTATTTATGGCCCAAGGAATTTGTTATACATTCTGATCAGGAATCTTTGAAACACATTAAAAGTCAAGCAAAACTGAACAGTAGACATGCTAAATGGGTTGAATTCATTGAGACTTTCCCTTATGTCATTAAACACAAGAAGGGTAAAGAAAATGTTATTGCTGATGCATTGTCTCGTCGTTATAGTATGCTTACACAACTTGACTTTAAAATATTTGGTTTGGAGACCATCAAAGATCAATATGTGCATGATGCTGAATTTAAAGATGTATTGCAGAATTGTAAGGAAGGGAGAACTTGGAAGAAGTTTGTTCTTAACGATGGATTCGTGTTTCGTGCTAACAAGCTATGCATTCCAGCTAGCTCTATTCGCCTTTTTTTGTTGCAGGAGGCGCATGTAGGAGGATTAATAGGACACTTTGGCGTCAAGAAGACGGAGGATATACTTGCTACACATTTCTTTTGGCCAAAGATGAGACGGGATGTTGAGCGTTTTGTTGCTCGCTGCACTACATGTCAAAAAGCTAAGTCACGACTCAATCCTCATGGTTTATATATGCCTTTGCCTGTACCTAGTGTTCCTTGCGAGGATATATCTATGGACTTTGTTTTAGGTTTACCTCAAACAAAGAAGGGGAGGGATAGCATATTTCTTGGCGTGGATAGGTTCTCGAAAATGGCACACTTTATACCATGTCATAAAAGCAATGATGTTGTTAATTTTGCTGATTTGTTCTTTCGTGAAATTATTCGCTTGCATGGTGTGCCAAATACTATTGTTTAAGATCGTGGTACTAAATTTCTTAGCCACTTTTGGAGATGTTTATGGGCTAAGTTGGGGACTAAAATGCTTTTTAGTACTACTTGTCACCCCCAAACCGATGGACTAACTGAAGTAGTCAATAGAACATTGTCTACTATGCTTAGGGCTGTTTTGAAGAATAATAAGAAAATGTGGGAAGAATGCTTGCCTCATATTGATTTTGCTTATAATCATTCATTGCATTCTACTACTAAGATGTGCCCTTTTGAAATTGTGTATGGTTTCCTACCTCGTGCACCTATTGATTTGTTGCCTTTTCCATCTTCGGAGAAGGTTAATTTGATGCTAAAGAACGTGCTGAATTGATTATAAAAATGCATGAGTTAACTAAGGAAAACATTGAGCGTATGAATGCTAAATATAAACTTGCTGTAGATAAGGGTAGAAAACATGTTGTGTTTGCACCTGGAGATCTTGTTTGGTTACATTTGCGTAATGATAGATTTCCTAATTTGCGCAAATCAAAGCTAATGCCACGTGCTGATGGTCCTTTTAAGGTGTTAGAGAAAATAAATGATAATGCATATAAACTTGAGCTACCTGTAGATTTTGGGGTTAGTCCCACTTTTAACATTGCAGATTTGAAGCCTTATTTGGGTGAGGAAGATGAACTTTCGTCGAGGACGACTTCATTTCAATAAGGGGAGGATGATGAGGACATCAATACCATTGTTACACCCACAGCCCCTACTGTTACATATACTGGACCAATTACTAGAGCTCGCGCATGCCAATTGAATTATCAGGTATTTTCGTTTCTTGGTAACGATACTAATGTTCATGAGAATATGATGCTTCCTAAATTGGATACATTTGTTTTGCTTACAAATGAAGGGCCTAGCTTGGACAAGAAAGATGAACCTGGGAGCAAGTTCAAGCATGGACATGATGGCATGCGCAAGGGGATCAAGAACGGAGTTACAAGTGATGATTTCAGGACTTTGAAGCCACCATAAGGAGTGCATGAAGCCTTGGACGAAATATACAAGATGCCACTTCATAAATTTCGTCCAGAGGCTATTCTAGGTGCTGCTTCACCTTATTATTGGGCCAGGCCCATGTATATTTGTAATACTTAAGCATATGCTATTTTTAGAGTCCGTATGTGTGGGGAAACAAGAGTTAGGGTTGGTTTCGGACCCCTCCTCCGAGGACCACGAAATCCCCCCCTCTCCCTCCATATATACAGCCCTTAGGGCGTCGTTTAGACTTTGGGGTTTGTTTAAAAGTTCACCATAGCTGCAACTTCGCGTACTTCGTTTGTGTCCAACGACCAGACAAGACATCACAGAACACCACCTTCATTAATAAAGCTTTCCCCTTTAATTCACAATATCCAGATTGCAATCTCAGTTTCTTGCTTGTTCTTCATTTTCTCGCAGGAAATAGACCCTCGTGGTCAGGTTGATCATGCTCCAGCGTCGTCAATAACCCTCAGAAGTTGGTTTAGCGATTGGTAAAGCGTGACATCTTCGCACATTCGTAGTCGGATCGTCAAAGTTGACTCCCAAAGAAAACGATATCTATCTCATCGAAACATCGGGACACCTTTGCCTCTATCACGCTCTTGGTGAACTTGTGGAGGAGCTTGTCGATCTTGACGTTGCACGCGAGCTTGACGTCGTCGTTCGTGAGCTTCTTCGTGAAGTGCTTCTTCATGTTCAGGAACTTGTCGGCCTCGGTTGGCTACGACTCAACTTCAATCTTGGAGGGCACGTTGTGCCTCAAGTGCTTGAGCTACACGGAGTTGTTGTTCTTGACGTTGTGCCTTGGCATCTTGTGCATCTTGGTGGAGACGCGCTTGCTCTTCCTCTTCATGTTGGCGTTGTTGTTGCCGTTCTCGTGCTAGCGCAAAAGCCTCTTGGGTTTGACGTTGTCGGTGCTCTTGAGAGTTGGTGCCGCATAGAGGATTGTGGCTTTCTTGACGATCGTTGCGCGTGGCACGACGAGGAGTGTTCGCTGTCAGTGTACTTGAGCCGGAGATGGTGAAGTCGGCGTGTCGACTTGAGTGGCTCCGTCTTGATGAGGACGAAGTGGAAGAAGAGCGGTTGAGCAACAAAGCTCGAATCTCGTCCATTCTTGCGTCGTTCTCTTGCTTGTGATCGTCGAGCTAGTGGTCGAAGTAGTCCCTTGTACGTTGCTCGGAGAGTCGCAAGTCGGCAGCGAGGTTTTCGATGCGTACACTCATTGCTTGTTGCTCTTGATGCAAAGCACGTTGTGCACCAAAGAGGTGGCTCTTGGTGACGTAGGAGTTCATGTCATCATCATGCTCAATGAAGAGTGGGTTGGTAGAAGTACTTGGCCTATCCATCATTCCAAGAGAAAATGTGAGTGGTAGAAAGAGAAGAACATATACCAAATGTACCTTGACCGAAGTTGAAGGTGGATCAATGATCACTCCGATGTGGACAAGGAAATAGCACTATTGGTACCAGTTCTTGTTGGTTTCTCACACCTACACAAGTAAAAGCTTATGGTGGAGCTTGGTTAGGATGGTGGCACAAAATTTGATGCAATTGTAAGTGAGCTTCAATAATGTTGGAAAAGATTCACAAGTTTGCAATGCAACAAGTAGACCAAGCAATATATGATACACGGAAACACACACGCAAAAAGATAAGTGGGGTCGTGCAACCAAGGGTGAGCCAAAATGCAACAACTTCTAGAGAGACGTTAGCACGATTGCACAATAGGCGGATACAAAGACTTGTGCACAACCTAGTTAGCAAAAATGCAGCGACTTCTATCCCAAGTATGCTCTATGTATGGTGTTTTGATGTTATGATCCAAGATGATCTAGTATGACAATCTTAATGTTCTATGATGCTATGGTTCTTGCTTAAAAGCTCTTTGCTTATCTTTTCCTTTTGCTTAAAAGCTTGTTTGGCTCTTTGTTGCTTGAGCTCTTTTCTCATGCAATGCTTTGAACCAAGGTAGCAATTGTGTATGCGATCGCAACCTTGTGACACAAGAGATGATACCAAGATATGCAACAATGATGTATGTATGCTATGGGAAGTATGATCACTAATGTGCACAAGTCTCGTTGCCGGCAATAATCAAAGGCTAGTATCGATGGTAAGTGACGCAAAGGAGTAAGGCTATGATGACTATCAATGTAATGGCAAGAGTGATATGTCCAATAACAAGATGAGGTTACCATTCTTGCTGACGGTATGGTGTCAAAATGGTGGCCCGAATACCAAGATGTAGTCGTGGTGGTCGTTGTTGATGACGCGTCCGTGGCAAAGATGAGCGACAGTGATGTTGATGTCGAACCGTACCTAGATAGCCGAAACACAAAAGGATACGAAACCGCAACTTAAATTCTCAAAACTCGAAATGACAAAACGCGTCAGAGTGTGAAACGGGTAAGCAATGGTGGTGGTATGCGGAAGTGGTGATGGTGTATAGTTGGTGGGGTCGTATGTGGAAATGTGGGGCGCTGGTGGTGACTAAAGTAAAAAAAATCAGTTTCGTCAGTGATGGTCGGACGTCCGGGCTGGGCCGGTCGTCCGGTCGTCGGATGTCCGGAAGGGGTCGGACGTCCGGTGCCT
Organism: Triticum urartu; assembly: GCF_003073215.2. NCBI lineage: Eukaryota > Viridiplantae > Streptophyta > Magnoliopsida > Poales > Poaceae > Triticum > Triticum urartu. The sequence continues at coordinate 213,105,858 of NC_053023.1, read as the reverse complement.
GCGCGATTTTCGGGAACGGGAAGAATAGCACGTGTACGAGGTGGATTGGGAGAAATTCGTCGAATCCAGGCGATTTCATGGATGGAAAGGGTGGGGAAAGGGAGAAAAGGCTAGATCCACTCAAAACAAGGCAAATCCATGGATAAAATCCAACAAAATTTCAACACACCAACAAATCATAAAAAATTGGGGCTATTTTTGTGGGGAATTTTCGAATTAGGGACAAAATCAACAAAAACTAGGCTAGCAACACAACGGGGAGGCTCCGAAATCATGATCAACGTGGCTCTGATACCAAGATGATGTAGGGTAGAACCCTACATCGGCCGATCTTTCACGAAAGGAGCGGATCCCGTGATAAACACGAAGAACACAAAGGGGAAAACGAGGGGAAACACGAGAGGAAAGACGAGAACGTCACTAAACCAACACGAAATAGTCACTCATGTGCTAGATCTTCGAGTACATAGGAGATCACACGATCCACGGACAACTAAGGATGATACAAAGGTAGTCGGTCTTCTCCGTGAGGAGGTCTTGATGTTCTTCTCTGCGAGGAGGTCTTGAATCCAAAGGGATCTTCTCCGAAGAGGGGCCGCGGTCTCTCTCGTGGAGTAGATCCGATGTGTATGAGCAATGCTCTATATCTAAAATGAGCTAAACCAATGCTAACCCTAGCTAGGAGGAATAGGAGGTCTATATATAGTATTAGTTTAAAAGGGGGTGAACTGGGGGGTACATGGGCTGCGGCCCAACACATGGTAGCGCACAGGCGTCGGATGTCCGGGAGTCACTAGTCGTCCAGAGGCTCGCTAGGGTCCGGACGTCCGGTGCCTGTCGGACGTCCGTAGATTTGGCTCGGGTGTGCTTTGGCCGGACGTCCGGTCGGGGTCGGTCGTCTGGATCTTGGAGGTCGTCCGTCGTCCGTAGCGCTTGCCAATAACCATGGGCTTGTCGTCTATGCGATATGTGAAAATTGGGTTTATTTTAATAGCATATGCATAGTTGATATGTCTCCAACGTATCTATAATTTTTTATTGTTCCATGCTATATTATATTCTGTTTTGGACTGTAGCAAACAGACCTCAAACGGTCCAATCTCTGTGCTCAGGTGTCATCCCTGGATCAGTAATGCTAGCACCACACAGTACTTGAAGGATTTATAACAGAGTAGCAATCACACACTTATTACAATAAATATGGCTTAAGGCCATCTAATAACGATAACAGCGGAAGGCTTGGAAGATAAGTGAGTCCATCAACTCCAACGGCATCACTGAGTATAGAACCACGACCTAAAAACACCTTAATCGTCGTCTGAAAAGTCTGCAACATTAACGTTGCAGCCCAAAACGGGTCAGCACATGGAATATGCTGGCAAAATAACACATAGAGAGTAATGTAATGAAATAGGCTATTCTATATGCATATTTGGCTGGTGGAAAGCTCTATGGTTACAGTTTTGCATAAAACCAATTTTTCCCTACTGCAAAGGAACAAATTTTATTTAACTATCATGGTAGTTGTTAAACATTGGGAATGGTTGACAGCATTCTCAATCCCAATTAAGCATGATCAAACCCAACAAAATTAATCTTAGAGTAACATGTTGAGATTCACATGATAATCCAGGTACCAGATACTCAAGATGTCCATAACCGGGGACACGGCTAATCATGATTAGTTTATACACTCTGCAGAGGGTTGCGCACTTTTCCCCACAAGACTCGATCGCCTCCGTTTGGTTTCTCGCACTACATGGTGTTTGAGAAAACGGATGACCGAGACATAGTCTTTCAGAAGCGCTAGCACCTTATGATCGGGTAGACCGTTACACCTACTTTCCCCTACATCTGCTAGTCTACCACTGTAAGAGTTCGCACAACTTAATCAACTATGCCAGAGCCCATAATAGCTTGTGGTTGCACACACAAGTTTCTAGCATGAATAATCTCATGATCCCTTTGAGCCTGGGTGGCGGTCCATAAAGAAAACAGGAAATCGCTGGAATACCCAGGTGCCTCAATCCACCCAGATGTGTATTTATGTTGCCACCTTAAATAAACCATTAATTAACAATCTCACATCTGTCATGGATACACTCACCCAATTCACGTCTACTAGCATAGCATGGCATAATAAGCAAACGTAGAAATAACTCCCAAAGGTTTGATAATAATAGGTAATAGGTACTACCTCAACTACTTCCCAAACCCACAATTAATTAGATCCTAATCATGCAATGTGTGAGGATTGATCTAATGCAATAAAACTGGGTAGAGGGAAAACATGATCAAAGTGTTACTTGCCTTGCTGATGATCCGGGAAACCTAGCGATTCGAAGTAGCAAGCGGCGCACTCTGGGTACTCTATCGCAAACAAACAAGCATACAATAAGTACTCAACTAATGCACAGGTAAAACTCAAATAAGAGATCTAACGAGAAAGTTCAACTTAAGAACTACGGTTGGCAAAAAAGAATCAAAACGAACGAAGCAACGAAAGACAAACGGCAAAAGAAACAGGCTTTGTTTACAATTCTGGATCTAGGGCAATTTTTACAGTGGCAAAAACTTGTTTGAGTTGGTTAAACGGAAAGAGGGTTTCGAGACGAAACTCCAGGCGCTTGAATCGCCTGATTCCGATAAACGAGCGAAAAGTTAGACTAAAACGAAAATCGGATCAGGAATCGCGATCAGAAAAATCACAGATTTAATCCGAGAAAAAGAAAAATGATGAACGTTCGTTAAAACGAACGAATGGACGAACGCTCGCTAAAAAAATAAATCAGAAAAACCGATCTATTAAAAAAACTAAAACTTAAAAAACAAACAAAACCGACGGAAAACCGATCGGCTTTCTAAAAAAACCGGTGGCGGAAACTACCTCCGGCGGCGGTCCGGCGAGGCGGCGCGGGTGGCGGCGGCTCGGCACGGGCGGCGGTGCGGGCGGCGGCGGCGGCCTAGGGTTAGGGTTTTGGGGCGGGGCGCGGCGCGGCTTGGGCTGGCCTTGGGGCCTCGGGGCGCTATATTTAGGCCCGGCCAGGCGGAGTCCTGGCCGGTTACGGCCCAAGGTCGGTTCGGACTCTTTTTTTAAATAATTACGCTCGGGAGAAAAACAAAAGGAATACTAAACGAACTCCAAAAATCCCAAAATAAATTTTCCCCGGCTTCTAAAATCAAGCCGCACAAGATGAACATTTATTTGGGGCCTAAATGCAATTTTGGAAAACGCGCATTTTTCCTAAATTCAAATAAAATAGCAAATAAAACCAAAAAAATCTTATTTGATTTTTTATTAAATCCCCAATATTTCTTTATTTTGGGAAAGTCATTTTATTCCCTCTCTCATAATATTTATAATAGAAATAATTGAAGATAAAATAAATAAAATCAAATGATCCTATTTTCAAAATTTGAGAAAACTCAAATATGAAAATAATGAAATCCCCAACTCTCTCCGAGGGTCCTTGAATTGCGTAGAATTTTCTAGGATCAACCAAAATGCAATAAAATATGATATGCAATGATGATCTAGTGTATAACATTCCAAATTGAAAATTTGGGATGTTACATGGACATTATTGTGCTTTATTATACACTTTATATTATTTTGGGGACTAACCTACTAACCGGAGGCCCAGCCTGGATTTGCTATTTTTTTTCCTATTTTAGGGTTTCACAGAAAAATAATATCAAACGGAGTCCAAACGGAATGAAACCTTCGGGAATGTGATTTTTGAAACGAACATGATCCAAAGGACTTGGACCCTACATCAAGCAATCAACGAGGAATGCACGAGGTAGGGGGCGCACCTACCCCCTCCCCCCCAGGCGCGCCCTGCACCCATGTGGGCCCCTTGTAGCTCCACCGACGTACTCCTTCCTCCCATATATACCTACGTACCCCCAAACTACCAGATACGGAGCCAAAACACTAATTCCACCACCGTAACTTTTTGTATCCATGAGATCCCATCTTGGGGCCTTTTCCGGAGCTCCGCCGGAGGGGGCATCGATCATGGAGGGCTTCTACATCAACACCATAGCCCCTCCGATGAAGTGTGAGTAGTTTACTTCAGACCTACGGGTCCATAGTTATTAGCTAGATGACTTCTTCTCTCTTTTTGGATCTCAATACAAAGTTCTCCCCGTCTCTTGTGGAGATCTATTCGATGTAATCTTCATTAGCGGTGTGTTTGTTGAGACCGTTGAATTGTGGGTTTATGATCAAGTTTAGCTATGAACAATATTTGAATCTTCTCTGAATTCTTTTATGTATGATTGGTTATCTTTGCAAGTCTCTTCGAATTATCAGTTTGGTTTGGCCTACTAGATTGATCTTTCTTTCAATGGGAGAAGCGCTTAGCTTTGGGTTCAATCTTGCGGTGTCCTTTCCCAGTGACAGTAGGGGCAGCAAGGCACATATTGTATTGTTTCCATCGAGGATAACAAGATGGGGTTTATATCATATTGCATGAGTTTATCCCTCTACATCATGTCATCTTGCTTAAAGCGTTACTCTGTTCTCTTGAACTTAATACTCTATATGCATGCTGGATAGCGGTCGATGTGTGGAGTAATAGTAGTAGATGCAGGCAGGAGTCGGTCTACTTGTCTCAGACGTGATGCCTATATACATGAGCATACCTAGATTTTCTCATAACTATGCTCAATTCTGTCAATTGCTCAACAGTAATTTGTTCACCCACCGTAAATACTTATGCTCTTGAGAGAAGCCACTAGTGAAACCTATGGCCCCGGGTCTATCTTCCATCATATTAATCTTCCAATACTTAATTACTTCCTTTGGCATTTATTTTACTTGCAGCTTTTATCATAAAAATACCCAAAATATTATCCTATCATATCTATCAGATCTCACTCTCGTAAGTGACCGTGTAGTGATTGACAACCCCGTATCGTGTTGGTTGCAAGGATTTATTTGTTTGTGTAGGTGCGAGGGACTCGTGCGCGGCCTCCTACTGGATTGATACCTTGGTTCTCAAAAACTGAGGGAAATACTTACGCTACTTTGCTGCATCACCCTTTCCTCTTCAAGGGAAAACCAACGCAGTGCTCAAGAGGTAACAATAGTCACTATGAAGAGATTGCAAATATGACATATGATTGATCTCATGCATATCATATGACAAGTCAAGCGGATTGTCAAACATGATGTGACCTAAAGAATGATCACAAGAAATCCTATGTAACATGGCATCACAACTAATAGACTCCACATGGCAATCATCATACTCATCATAAATGGGTAAATCGTCGCATGGGGAAGTCGCACTAGCATGAAGCATGGTAATATGTTGATCAACATCATGCAAGCAATCAATGTCAAGAATGTCCACTAGTGGGACTAGAGGATCACCGTCACCTATGTTACAATATTCATTCCACTCTAGTGGTGTAGGTGAGGTGGCAAAGACCAAATGATGGAACCATGTGGGGGTGCATCATATTCCGCCATGGCCATCGTCTTGTCCAAAGGAAGGACGTAGTCATCATGAATTGGCGCATCATCATATATGGGACCTAGCACCAAATGAGAAGACACAATAGAGGTAGACGTCAAGTTGTTAGAAATGTAAATGGCCTCACAAGACCTTTCAACTATCTCACTCTCTCTATGTGGTGGTTCACTCACTCACTCAAGGTAGGTGCACTCAATGTCACATATGGTGGAATCACTCATCTCACTCAAGTGGTGGTGGTTGTGGCTCTCCTCACATGGGAATTGTGGCAACACATCATATATCGGGCTAGTGGTGAAGTCACTCTCACTCTCAATATGGTGGCTAAAGTCACTCAAGTCACCATATGTCGCCGTGGTCGAAGGCAAAATCACATTGTCAACCATCTCGTTGTTGTTGCCGTGGATGAAGGCCGAAGATGCCACATCATCACTCTCGCCTCCTAAGATGGAAGCATCGTCCTTGCTCATCACCATGTCGCTTGCCTCCAAAGCATGTTCCTTGATTGGCTCCATAGTCGTAGTCGTCGCCACACCGTCTTGAAAAAGAGTCGAAGTAGACTCGGCACCATCAATGCCAGAAAGAGGGATGGCGGTGAAGTGGAACTTGGGAGCATCGTCTTGGAGCTCGTCGGTCTTGGACATCTTGGTGGTACTATCCTCATGCTCGTTGTTGTAGAGCTTGGTCGTCGCGAAGAGAGCTTGGGGTGGGGAAGCTTTGGCCTTCATGAGTTCTTGTTCCGCCTTGAGTGCACCAATGTAGTTGTCGTCGAGGGACTTGTAGTTCTCGAGGAAGATCATCTTGGATATGTCGTTGTGCAATCCCATCATGAAGTGGAACTTCATCGAAATGGGGTCGTCCACGCCGGCTCGTCGCAAGGCAATCTTCATCTCCTTGTAGTACTCGTCGATGGACATGGATCCTTGGATGGTGTTCTCCAATCGGCGTTGAAGTTGTTCCGTGTAGGTTGGAGGCACGAACCCCCGCCGCAAAGCTCTCTTCGTCTTGGGCCAACTCATGTCATAGCTCTTCCAAGGTGCGTGAAGCCACCATGTGTACGCATAGCCTTGGAAGTTTCTTGTGGCGCACTTCACTTGATCTTCGGGAGGAACTTTGTCGCGCCCCGAGACCGATATGCCATGTGTCTTCTAGTTATTCGATGTTGTTGCCTTGTCATTTGCTTGTGTGTTGCATCTTGCCATGTCATCATGTGCATTGCATCATCATGTTTTCAAAACTTGCATCTGTCCCGGACTCCTCGTTCTTTCTGTTGTCCATTCTGAGCCCGATCACACTCGCACGCGCCCACGGCACCTCCGGAATATTATTTTATAAGTGGCTAGAAAATGTTCTCCGAATGGGATGAAAGTTGACGTGTGGTCTTATTATAGCGTAGATAGACCGCCTGTCAAGTTTCATCACATTCAGAGTTCGTTTGATGCCCCAACGGATAACTATAGCGACAATATAGTCGGTCAAATCATCGGACGTTTTCGGTCTCCGGAAACAGTCGTCGGGTCTCTCTCTTCTCTCCTCTCAGCCCTAGGCTTTCTGCACAGCCCACTACCACTCACCACCAGGCCCTACCTAACCTCTCTCGTCAGCCCGCGACCCTGCTCACGCGCGCGCCCGAAAGCTGTCCCGGACCCGACCCGGGCAGTCGTCACCATTGGGTTCGGATCATCCCCAAACATCTACAAAATATCTCCATTTTTTGGACTCCCTAGCCTATTTTTCCTGACCATCCGATTTTGATTGGAGGGCCGAGATATACCCCTAAGTCTAACCCACTTACTATTTATACAAACCAGCTAATTTTTAGGGATCCTACCCTAGCGCCGCCGCCACTCTCTCTCGGGATCCCCCCAGATCCGATCCGTCAAATCCCCCCAACCAGCGCAACCACCTCCCTCCTCGATCGTCCACGACCCCGAACCACTTCTCCCGCCGGCATCCGAAGCCATCAACCCAGACCCCGTCGTCCTCCGGCAGCAACCAGGAGCTTCCCGCGCCATGGCTGCAGCCCGAGTCCTCCTTCCTCGCTCGATCTGGACCAGGAGGGTCCCGAGCATCTCCATCGTTGCCGTCTCAGTTGGGCGCCACCCTGGTTCCGTTTCTCTCCTTCCTCCGGTTCCCTCATATCATCTCTCTCTCTCTATTTTGTGTTGCGACATCGCTGTTTCTGGAGAGCCACTGCCGCCACGGAGCTCCCACTCCGGCTACCTCGTCTCCGCGGTGCTCTGACGCCTTGGGTTCCGTCCGACCGCGCGCCGGCCTCCCTCGTCTCGCAAGCCTCGTCATGGGTCAGCCGCGCCACCGCCCGAGGACCTCGTCGCCATGGCCTCGAACTCTTGCCACCATCGTTCCCGAGTCCCCTGCTACCATGGATGCCAAGCCGACCTTCTCTGAGCCCTGCTTCCTTTGTAGGCGACCCCTGTTCGTCTCCTAGCCGTGCGCCACCGCACGTTCTTCTCGAAGACCAGCAGCACTCGCCCGCCTCTGCTCGTCTCCGCGCCTCCGGCGACCGCAAGCCGCCAGAGCAGCATGGACCTTTGCACCCGCCGGCCTCCCTACTTCTACTGCTTCCCGCACCAAGTTCGCCGCGCCGCCCCACCAGAGAACGCCAGCACCATCGCCACCCATCGTCCTATGCCTCGCCCGTGCGCTGGCGCCGTCTGCTTCGCCCCTGCGCCTCAAGTCCTGTGTCGCCGCCGCCTTGCTCCGTCCTAGCCGTTTCCGCCGACAGCCTCCTCTCATGCCCTGCGCCGCCGGAGCCGCGCCTTGTGCCCTGCGCTTCAAGTTCCTCTCGCCGGAGCCCTGAGACCACCTCTGCCCTACGCCTCCCTGCATCCTCTGCTTCGAAAGACAGAGCGCAACGGGGTCGACGCCCGCATTGACTGCGCAGCATCCACACGCGTACATATGGTGGGCTCCAAGGCCCAGCTACGCACCTCTGCGGGCCTCCTTCCTCCACCGACTGGGCCAAGGCCCATGGTGAGGCAAACCCCCCAGCGCCTCCTTTTTTTTCTTTTTCCCCCTTCCTTTGGCCCAACTAGATTCGACCCACCTCATGTTTTTTCAGTTCTAGCGATTTTGTCATTTTATCCTGAGAACTGCCAGTTTTGCAGAAACACCCTTGCACTTCATGCATATCCTAACTAATTAACCGCGCATCGGTTTAAAACAAACTTTATATGAAATATGCTTAGAATTTTGTCTAGTTTCATAATTTGCAACTTTCATCCATGTTTTAAATGCTTAAGATATTGTTTGTTTAAATTTGCTCAAATAACTTGTTAAAATGCTTTAATTCATAACTAAATAACCGTAGCTCCAAACCTAATAAACTTTATATGTAAATGGGGTAGAAAAATGCCTAGTTTAACATGGTGTCTTTAATTTGCATGTTTAACAACTCTAAAATATGGTTTAGGGCAGAACAGTACCAAAACCTATAATATGGACATGAGGAGTTTCCGGACTTTTGTTCATTGTTCCGGCCTCATTTTAACTTGCCTAGATAGGTAGTTTTATTATTCTTCACCTCTTCCATTTTAACAACATTTAATATTGTTGGGTACATAAATGAGAGAGAACTAAATAATTGATGTGGTGTTCCGTCAATATGCAACTCGTTCCATATTGAGCTCCACTTAACTTGTAGTTTTGTTTGTGCCCTTTGCCATGCCTTGCATATTTAAACCGGACATGCATCATACTTGTTTGCGCATCATGCCATGTTTATGTGATGGTTGTTTACTATGTTACTTGCTTCTTTCCGGGTTGCTTCTCTCGTTAGCTTCGGTTTTGTTCCGGAGTTGTGAGGATCTGTTCGACTACGTCCGTTTGTCTTCTTCATGGACTCGTTCTTCTTCCTCGCGGGATCTCAGGCAAGATGACCATACCCTCGAAATCACTTCTATCTTTGCTTGCTAGTTGCTCGCTCTATGGCTATGCCGCGATACCTACCACTTGCTATATCATGCCTCCCATATTGCCATGTCAAGCCTCTAACCCACCTTTCCTAGCAAACCGTTGTTTGGCTATGTTACCGCTTTGCTCAGCCCCTCTTATAGCGTTGTTAGTTGGAACATGTTTATTGTTGGGATATCATTCTTATATCTTGTTTACTTTAATGCACCTATATACTTGGTAAAGGGTGGAAGGCTCGGCCTTATGCCTGGTGTTTTGTTCCACTCTTGCCGCCCTTGTTTCCGTCATACCGGTGTTATGTTCCTTGATTTTGCGTTCCTTACGCGGTTGGGTTATAATGGGAACCCCTTGACAGTTCGCCTTGAATAAAACTCCAGCAAGGCCCAACCTTGGTCTTGCCATTTGCCACCTAAGCCTTTTTCCGTTGGGTTCTGCAGACTCAAGGGTCATCTTTATTTAAACCCCCGGGCCAGTGCTCCTCTGAGTGCTGGTCCAAACTAGAGCACCGTGCAGGGCCATCCCTTGGCAACTTGGGTTACGTCGGCTCCTGTATGCTTAGCTTATCCGGTGAGCCCTGAGAACGAAATATGTGCAGCTCCTATCGGGATTTGTCGGCACAGCGGGTGGTCTTGCTGGTCTTGTTTTACCATTGTCGAGATGTCTTGTAATCGGGATTCCGAGTCTGATCGGGTCTTCCTGGGAGAAGGTATATCCTTCGTTGACCGTGAGAGCTTGTGATGGGCTAAGTTGAGACACCCCTGCAGGGTTTTGAACTTTCGAAAGCGGTGCCCACGGTTATGGGAAGATGGGAATTTGTTAATGTCCGGTTGTAGAGAACTTGACACTTAACCTAATTAAAATGCATCAACCGCGTGTGTAGCCATGATGGTGTCTTTCTGGCGGAGTCCGGGAAGTGAACACGGTTCTTGAGTTATGTTTGACGTAAGTAGTTTTCAGGATCACTTCTTGATCACTTCTAGTTCACGACCGTGCTTTGCTTCTCTTCTCGCTCTCATTTGCGTAAGTTAGCCACCATATATGCTAGTGCTTCCTGCAGCTCCACCTCACTACCTTTTTCCTACCCATAAGCTTAAATAGTCTTGATCGCGAGGGTGTGCGATTGCTGAGTCCTCATGACTCATAGATTACATCCAAAACCAGTTGCAGGTGCCGATGCTACCGTGCAGGTGACGCGACCGAGCTCAAGGAGGAGCTCAAAGAAGATCGTTTTTGTTGTGTTGTTTCATTTTCCAGTTGATCAATAGTGGAGCCCAGTCAGGGCGATCGAGGATCTTTTGCATTAGGGGTAGTCTTCTTTTATTTTGATTCCGTAGTCGGACCTTGATTGTATTCTGGATGATGTAATGCTATTTATGTATTGTGTGAAGTGGCGATTGTAAGCCATCTCTTTATCTATTTCTTATTCAGTACATGGGATGTGTAAAGATTACCCCTCTTGCGACATGCCTACAATGCGGTTATGCCTCTAAGTCATGCTCTGACACGTGGGAGATATAGCCGCATCGTGGGTGTTATAAGTTGGTAATCAGAGCCTTCCCCGACTTAGGAGCCCCCTGCTTGATCGAATCGCTGGCGTTGTTGAGTCTAGAAAAATGTTTTGAGTCTTATAGGATTATATATATCGGAGAGTAGGATTCTTTTTACTCCTCAGTCCCTTCGTCGCTCTGGTGAGGCCTCCTAACGTAGAGTTTTGACTCTTCTCTCCTCAAATTTCACTAATTTTTTAGGATCACGCGGGTATCTTGGAATTGCTCTGATGGTTTTGTGACGAGAACATTGTTCTTGGTGCCTCCTGACATTTAGGGGTTGTGGCAGTGTCCCGGGGAGTTGAGCTCCGAGGTGTTGTCGTCACAATTTTATCGTTGCAGTTATAGAATACCTAAGTTTCGCCGACATCAAAAATCTCTTTTATGCAGTTGTTGGTGAGATAACCTCGACGCCAACTAGTACTGGGGTGGGAGTTCGGGAGTATTGCCATAACTCATATAACGGATGCTTTTCGAAGGTTGAGGTAAATTATTTCCGAAGGTTTTCTTGGTTATGTGTTGAAGGATGGATACAGCTGGATGTAGGATTTGCTAGTTTTGGGTGAGATATTATGCTTCCCCTATATCCCCAACACCTGATTGCATAACCAGAAAGTGTCGGGAGTTTATAAGTGGAAATTCAAGTAGCTCCTAGGATATCTTTCCGATAGATGCATGATATGAGATTGGGGTTCGACGTCTAGTGGTCTGCCTATCCACCGTTGGTTTTACAGTGGTCTCGTTGTGTCTTAGAGAGTCCTTGGCTATGCTGACTCGGGGACGCTTCGTATGTCATGTGCACTGCCTTGTACATGATGGTGTTGTACGATCGAGCCCGTGTGGGCCCCAGCACGAAAACTTCGGACAAAATCTCTATCATATGTTTGTTCCAGCTTATTCTGCAAGCCAATCCTTATTTTGTTTTCAGTTGTGGTATTCGAGTTGCTTCGAAGTCAAGTGTTGATTCCATACCTTTCCTAAGCGGTGTTCTCATATTTCTATGTGAATACTAATCCTTCCTAATAATTGATATTGTCATGTTAATCCTTTTCAACCGGTGTGCTTCTCTTCAAGTGGATCCGATCATTTCTACATTCGCGAGATCAATTCTCAGTTCTTTGCAACGGTGTTTGCTTCATCCGTCCCAAATTGTCTTTGTTTTTCCCACCCTCCCACCCTTTTCCTTCAAGGACTCATATCTCTTAATCGAATATCCATTTTATGGATGTGAAGCTTCTCCATTCTTTTCCGTCAATGTTCTTACCCGGTGTTTTTTATGAAGATGCTAAGGGAGCTTCAAGTTCGTCACTCTTCACTCGTTTTCTTCTCTGGTGGATTCAATTCAAGCTTTGTTGATCATATTCCTTTCATTGTTTCAAATGTTTTTCTCATGCCGGTGCACCTCATAATCATTCCCCACTTGCTATTCAATTGTTCTGAAGTGCTGAAGATATCTCAGAAGGCTTGTCTTGTCATCCAAGATCCGTTCAACCTATTTCGAGGTTGTTATCTCATTCAAGCCATTTAATTCAACCGGTGAAATCTCCCTTTTCAAGCAATCCTTCAACGGTGTTTCTTTTGAGTGGGCCCTAACCCACAAGTCCTTTTCCAGGATCTTACCTGACTCTTCTAATTTTACCGGAGCTATTCTCAAATCTTTCAAAGTTTGATGTAAGAATGAATTATCATCACTCAGTTGGTTTCTCCAAGATCTTATAACTCTTTTCATTGTTGGCTCAACCTCTTCACTTTTCATTCTCTCGGAGTATCTCAACAATTCGTGGTGGTGTTTCTAATCGTCATTACCAACATTTGAAGACCGAAGAAGAGTTTCTCTTCAATCATACATGTTATCTTGAAGATTCATGGTTCTAGCGCTGTGCATCCTCTCATAATTGTTTTCGATTGTGATAATTCTTTTCACCCATACGGAGAAATTCAAGAGTCTTTTCAGTTTGATTCTTCGGAGCCCATCATCTCAGAATTATTCATTCCATCTTTTAGCTCTCGTTCTCCAAATCTTACCAGTGCATCGCTCAAATATCCTCTAATCAGCTCGTGATCTATTCGTTCTCATGTATCTAAATTCCTTCAAGTATCTTCATTCGTTTTCCAATTCTTCCCGGTGAATTGTGCCTATGCTACGTTCATTTTTAATTCTTACGGTGGTTTGTTCGAGATTTCTCTTCCATCTTATCATATTAATTTATCCGTTGTTTCAGTCCTGCCGGTGGTTCATTGAAAACATTCCCAAGTTGGCGCTATATCTATCTTAATCCTTCCCAAACGAGAATAAGTAGAATGCCAAATCCGTTTGCTAGTCATCAATTTAATTGGTGAAGGATGAGCATAATGTAATTCTTATTCTTGTTTCATCGTTTATATTCAATTCCTTATTCCGGAGGTTCATCAAAATTTTCTTGATTTCATTTGTTCATCTTTTCTTCCGGAGTTCCAAGTTTCCACTTTATCTCGTCGCAAAGCTTCATCTAATCATTGCAAGGCTTCAACCTTATTCTTTTCATCCTTCATTTCATTTGATTATTCTTTTGTTTATCCGGAGTTCTTCATGGAGGCTCAACATGGTGGTTCGTCAAGTATTCATTTCATTCTTCAATTGTTCTTCAAGTTTTCTCTCTAAGCTAAGATCTGCCAAGCTATACTCTTAAATAAACATGGTGTTCAACACATGTCTTGCCTTGAGGAGTTCAAGCTTTCTTCATCTTGCATTCCAAAGTGCAATTCGTTCTATCTTATCTTTTGAGGTGGTGTTAAGTCATTGTTGATAATTTCCCTTCGTGTTTCATGATTCACATGTTGTCAAGAATGGGATATTTTAAATCCACCAATCTCTTCTTTGGAGTTATCTTGTGTCATATCTCACCTAAAGCCTTCCCTAAGGATTGTTGCTATTTATGGTGCTTATGAATGATCCAAGTTCTTCATTTGTCCTACCAGTGATATAAGTTTCTTGTCTCCTTGTTGACCTCAATCCAATCAATTGCTTTCGTTAGTGGCAGAATTTCAACTCAGTTTTGAGACATTTTCCATAAGCCCACAACAACCTCATTCTTTTGTTGTTTAATTTGCAACAACACCATTCAATCCTTAATTCTAAGGATACCTTCAAATTCATTGGTTGTCACACCCTAGCTAGTTCATGCATTAGAGTGTTGCGTCATGTCTACTTTTCTAGAAAACTGAAATGGGGATGGCAGAACCCCCAGCACCCCCTGGAAACAACTAGGGTTTACTAAAATTATTTTCAATGAACCCAAAATGCCCTTCATAAATGTTCACCATCTTTGGTCCTGGCAAAACCCTCTACCAAAAATGGTTTCATATTTTTGGAGGCTATTCTGGATTTTTGCACCAAGCCATAAGTATTTGCATTTGGGCAATTTAAATCCTATAAATATTTTAAAATGCCCAAATAATCTTGAAGGTATTTTTAGGCTGTTGAGAATATTATCAAATGTGCCTCTGAATATTTTTAGGTTTTTCCTAAATGGAATAGTATTTTTACTATTTCAAAACACAGATCAGGAACAAATAAAAAAGATAAAGCAGAGAGCAGAGGACTTACCTGGCACCTAGTAGCAGGCCCACCTAGCCGGCCCAGCCCAGCAACCGCTCCAGCGAGCTGCTTGACTCGGCCAGGCAGGCAGGCAGGTGCTCGACGCCGGCACCAGCGCGCGCCATGCAGCTGCCCGCCGCCCTGCTTCCTCCCCTCGCCGTTCTGCTGGCCTGGGACGATCACCCACTCCTCCCCCGAGCTCGCAGACACACCCCTTCCTCCCCAGCTGCTCTCCCTCGCTCTCCCGCACCATGGCCGACGCTGACGCGCCCGCGCCACCGTGAAACACGCTTCCGCCGTCGTCCCCGTGTCGCGCTGCCAAGTCCAACAGCTTCGTCGTCGACAATGTGGAGCAGTATGAGCCCCAAGTGCTCGCCCACTCTGGAGTCGCCGCTGACCCCGTCTTCCCCAACTCCGGCCGCCGAGATCGCCATCGCTGCCCCGCTTAGCTCCGGCCTTCCCCGAGCCCGCTTCGGCGCCTGCTGCGATCGCCGTCAGCCCTTCTCCGTCCTTCCCCTCTTCGTTACCTCTCTCATGCACCGTATGCACCGCACCAAGCTCACCCGCACCCGCCGCCGCCTGTGCTCGTCGCCGATGTGACTCCGGCCACCCACCGGCCCCACCACCGTGACTAACACACTCACCGCACTCGCAGGAACCCGTAGCACCACTCCACGTGCCTCGTCATGCCCCGTAACCTCGGGTTCGACCTCACCCGACCTCTGGCAGCCGCATAGCTCGTCGCCGGCGACGTTTTCGGCCACCCCGAGCTCCACCACTGCCACCAAACGACGCGGTTCGTTCCCAGCTACGCGTAGATGCTCTCCGCCGTCCATTTGGTCGCCGGAGCACGAAACCCGCACTGCCCCGCCGCGTCTGGCCTCGCCGGTGGCTAAACACCGGCGAGTTTGACCCTGGTTGACCCCATGTGGGCCTAGGTTGACTCCCCTTGAGTCTATGACAAGTGGGGGCCGCTTTGCTAATTAACTTATATTAGCACTAACTAAATTCAGTTAGTTTAAATAACTACTGACTCGCAGGTCCCACTGGTCAGGTTTGACCTGGACCGGCTCCATTGACCGCTGGTGTCACCCTAATGCAAAGCTGACACATTAATTCAATTACTGGAATTATTCTTATACAGGAAATTCCAGAAAATACTACAAACTTCAAATTTTCATAACTTTTAATCTGTAACTCCAAATGCAAAGAGTTATATATGAAATTTGATCAGAAAAATTCAATCTCTCCATCTGTAGATGTTCCATGCATGACAAAACACTTCAACCTTGCTGTTTAGGTGAAACAAGCAAATGCACTTATATGACTTAATAACAAAAGCTTTCATTTGAACCTTTGATTCAAATGGACTCAAACCAACTTGTTTCACAATGCATTAGCCAGGACACCTCATATTGCCATGTCATAGCATGCATCATATTGTTGCATATTGCCATGTGATGATTGTGTTCTGTGATGTCTTTTGTGGTAGGTTCTGCCTCCGAGGATATTCTTGAGTATCCAACTGAAGGGCAGTACCCTACTACTACTCCATCAGGCAAGCAGCCCCATTGATCATATCGATACAATCTCATGTTCTCGCTCCTGCTCTCATTTACTACATTAAGAAAACAACATTTCAAACTGCTGTGTGCAGCGGTAGTTGAACCCTTATCCTCTGCATGACCTGTCACTGCCACAGTAACTAGATGAAACCCAATAGCATGTGTAGGAGTTGACTGAGCCATGTATGTGTTTCCTACCTTGCTATGCCTGCTATGGTTAGAGTTGTGTTAGGTCTAGTTCATTTGGGTGATGGGCTAGAGTGAACTGATTACGTCGGTAATGTGAGGGATGTGTTGAACATGTTTTGGTAAGATGAGAGACCATGTAGGAGTACATGGTGGGATGTTTCATTGAGGCCGTCCCTAAGAACTGAGATCTGTATGCGTGATTTAAGATTCAGCTACTACCACACATTGGGCCCTGAAATATGACCCCGCTCGACTTACTGATCCCTCTCGTCCTCTGTCCAGGAGTTGCAACTAGTTTCTGGTGTTTTTAGGTTATGTGTTGGCGGCCATGCGTAGCGCTGTCCCCAGGGGTGGGCTATGATGGGGTAGATACACCGTGGCACGGTGTACCGAGTTGCCCATTTGGTGTCTCGGGAACTCTGCACACATCGTTTGGGGCCGTTGAGGACACCCCGGCCGGATTTCCTTGCGGATGGAACCCGAATAGGCGATAAACCTGGACTAGAGACTTGTGTGGTTAGTCAGGTCGTGGTCTACACCCACTTCGGCTTTCGCGTGAAGTCTGCCGAGCACATGTCGTGTGCAGACGCTAAGTGGTGGAAACATGTGTGAGAAGTACACCCCTGCGGGGTTAATATCATCTATTCGAATAGCCGCGTCCGCGGTAAAGGACTACTTGGTTGCCTATACAGTTCATAGACAAGTTAATGGTTACTACTAAAAGACTCAAGATAAGTGTGAGTACCGAGGATGGCCCTCTTGTAGGATGACGAGGGAGTATCCACGGTGCAGTATTGTGTTGGTGTTTAGTGGACTTGTGTGCGAAAACTATTTTACAAGTGGTGTCTCATAGGATAGCTTAGCCAAGAGTCAAAGCTGGCTTGCTGCAATAACTCCGCCACCTTCTTGAGAATGTGCATGTATAGTAGGATCTGTTGTAAGACTTGCTGAGTACCTTTGTACTCATGTTGCTTTAATTAATGTTTTCAGACGACAACACCACCCCCTCCGACGGCTTTTACGTAGACCTCGATGTCGATGAGTGACTTGCCACCCAGGTGGTGATTCTAGCCATGGAGGGCCCTATGTAGATAGACAGGCTTCGTCAAGCCTTCTTCTTTCTAGTGTCTGTACTCAGACTAATTTGCTTCCGCATGTGCTTGTATGCTTGTATGACTTGAGTGTCGGGTCATGTGACCCCTACCTGTATGAACATGTTATGTATGGCTCTCCGGAGCCTTTAAATAAAGTACTTTGAGTTGTAGAGTTTTTTTGTGATGCCATGTTGAATTTACACATATCGAGCATATTGTGTGTATGATTGAAATGCTTGGTATGTGTGGGATCCGACAATCTAGTTGTTTATCCTTAGCAGCCTCTCTTATGGGGAAATGTAGTCTAGTGCTTCCATGAGCCATATAAGTCCGCTACAGCCCGATTCACCGGAGTCCTGCTAGCCCAGCACTACTGCTCAGGACACTTGACTGGCTGGCATGTGTTTCACTTCGTTCCTGTGTCTGTCCCTTCGGGAAATGTCACGCGGTGACATCCGGAGTCCTGCCTAGCTTGCTACAGCCCGGGTTCCCGGAGTCCTGTTAGCCCAGTGCTACAGCCCGAATTCACATGCTGCTGACCGACATGCTCGATGCGATTCACGTATGCATGTCCCCATAGGTTAGTGCCGCTTTGGGTTCACGACTAGCCATGTCGGCCCGGGTTCTCTGTCATATGGATGCTAGCGACACTATCATATACGTGAGCCAAAAGGCGCAAATGGTCTCGGGCCATGGTAAGGCGACACCCGTGGGAATACCATGCGTGAGGCCACAAAATGATATGAGGTGTTACAGGCTACATCGGTGTGACTTGGAATCGGGGTCCTGACAGCATTGGCATCCGAGCCGGACTGCCTGTAGGTTCGTTGAGCCAAACTGGTCGATGTCGAGTCTAGAAATGTTTTAGTTATATGTAGGGGAATTAATTGTGGGAGGGAACGTAAGGCTCTTTTACTCCTTTACCTTATGCCCTCTGATCTGAGTCATTATCTTCTCATTGTACGTGGGTTAAGGACTAGGTTCCCTTCTCTCTATCAGGTTCACGTGTTACTAATCCGTAGCAACTTATAGGATTGCGGGTTCAAGCCTCAGTTCAGTTTCTACTACTTTTAGTATGTTGTCAGTTGAACAAGAACCTTGATATGATGTTGTTGAGTGGTTTTGCAAACTGTTGCGAATGTCTCAAATCTTTTTCTGAGCATTTACAGCCATTATGCTGTCCGATTTCTCCTAGAAAATTCTAATGCCTTTGCATTATTCTGTGCTTTCAGATGGCCACCCGTTCCCAGAACCAAGTGGTTCGTCTGACTCGGTGCCTCGATGTACCCGGTCACACGGCCATGCTGGTCCGAGTGATGGTTGAGACAGACTATCGATGGTATCCTGAGTATAACGTTGAGGAGCAGTTCTGAGACTTCAATCAGAGCCAATACCTTTGTACCGTCAAGATATATCCCTCTTATCCTAGAGCCACTAAACCCCTCCACTGCTCTTATGGACTTGGGTTCACTATCGAGATGTCCGTGCAGGACGCAACTT
The DNA here is from genome assembly GCF_003073215.2 of Triticum urartu. Lineage (NCBI taxonomy): Eukaryota > Viridiplantae > Streptophyta > Magnoliopsida > Poales > Poaceae > Triticum > Triticum urartu. The sequence continues at coordinate 213,086,967 of NC_053023.1, read as the reverse complement.
ACTCAATGATGACTATCATTCGAGCCAGAACTGCCTTGCTTCAGAACACCGATTTCCGCTACATGCCAGCCTCACTCCCTGGGGCACAGGGGTACTATCAGGCTTTGTACTATGACTCTACACATGAAGATTCACTACTCCGCACCACTGCCGAGATGCTCGAGGACAATGACCACAAAAATCGTGCCTTGCGAATGGAGCTCTTCAACTCTCGCTCCGACCACTTTGCCACTTTGACACGGTTCGCACCTGCCGTGCAGGCCGGATATATGGACATGAGGGACCTGTACCCCGTGCGGTCTGGGTTGCCAGATTGTATGGACTGGCGTGATGCAGGGGGCATCACCCCTCCTCGTGGTCCCCGGCTGCCACCGTTTGTTGGACCAAGGCCACATCCGAGTCCCTATGGCCCGCAAGTTACACAGGACCGTCTGTTCCCAGATGATCATGTTCCGCTTCAAGGTTTTGGTGGTGACTTTTATGAGGATTACTACGGAGCTGTCTGAGCTAGTAGTAGTTTCACTAGTACTGTAATAGTTGTATTCTCCACAGTCCCGCGTGACCCGTGATATATGACTTGGTGTGTATCACACTCCGGAGGTGTAGAAAATAATGTATAGGAGCTTGGAATGCCTCCGATGAGATGTAACATCTTTCACCGTAGTTGTACTCTAGCCTGGGCTTGTACTAAACTATGTACGGTGCATATGATCGATGGTATATATATGGTAGTTTCTATATTACAATGTCGTGCAATGAACATCTCAGCATTCCATGTTATCCAATACATTCCGCACTTCCTTGCCAAGATTGTGCCATCCTTGTCTAAACCATTGTCTTGTTTTTCCTAGGATGGTCAACACCCACAGCAACCCTGCTGCCCTGGAGCAGGGGGAAGCCAGTGCAGCTAGGGATGAGAATCTGCCTCACCCGCCTTCTCTAGCCGAAGTTATGCTGAAGGCAGAAAGAAACAAGCGTGAGACTAACCGCTTGCTGGAGCGGATTGAGCAGAACACTGCACGTCATCAGAGGAACGACTTGGTGTCAATCAATGACTTTATCAAGTTGTACCCACCAAAGTTTAATCATTCCGTCGAGCCTCTCAATGCGGATGATTGGCTTCGCAGCATCACCCATAAGCTATGTTCTGCCAACATAGCCGAAGCTGATAAGGTTACCTATGCTGCCTATCACCTCGAAGGCCGTGCTAGCCTTTGGTGGGAAAACTTTGAGGCTATGCGCCCGGTCAGCCAAATCACTACTTGGGCTTAATTCAGTGAGGCTTTCCATGAGCATCACATCCCGGAGGGTCTCAAGGATCGTAAGAGGGAAGAGTTCTGCAATTTCACCCAAGGCAGACTGACTGTGGATGCATACAGCCGTGAGTTTGGAAATTTAGCACGTTACGCTCCTGAAGAGGTATCCATCGACGCTAAGAAGCAGGCAAGGTTCCGCAAGGGACTTATCCCCGAGCTTTGCCATGATCTTCGTCTGCACGAGTGCACCTCCTTCCAGAAGCTGGTCAATAAGGCCATCAGTGCTGAGACAGGTCAGACTGACTATGACGCTTCATGCAAGCACTCCCGTGATTTTGGCTCTTCATCCGGCTCTGGATCTCAGAAGCGCCGGGTGTAGATTCCAAACACAGCGCTACCACCCAGGTTCACCCCGAGGCCATCCTTTGAGGCGCCTCGGCCCAACCAGCAGTTTGCACCGCCTAAGACCTATGGTGGCCCCGCTACTAATGCTGCTCCATGCCCCCATGGTGTGACATGTTTCAAGTGTGGAGAGCCGGGTCACTACAGTCGAGAGTGTCCCCAGAACAACAACCCCAACGAGTCTAGAAAGTCCATTGGCCGTGGTAAGCCAGCGGGAAAGACATTCTACGTCAAGCCAGCCACCACTACACGTGGCCATGTCAACTATGTCTCAGCTGAGGAGACTCGTGATGATCCTAACGTCGTCCTTGGTACGCTCCTTGTTAATTGCCATCCGTCATCTGTTCTTTTCAATACTGGAGCATTTCATTCATTCATATCTGAGAGCTATGCTCTATTGCATAACACGGCATTCTATGACATGCCCACTTCCATGGTAATTCAAACTCTGGGTTCCAAATGGCAAACTTCTAGCGTAAGCCATGGTAATGAAATTCTTGTCGATAGACTTGTCTTCCTTGCATCTTTAATAGCTCTCAAGTCCTCGGACATAAACATCATCTTGGGTATGGACTGGATGTCAGCTCATTATGCTAAGATTGATTGTGCCACTAGAACCGTTCAACTTACTCACCCATCGGGCAAGACAGTCAATGTCTTAACTCGAGTGGCCAAGTGCCAGCTTTACTCCCTAAATGCCAACCCCCTTCTAGACCTTGAAGATATTCCGGTAGTCCGAGACTTCCTGGATGTCTTTCCAGAAGAACTGCCAGGTGTTCCACCTGACAGGGATGTTGAGTTCGTGATAGACCTTGTTCCAGGAACCGTCCCAATTTCTAGAAGACCCTACAAGATGGCACCCTTAGAACTAGCCGAGCTTAAGAGTCAACTCGATGAGTCCTTGAAAAAGGGTTTCATCCGTCCTAGTTCTTCTCCTTGGGCTTGCCCCGTCCTCTTCGTCAAGAAGAAGGATGGAACGGATCAGATGGTTGTAGATTACAGACCTGTCAACTTGGTCACTATCAAGAACAAGTATCCGCTCCCCAGGATCAACGATCTGTATGATCAGCTCGCTGGATCCTCGGTCTTCTCCAAAATGGATTTGAGGTTGGGCTACCATCAAATCAAAATCAAAAACGGGGACATTCCCAAAACGGCCTTTGTTACTCGTTATGGCCAATACGAGTACACCATTATGTCCTTCGGTTTAACCAATGCCCCAGCCACCTTCTCTCGGTTAATGAACTCGATCTTCATGGAGTATTTGGATAAATTCGTCGTGGTATACCTCGATGATATACTCATCTACTCCAAGTGTGAGGAAGAACATGCCGAACATCTAAGGCTGGTATTGACGAAACTTCGAGAGCATCGCCTTTATGCCAAATTCTCCAAGTGTGAATTTTGGTTGCCAGAAGTGACCTATCTAGGCCATGTAATCTCTGGTAAGGGTATTGCTGTCAATCCCGAGCGAGTTCAAGCCGTCCTTGATTGGACTCCACTCGAAACGGTCAAGCAAGTTCGGAGCTTCCTTGGCTTAGCGAGCTATTGTCGCCGCTTCATCGAGAATTTCTCCAAGGTTGCTAAACCTCTAACTGAACTCCTCAAGAAAAATAAAAAGTTCGAGTGGACCCCACAGTGCGAGTTCAGCTTTCAGGAACTGAAAAGACGCCTGACATCTGCTCCCGTACTAGTACCACCAGATTTCTCCAAGGACTTTATTATCTATTGCGACGCCTCGCGACAAGGACTAGGTTGCATACTCATGCAATATCGTGAGGTAATTGCCTATGCTTCACGGCAGTTACACCCACATGAGGAAAACTATCCCACACATGATCTAGAGCTTGTAGCTGTAGTCCATGCACTTAAAACTTGGCGACATTACCTTCTCGGTAATCGTTGCGAGATCTTCACTGATCACTAAAGTCCGAAATATATCTTCACCCAACCGGATTTGAATCTCAGGCAAAGACGTTGGGTCGAGTTGATCACGGATTACGACTTAGGAATAACTTACACCCGGGAAAAGCTAATGTCATGGCTGATGCACTAAGTCGTAAATCCTACTGTAACAATCTGATGTTACAACAGGGTCAACCACTTCTCCATGAGGAATTTCGGAAGCTTAACCTTCACATTGTTCCTCAAGGATTGCTATCCACCCTGGTGGCGAAACCTACCCTTACGGATCAGATCATCAAAGCACAGAAGGTAGATTCGGGAATCTCCCGTATTAAGAGAAATATTAAGAAAGGAGTCGCGAATTGTTTCTCCGTCGATGATCAAGGTGTCATATTATTTGGAAACCGCTTAGTGGTTCCCAAGGCACGAAACCCGAGGTGGCTGATTCTTAAGGAAGCTCATGAATCCCCTCTCACCATTCATCCTGGTAGTACTAAAATGTATCAAGACCTACGCCAGAGGTTTTGGTGGACTAGGATGAAGAGAGAAATTGCTCAATACATTGCTAGTTATGACGTCTGTCATCGTGTTAAAGCAGAGCATCAACGGCCTGCTGGCACCCTCCAACCTTTGGTTATTCCCGAATGGAAATGGGATAAAATCAGTATGGATTTCATTACCGAGTTTCCCAGGACCAAGAAAGGGAATAATGCTATCCTCGTCGTTGTCGATCGTCTTTCCAAAGTAGCCCACTTCCTACCTGTTCGTGAGAGTATCACCGCTAGCCAGCTAGCTGACTTATACATCTCCTGAATATTGTCTCTTCATGGTGTCCCATTGGAAATTAACTCAGACCGTGGGAGTCTCTTCACCTCTCGATTTTGGGAAAGTTTCCAAAATGCTACGGGGACTTGTCTCTCTTTTAGCACCGCCTTCCACCCTCAATCAAGTGGTCAAGTAGAACGAGTCAATCAAATTCTGGAGGATATGCTCCAAGCTTCGGTCATCTCATTCGGAATGGATTGGGAGAAATGCCTTCCATTCGCGGAGTTCTCTTATAACTATAGTTATCAAGCTAGCTTGGACAAAGCTCCTTTCAAAGTTCTCTACGGATGAAAATGTCGAACGCCTCTTAACTGGTCAGAAACCGGGGAAAGACAACTCTTTGGCCCGGATATGATTCAGGAAGCAGAAGAGCAGGTTCGCATTATTCGTGAGAAATTGAAAACAGCCCAATCTCGTCAAAAGATCCAATATGACCGCAAACATAAGCTCATGACTTATGAAGTCGGCGAGAAGGCTTACCTTCGGGTTACTCCTTTAAAGGGAACCCATCGTTTCGGTATCAAAGGCAAATTGGCTCCTAGTTACATTGGACCCTTTCGCATTCTTGCCAAACGAGGAGAAGTTGCCTACTAATTGGAACTACCTTCGCATCTTTCCAGAGTTCACGATGTCTTCCATGTTTCTCAACTCAAGCGTTGCTTCGCGGATCCAATCCGTGAAGTGGACCACGAAACGCTTGATCTCCAAGATAATCTCACATATCGGGAATATCCCGTTCGTATCCTTGATCAAGCCGAGTGTACCACTCGACGCCATAACATCAAGTTTCTCAAGGTTCAATGTCACACCACTCTGAAAAAGAAGCCACTTGGGAAAGGGAGGATCGTCTTCGACTTGAGTACCCCACCTTCTTTCCAACGGATCCTAAATCTCGAGACGAAATTCTTTTGAGTGGGGGTGAGTTGTCACACCCTAGCTAGTTCATGCATTAGAGTGTTGCATCATGTCTACTTTTCCAGAAAACTGAAATGGGGATGGCAGAACCCCCAGCACCCCCCTGGAAACAACTAGGGTTTACTAAAATTATTTTCAACGAACCCAAAATGCCCTTCATAAATGTTCACCATCTTTGGTCCTGGCTAAACCCTCTACCAAAAATGGTTTCAGAGGCTATTCTGGATTTTTGCACCAAGCCATAAGTATTTGCATTTGAGCAATTTAAATCCTATAAATATTTTAAAATGCCCAAATAATCTTGAAGGTATTTTTAGGCTGTTGAGAATATTTTCAAATGTGCCTCTGAATAATTTTAGGTTTTTCCTAAATGGAATAGTATTTTCACTATTTCAAAACACAGATCAGGAACAAATAAAAAAGATAAAGCAGAGAGCATAGGACTTACCTGGCACCAGTAGCAGGCCCACCTAGCCGGCCCAGCCCAGCAACCGCTCCAGCGAGCTGCTTGACTCGGCCAGGCAGGCAGGCAGGTGCTCGACGCCGGCACCAGCGCGCGCCATGCAGCTGCCCGCCGCCCTACTTCCTCCCCTCGCCGTTCTGCTGGACTGGGTCGATCACCCACTCCTCCCCCGAGCTCGCAGACACACCCCTTCCTCCCCAGCCCCTCTCCCTCGCTCTCCCGCACCATGGCCGACGCTGTCGTGCCCGTGCCACCGTGAAACACGCGTCCGCTGTCGTCCCCGCGTCACGCTGCCAAGTCCAACAGCTTCGCCGCCGTCGTCCACGTCGAGCAGCCCGAGCCCCGAGCACTCGCCCGCTCTGGAGTCGCCGCTGACCCCGTCTTCCCCAACTCCGGCCGCCGAGATCGCCATCACCGCCCCTCTCAGCTCCGGCCTTCCCCGAGCCCGCTTCGACGCCTGCTGCAATCGCCGTGAGCCCTGCTCCGTCCTCTCCCTCTCCATTACCTCTCTCATGCATCGTATGCACCGCACCAAGATCACCCGCACCCGCCGCCACATGTGCTCGTCGCCGATGTGACTCCGGCCACCCACCGGCCACTCCACCGTGACTAACACACTCACCGCACTCGCAGGAACCCGTAGCACCACTCCACGCGCCTCGCCGTGCCCCATAGCATCGGGTTTGACCTCACCCGAGCTCCGGCAGCCGTACAGCTCCTCGCCGGCGACGTTTCCGGCCACCCCGAGGTCCACCACTGCCACCAAACGACGCGGTTTGTTCCCAGCTACGCGTAGATGCTCTCCGCCATCCATTTGGTCGCCGGAGCACGAAACCCGCACTGCCCCGCCGCGTCTGGCCTCGCCAGTGGCTAAACGCCAGCGAGTTTGACCCTGTTTGACCCTGGTTGACCCCATGTTGGCCCAGGTTGACTCCCCCTGAGTCTATGACAAGTGGGGCCGCTCTGCTAATTAACTTAGATTAGCACTAACTTTATTTAGTTAGTTTAAATAACTACTGACACGCGGGTCCCACTGTCAGGTTTGACCTCGACCGGCTCCGTTGACCGCTGACGTCACCCTGATGCAAAGCTGATGCATTAATTCAATTACTGGAATTATTCTTATACAGGAAATTCCAGAAAATACTACAAACTTCAAAATTTCATAACTTTTAATCTGTAACTCTAAATGCAAAGAGTTATATATGAAATTTGATCAGAAAAATTTGATCAGAGTTATATATGGTTTCATGCATGACAAAACACTTTAACCTTGCTGTTTAGGTGAAACAAGCAAATGCACTTATATGACTTAATAACTAAGCTTCCATTTGAACCTTTGATTCAAATGGACTCAAACCAACTTGTTTCACAATGCATTAGCCAGGACACCTCATATTGCCATGTCATAGCATGCATCATATTTTGCATATTGCCATGTGATGATTGTGTTCTGTGATGTCTTTCGTGGTAGGTTCTGCCTCCGAGGATATTCTCGAGTATCCAACTGAAGGGCAGTACCCTACTACTACTCCATCAGGCAAGCAGCCCCATTGATCATATCGATACAATCACATGTTCTCGCTCCTGCTCTCATTTACTGCATTAAGACAACAACGTTTCAAACTACTGTGTGTTGCGGTAGTTGAACCCTTATCCTCTACATGACCTGTCATTGCCACAGTAACTAGATGAAACCCACTAGCATGTGTAGGAGTTCATTGAGCCATGTATGTGTTTCCTACCTTGCTATGCCTGCTATGTTTAGAGTTGTGTCAGGTCTGGTTCATCTGGGTGATGGGCTAGAGTGAAATGATTACGTCGGTAATGTGAGGGATGTGTTGAACATGTTTTGGTAAAGGTATCGATGAGAGACCATGTAGGAGTACATGGTGGGTTGTTTCATTGAGGCCGTCCCTAAGAACTGAGATCTGTATGCGTGATTTAAGATTCAGCTACTACCACACATTGGGCCCTGAAATATGACCCCGCTCGACTTACTGATCCCTCTCGTCCTCTGTCCAGGAGTTGCAACTAGTTTCTGGTGTTTATAGGTTATGTGTTGGCGGCCGTGCGTAGCGCTGACCCCAGGGGTGGGCTATGATGCGGTAGATACACCATGGCACGGTGTACCGAGTCGCCCGTTTGGTGTCTCAGGAAACCTGCACACATCGTTTGGGGCCGTTGAGGACACCCCGGCCGGATTTCCTTGCGGATGGAACCCGAATAGGCGATAAACCTGGACTAGAGACTTGTGGTTAGTCAGGTCGTGGTCTACACCCACATCGGCTTTCGCTTGAAGTCTGCCGAGCACATGTCGTGTGCAGACGCTAAGTGGTGGAAACATGTGTGAGACATACACCCCTGCAGGGTTAACATCATCTATTCGAATAGCCGCGTCCGCAGTAAAGGACTACTTGGTTGCCTATACAGTTCATAGACGAGTTAATGGTTACTACTAAAAGACTCAAGATAAGTGTGAGTACCGAGGATGGCCCTCTCGTAGGATGACGAGGGAGGATCCACGGTGGAATATTGTGTTTTTGTTTAGTGGACTCGTGTGCGAAAATTATTTTACAAGTGGTGTCTCGTAGGATAGCTTAGCCAAGAGTCAAAAGTGGCTTGCTGCAATAACTCCACCACCTTCTTGAGAATGTGCATGTATAGTAGGATCTGTTGTAAGACTTGCTGAGTACCTTTGTAGTCATGTTGCTTTAATTACTGTTTTCAGACGACAACACCGCCCCCCTCCGATGGGTTTTACGTAGACCTCGACATCGATGAGTGACTTGCCACCCAGGTGGTGATTCTGGCCATGGAGGGCCCTATGTAGATAGACAGGCTTCGTCAAGCCTTCTTCTTTCTAGTGTCTGTACTTAGCCTAATTTGCTTCCGCATGTGCTTGTATGCTTGTATGACTTGAGTGTTGGGTCATGTGACCCCTACCTGTATGAACATGTTATGTATGGCTCTCCGGAGCCTTTAAATAAAGTACTTTGAGTTGTAGAGTTCCATTTTGATGCCATGTTGTATTTACACATATCGAGCATATTGTGTGTATGATTGAAATGCTTGGTATGTGTGGGATCCGACAATCTAGTTGCTTATCCTTGGCTGCCTCTCTTATGGGGAAATGTAGTCTAGTGCTTCCATGAGCCATAGTAGTCCGCTACAGCCCGGTTCACCGAAGTCCTGCTAGCCCAGCACTACTGCTCAGGACACTTGACTGGCCGACATGTGTTTCACGTCGTTCCTATGTCTGTCCCTTCGGGGAAATGTCATGCGGTGACATCCGGAGTCCTGCCTAGCCTGCTACAGCCCAGGTTCCCGGAGTCCTGTTAGCCCAGTGTTACAGCCCGGATTCACACGCTGCTGACCGACATGCTCGATGTGATTCATGTATGCCTGTCCCCTTACGTTAGTGCCGCTTTGGGTTCACGACTAACCATGTCGGCCTGGGTTCTCTGTCATATGGATTCTAGCGACACTGTCATATACGTGAGCCAAAAGGCGCAAATGATCTAGGGCCATGGTAAGGCGACACCCGTGGGAATACCGTGCGTGAGGCCGCAAAGTGATATGAGGTGTTACAGGCTAGATCGGTGTGATTTGGAATCAGGGTCCTGACATTGGTGGTAGAAGTTATCATTTTCTTCTACTTTCTTTCTTTCTAACGATCTAGCTTCTATTCTTTCTTCTGGAAGCATTGTGATGTTGCTCAATTCGACCCATCATCTTGTTTCATCAAGATCATGTTCTTTCCTTTGCTTATCCATTTACCGGAGTGTCATGCCCTCCTTTCAAGTTCTTTGCAACTGATCAAGTTTTCCTTCTCCTTTTAGTTGGAGGGCTCTCCAAAATATATCATTCTATTTCCTTCTCTATCTTGTTTTAACTGGAGTGTTGTGGCTATCATTCCTCTTCTAACCGGAGTCTCATCCAAGTGCTTTCATTTTGCCAAGTTCAAATTATTGCCTTCCATTTCCAACCGTAGTGTTGTCGTATTTGATCTTTATCCTTCCTTGTACATCTCATTTCAACCGGAGTACTTCTTGTCCATTGCAACAATTTTCTTACGTCTTTCAACCGACAAAGGTTCTCGTTATGTTCCTTGTTCCTCTTTTCTAACGGAGTGTTTTCAACTTTGTTCATCTTTGTTGTATTCTTTCTTTCAAATTTGTTCAACCTCTCAAAGTTCGTGGTTTCACTCATTTTTCCAAGGAGAAACTTAGTTTCACCTCACCTCTTCCTCTTCCTTTTCCCTCGGGTGCCATCCCTAGGATCTCGGGTCGAGATCCTCTCGTAGTGGTGGAGTGTTGTGGCACCCCGAGACCGATATGCTAGGTGTCTTCCAGTTATTCGATGTTGTTGCCTTGTCATTTTCTTGTGTGTTGCATCTTGACATGTCATCATGTGCATTGCATCATCATGTTTTCAAAACTTGCATCCGTCCCGGTCTCCTCGTTCTTTCCGTTGTCCGTTCTAAGCCTGACCACACTCGCACGCGCCCGCGGCACCTCCGAAATAATATTTTATAGGTGGCCAGAAAATGTGCTCGGAATGGGATGAAAGTTGACGTGTGGTCTTATTATAGTGTAGATAGACCGCCTGTCAAGTTTCATCGCATTCGGAGTTCGTTTGATGCCCCAACGGATAACTATAGCGACAATATAGTCGGTCAAATCATCGGACGTTTTCGGTCTCCGAAAACAGTCGCCAGGTCTCTCTCTTCTCTCCTCTCAGCCCTAGGCTTTCTGCACAGCCCACTACCACTCACCGCCAGGCCCTACCTAACCTCTCTCGTCAGCCCGCAACCCTCCTCGCGCGCGCCCGAAAGCTGTCCCGGACCCGACCCGGGCAGTCGTCACCGTTGGGTCCGGATCATCCCCAAACATCTACAAAATATCTCCATTTTTCTTTTTGGACTCCCTAGCCTATTTTTCCTGACCGTCCGATTTTGATCGGAGGGACAAGATATACCCCTATGTCTAACCCACTTACTATTTATACAAACGAGCTAATTTCTAGGGATACTACCCTAGCGCCGCCGCCACTCTCTCTCCGGATCCCCCCAGATCCGATTCGTCCAATCCCGCCAACCAGCTCAACCACCTCCCTCCTCGACCGTCCACGACTCCGAGCCACTTCTCCCGCCGGCATCCGAAGCCACCGACCCGGACCCCGTCGTCCTCCGGCAGCAACCAGGAGCTTCCGGCGCCATGGCTGCAGCCCGAGTCCTCCTGCCTCGCTCCATCTGGACCAGGAGGGTCTCGAGCATCTCCATCGCTGCCGTCTCAGTTGGGCGCCGCGCTGGTTCCCTTTCTCTCCTTCCTCCGGTCCCCTCATCTCATCTCTCTTTGTTTTGTGTTGCGACGTCGTCGTTTCTGCAGAGCCACTGCCGCCAGGGAGCTCCAACTCCGGCTACCTTGTCTCCGCGGTGCTCTAACGCCTCGGGTTCCGTCCGACCACTGACGTCCCGTCCTCGCCTCTGCATCGAACACACGCGCGCGCCTGCCTCCCTTGTCTCGCAAGCCTCGTCGTGGTTCAGCCGCGCCACCGCCCGAGGACCTCGTCACCATGGCCTCGAACTCTTGCCACCGCCGTTCCCGAGTCCCCTGCTGCCATGGACGCCAAGCCGACCTTCTCCGAGCCCTGCTTCCTCTGTAGGTGGCCCCTGTTCGTCTCCTAGCCGTGCGCTGCCGCACGTTCTTCTCGAAGACCAGCAGCACTCGCCCGCCTCTGCTCGTCTCTGCGCCTCCGGCGACCGCAAGCCACCAGAGCACCATGGACCTTTGCACCCGCCGGCCTCCCTACTTCTACTACTTCCCGCGCCAAGTTCGCCGCGCTACCCCACCAGAGAATGCCAGCACCATCGCCACCCACCATCCTGTGCCTCGCCCGTGCGCCGGCATCGTCTGCTTCGCCCCTGTGCTTCAAGTCCCGTGTCGCTGCCGCCTTGCTCCGTCCCCGCCGTTTCCGCCGACGGCCTCCTCTCATGCCCTGCGCCGCCGAGCCGCGCCTCGTGCCTGGCGCTTCAAGTTCCTCTCGCCGGAGCCCCGAGACCACCTCTGCCTTGCGCCTCCCTGCATCCTCTGCTTCGAACGACAGAGCGCAACGGGGTCGATGCCCGCGATGACTGTGCCGCGTCCACAATCGTACATCTGGTGGGCTCCAAGGCCCAGCTGCGCGCCTCTGTGGGCCTCCTTCCTCCACCGACTGGGCCAAGGCCCATGGTGAGGCAAACCCCCCAGCGCCTCCTTTTTTTTTCTTTTCCCCCCTTCCTTTGGCCCAACTAGATTCGACCCGCCTCATGTTTTTTCAGTTCTAGCGATTTTGTCATTTTATCCTGAGAACTGCCAGTTTTGCAGAAACACCCTTGCACTTCATGCATATCCTAACTAATTAACCGTGCATCGGTTTAAAACAAACTTTATATGAAATATGCTTAGAATTTTGTCTAGTTTCATAATTTTCAACTTTCATCCATGTTTGAAATGCTTAAGATGTTGTTTGTTTAAATTTGCTCAAATAACTTGTTAAAATGCTTTAATTCATAACTAAATAACCGTAGCTCCAAACCTAATAAACTTTATATGTAAATGGGGTAGAAAAATGCCTAGTTTAACATGGTGGCTTTACTTTGCATGCTTAACAACTCTAAAATATGGTTTAGGGCAGAACAGTAGCAAAACCTATAATATGCACATGAGGAGTTTCCGGACTTGTTGTTTGTTATTCCGGCCTCATTTTAACTTGCCTAGATAGGTGGTTTTATTATGCTTCACCTCTTGCCATGTTTAACAACATTTAATATTGTTGGGTACATAAACGAGAGAGAACTAAATAATTGATGTGGTGTTCCATCAATATGCAACTCGTTGCATATTGAGCTCCACTTAATAACTTGTAGTTCTGTTTGTGCCCTTTGCCATGCCTTGCATATTTAAACCGGACATGCATCATACTTGTTTGCGCATCATGCCATGTTTATGTGATGGTTGTTTACTATGTTACTTGCTTCTTTCCGGGTTGCTTCTCTCGTTAGCTTCAGTTTCGTTCCGGAGTTGTGAGGACCTGTTCGACTACGTCTGTTTGTCTTCTTCGTAGACTCGTTCTACTTCCTTGCGGGATCTCAGGCAAGATGACCATACCCTCGAAATCACTTCTATATTTGCTTGCTAGTTGCTCGCTCTATTGCTATGCCGCAATACCTACCACTTGCTATATCATGCCTCCCATATTGCCATGTCAAGCCTCTAACCCACCTTGTCCTAGCAAACCGTTGTTTCTCTATGTTACCGCTGTGCTCAGCCCCTCTTATAGCGTTGTTAGTTGCAGGTGAACATGGAGTTTGTTCCTTGTTGGAACATGTTTATTGTTGGGATATCATTATTATATCTTGTTTACTTTAATACACCTATATACTTCGTAAAGGGTGGAAGGCCCGGCCTTATGCATGGTGTTTTGTTCCACTCTTGCCGCCCTAGTTTCTGTCATACCGGTGTTATGTTCCTTGATTTTGTGTTCCTTACACGGTTGGGTTATAATGGGAAACCCATGACAGTTCGCCTTGAATAAAACTCCTCCAGCAAGGCCCAACCTTGGTCTTACCATTTGCCACCTAAGCCTTTTTCCCTTGTGTTCTGCAGACTCAAGGGTCATCTTTATTTAAACCCCCGGGCCAGTGCTCCTCTGAGTGTTGAGCCAAACTAGAGCACCCTGCAGGGCCATCCCTTGGCAACTTGGGTTACGTCGGCTCCTGTATGCTTATCGGGATTTGTCGGCACAGCGGGTGGTCTTGCTGGTCTTGTTTTACCATTGTCGAGATCTCTTGTAACCGGGATTCCGAGTATGACCGGGTCTTCCTGGGAGAAGGAATATCCTTCGTTGACCGTGAGAGCTTGTGATGGGCAAAGTTGGGACACCCTTGCAGGGTTTTGAACTTTCGAAAGCCATGCCCGCGGTTATGGGCAGATGGGAATTTGTTAATGTCCGATTGTAGAGAACTTGACACTTAACCTAATTAAAATGCATCAACCGTGTGTGTATCTGTGATGGTCTCTTTCCGGCGGAGTCCAGGAAGTGAACACGGTTCTTGAGTTATGTTTGACGTAACTAGTTTTCAGGATCACTTCTTGATCACTTCTAGTTCACGACCGTGCTTTGCTTCTCTTCTCGCTCTCATTTGCGTAAGTTAGCCACCATATATGCTAGTGCTTGCTGCAGCTCCACCTCACTACCTTTTTCCTACCCATAAGCTTAAATAGTCTTGATCACGAGGGTGTGAGATTGCTGAGTCCCCGTGACTCACAGATTACTTCCAAAACCAGTTGCAGGTGCCGATGATACCGTGCAGGTGACGCAACCGAGCACAAGGAGGAGCTCGAAGAAGATCGTGTTCGTTGTGTTGTTTCGTTTTCCAGTTGATCAGTAGTGGAGCCCAGTCGGGGCGATCGGGGATCTTTTGCATTAGGGGTAGTCTTCTTTTATTTTGGTTCCGTAGTCGGACCTTGATTGTATTCTGGATGATGTAATGTTATTTATGTATTGTGTGAAGTGGCGATTGTAAGCCAACTCTTTATCTATTTCTTATTCAGTACATGGGATGTGTAAAGATTACCCCTCTTGCGACATGCCTACAATGCGGTTGTGCCTCTAAGTCATGCTCCGACACGTGGGAGATATAGCCGCATCGTGGGTGTTATAAACTTGATGTAGCTTCAGGTAGTCGTCCATCAAACGCTCCCACTCAAGACACTCCTCGGCTTCTAGAGTTCCATAGAAAGGAATCTCATGGTCGATGTCGAGGGTGTAGTAGCTCATGCAAGTCACGGACTTGAGCTTGGGAAGCCTCTCTTGAGCGTAGTCTTGAGGTGCTTGTTGGCAAAGATGCCGTATATCCGAAGGGGAAGATGCCTTGAAGTCGCTTGGCGAAGATGCCAAGGGAAATGGATAAGTCGTTGAGCGGTAGTTGGTGTTGAGCTCTTGACCTTCACATTCATGGTGGTGATGGTGTCGATGTCGATGTGACCTTGCCGGAGATGGTAGCTTGGAAGCATGTGTACTTGAGCGTCTTCTCGAAGATGAGGAAGATCGCTTGTAGGACTTGATGAGGGCTTTGATCTCCTCCATTTGAGCTTGCATCTTGGCGTCGGTAGAGTTATTCGTGGCATCGAACTCGTCATTGTTGTTGTAGACCGAAGGTGAAATGCCTTGCCTATCCATCACAAGACTCGAGTAGAGGTGAGTAGGAAATGAGATAAACAATACCAAGTTACCTTTTCCCAAAGTTGAGGACGTATCCCGTTTCACTCAATGTGAGATGAAAGAATAGTGGAATTGCTATCGGACTTGTTCACTCACACCTACAATCTAATGCTTATGGATTAGCTCGGTGAGGATAGTGGCACAAAAATTTAATGCAAAATGTTAGCTAGAGTCAATAATGTTGAAAGAGTCACAAATTCGCAAGTAAAACAAGTAGACCAATAGCAATGAATGGCACACGGAAACGCACACACGGTAGATAAATGGGGTCATGCAACCAAGGAATGAGCTCAAAATGTGGAATCCACAGAAAATGCTCTTGTTGCACAATTCTAGAGAGATTCTAGCATGATTACTCAATAGGCGGATACGACAGTTGTGCACAACCTATAGGAGACAAAAATGCAACGACTTCTATCCCAAGTATGCTATATATGTATGATGTTCCGGTGCTATGATCCAAGATGATCGGATATGACAATCTTATTTGCAATGTGTTATGATGCTATGGCTATTGCTTACAAGATTCTTTGCTCTATCTCTTTTTCTTAAAAGCTTATTCTTCTTCTTTTTTTTGTATGGCCACTTTGCGAAATTCACAAACCAAGATAGCAATTGGGTATATACGGGAAAAATATTGTGACACAAGGGATGATATGATACCAATATGATATGGTATGTTGGCAATGGAAGGTGTAGACCACTAATGTGCACAACTAACGTTGCCGGCAATACTAAAATGGCTAGTCTCAATAGGTAAGTAACGCAAAATGGGCTAGTGGTTATCAATGCAATTGCAAGGGAATATACAATGGAGGGATATCACGATACCAAGATGATATGCAGGTTACCGTCCGCGGTGATGATGAGTGGCGGTGATCTTGATGGAGATACCAAGATGATGGAGAACCGTCCCTAAGTAGCTGAAACACCTTAGGAAACGGAAAAACCGCGAACTCAAAATCTCAAATGTCAAATGTCAAATGGTGGTAGCGGGATGTGGTGGTGGCGGAAGCTCAATGGAATTGCAGAATGGCAAAGATGCATTGTGGAGTACGCAATGCGGAAATGGAGGGTAAGGTGGTGGACTTTACACGGTGTCGCAGTTGGAAGCACGGTCCCTAAGTAGCCGAAACACCTTAGGAGACACAACTCTCGACACAACAAAATTGGGTTAAGTCGGGGTGGCAGAAGTGTATAGTGGTCGAGCCTATGCGGTAGTGGTGGTGGTGGTTGATGAAGAAACAACCGTCCCTAAGTAGCCTAGACACCTTAGGAGACTCAAATCACTCCTCAAGCAACCACTAATGCGATGGGGAACAAAACTGGTTAGGTTGCGGAAGTCGATGGTGGTTATGCAGAGGTTGTGGTGGAAGCCCTAGGCAAAGATGCCAAAGTTCCAAAACTTTGATGGAGTCAAATGGTGATGGTAGTATTTTTGTGGGAAGGGGGATGTCAAGAGCTTTTCAACGAGCTAAAGAACGCGAAAATCGGAATCCGAATGAATTAGTTATGGACAAAACGGTGAAACGGGGGTGGCTGAGATGTCACGGGCCGGACATCCAGGCTCGGGGCTGGAAATCCGGGACCTGATGTCCAGAACCGTGAAGATTTGGTGCTCTAGGAGCCGGATGTCCGGCCAGACGATTCCAGGTCTCGTTTGGGGCGGAAATTTTCGAATTGGGGCGGAAATTGATGATTTCAGAGGTAAATTTGATGGATTTCGTGGATGGAAAGTGGGGAAACTTGGGGGAAAGATAGATCTACTCAAGACACAATGAATCCATGGATCAAAATCAACAAAACAGCATGAAAACCAACAAATCACAAAGAAAATTGGGGTCTATTTTTTGTGGGGATTTTCGAATTTAGGACGAAATCAACAAAATTAGGCTATAACACAAAGATGGGAGGCTCTGAAATCGTGATCAACGTGGCTCATGATACCAAGATGATGTAGGGTGGAACCCTATACGGCTGATCTTTCACGAAAGGAGCGGATCCCGCGAAGAACACGAAGAACAAGGGGAAGAACGGAGAGAAAACACAAGGGCAAAGACTCAAGAACAAGTCCAACCACACATCCACTACACAATCAAACACACAAGATCCACAAGGTACATGAACAACAAAGGGAAAGATACAAGGTAAGGTTCATCTCCATGAGGAGGTCTTGATGGTAGAGTTCATCCCAAATCCAAAGGAGATGGGGGCTTGAATCCTAGAAGGATCTTCCCACAAGGGGGTCTTGAATCCAAGGTGGTTCTTCTCCGAAGAGGGGTCGCGGTCTCTCTCGTGGAGTAGATCTGTAATGGATGAGCAAAGCTCTATCTCTAATGAGCTACTACTTTGCTAACCCTAGCTAGGGGGAGGGGGAGTAGTATATATAGTCTAAGCCACAAAGGGGTAAGTGGGAAAGGGATACATGGGCTTCTGGCCCGACTCTACGCTCAGGCAGGCGCCGGATGTCCGGGCTCTCGTGAGACGCCAGATGTCTGGGGCGGTTGGCCGGATGTCCGGCCTGAGAGGGGTGGCCTTCTGCTGGCTCCTATTGTTGATGCCGGATTTCCAGGGGGAGGACGGATGTCCGGGCTATGGTGTCGCACCAGATGTCCGGCCGCTGATGCTTTGGCCGTCTGTTGATGCAACTGTTGGGCGGCTGCACAGGCGCCGGATGTTCGGCCTCTGGCTCGGATGTCCAGCCGATGTAGCTTCAGCAACTCTGTCTTCTTCCGTCGTCGCTTCCAGGCTTCCCTCGCGGATGGTGTAGTTGTTCCTTGGCACTTGCACTCCTCATCATCCGTGAAGTTCCGACAATACCTATGCGTGCACACGGGTGACGTGTCAAGTAGTATAGCATCACCGAAGGGGTCAAGTGAGCATGTGTAAAGGAGATGATTCACCTTTGTGTATGTGAAGTAGAAGTCACACGTGTCACTCGCCGAACGGACTCTTGACATGGTGATGTCCATAGGATGCTCCGCATCAGGTGCGGGGTCGTCGGTCATCCGGTCCGGGCCGGACGTCCGCTCGCTGTATCTCTGATGTGGCTTCAGGCGCCGGACGTCCGGTCCCGACCGGTCGTCCGATGGCTGGCGCTTCAGGCTTCGGACGTCCGGGCCCGGCCGGTCGTCCAGTGGCTGGGGCTTCGTCTGCAGCTCTTCTTCTCTTTCTCCGTCTGCACGCCCATCTTCCTCTTCTGATCCTCCTTACTCCTTAGCTTCTTCATGGCCAACTCCTTGATACCTGAGTATGCACAATATCCCCGTTTGAGGTAGTAGCCATGTCTCATGTGCATCGAAGTGAACTTGTGAGAGGAGAGATGTCACCTTGGTTTCGAGAGCTCTTGCACGTTCTCGTGTCATCGGTCCGCCGGGCACTTTGTGAGACGATGGTAGGTCCATGGGATGACCTTGGGATGCTCGGCATCACCCGACAAGACTCTTGCCGAGGGTGATCACAAGACCCCGGCAAGACCCTTGCCGGGAATATACGTGGGACCGCGACAAGACCTTGCCGCCCCGTCACCGCCCCAGCTCAGCGGCCGACCCACGAACTGAGGCTAGTACCCACGTGGCGGTACGTGGATGCTAATCCAGCTAGTCAAGCACCTGCGTGGTGGCATGCATATTTTCGTCAAGACCCTACCACCACGCCATCTCAGCAGCCTGCCAGCTCACGTGGTGCTGCATGCCTCGTTGGCCTGGACGTGTGTCGGAGCGAGGCGGAATGGCGACGGATAGGATGGGCCTCGTTACCATCCCCAATAAAGCAATGTGATACCTCAGGAGCACATTTACTGAGCTTTGTCCCATAATGACAGGTGATAAGCTTGTACACTATATACCTTTCCACCTCCTGTGTGCCACTGTGGCAACCCCTTTGACTATAAAAGGAGGCCCGAGGCATACTGGAGAAGGATTCAGATCTTTTGGACTACGCATGCACCGCAGCTAGTTCGAAAGCTCAAGAACACTCAAATATACACCAAAGCAGGACTAGGGTATTACGCATCCTTGCGGCCCGAACCTGGGTAAACGATCTTTGCGCTGGCTACTAGACCCGCTCTTTGCACAACCCCGCGCCCGCCAACCATAGAAGGGATCCCGGTGATTCCATAGGTGTCGTTTCCACCGACATCTCTGGCGTGCCAGGTAGGGGGGCGCAGTTGTGGAAATTTGGTCTAGTTAGCGCAGCGGTTTCGTCATGGTCGTCGCCCCAAGGAAGAAGATGACCGAACGAGCGACATCATTCGCGGATGCAGTAAATGCTCGCGCGGCGACAGAAAAGCTAATTCATTCGAAACATTGAGTAATTCTTTTATTTATAAGGTTGTTTTCCGCGGAGGTTGATAGAGGGAAAGTGTCCCGTCTTTCAATGAGATGGTGGCTATCGTTCTAGAGGAAGTCGACTTTGACGATCCGACTACGAACATGCGAGGACGTCGCACCTTTGCAATCGCTAAACCAACTCCGAGGGGTTATTGACCACGCCGGAGCACAATCAACCTGACCACAGAGGTTTGTTTCCTGCATGCAAATTAAGAACAAGCAAGAAACTAAGATTGCTACCTGGATATTGCGAATATAAGAGGAAAGCTTTATTGATCAAGGTGGGGTTCTTTGATGCGTTTGTCTAGTTGTTGAACACAAACGAAGTACGTGAAGTTGCAGCTATGGCGAACTTTAATCTAAAGAAAACCCGAAGTCTAAACGACGCCCTAAGGGTTGTATATATGGAGGAAGAGGGGGGAATTTCGTGGCCCTTGGAGGAGGGGTCCAAAACCAACCCAACTCTTTTTCCCCACACATACGGACTCTAAAAACAGCCTATACTTAAGTATTTCGAAAAGATGGGCCTGGCCCAATAATAAGGTGACGCAACACCTAGAATAACCTCTGGACGAAATTTATGCAGTGGCATCTTGTATATTTCGTCCAAGGCTTCATGTACTCCTTATGGTGGCTTTAAAGTCCTGAAATCATCACTTGTAACTCCGTTCTTGACCCCCTTGCGCATGCCATCATCTCCATGCTTGGTCTTGCTCCAGTGTTCATCCATCTTATCCATGCCAGGCCCTTCATTTGTAAGAAATACAAATGTATCCAATTTAGGCAGCATCATATTCTCATGAAGATTAGAATCATTACGAAGAAACAAAAGTACCTGATAATTTAATTGGTGTGCGTGAGCTCTAGTAATTGGTCCAGTATGTATAGCAGTAGGGGCTATGGGTGTAACAATGGTATTCATGTCCTCATCAGAGGTCCTTCTCTTGGTATGAAAAACCTACACATGATGGGGGCCTTCCGCTATTGGCAACACCCTTGTTCTATTTTGAGTCTGCTCAACAGTTCAAGCGGCCGCATCGAGAACGGCAAGGTGGCCTTCCCGCTATTGGCAACGCCCTTGTTCCGTTTCGAGTTCGCTCAACAGTTCAAGCGGCCATGCTGAGAATGGCAAGGTGGTTTACTTGACCGCAGGCACACTCAGCCGGTTGCGGGGATCCGTCCTCGACACACTGCAGCCTGGGTTCGCGTGCCGGCAAGCCTATCCAGTTGAGCATAGGGGGTACATACAACGAACGATCGAATAGGAAAATAACATGCATCGTTTCAAGGTACTGCAGAGTTATATTATATGAATTGTTGATGCGGTTCTAACTAAAGATAAAAATTGTCTTGGTCATGAACCTGCAGCGCCGCTGAGAAACGGGGTGCATAATCCAGGAGCTGGCCCTCTATCCTCCGAACTCCGTCGACGCGACTGATGATGGGCTCGATACGCTCTTCAAGCGCCGCGAGGTCCACACCCTCCGGCAAGCTCTCCAGCGCGGCGTCGAAGTCGAGGTTGGGGTTCTAGTACGCCACCTTGGTGAGGACCTTGGTCAGGACACCCTGGCAGAGCTTCCGGGCCTCATTGGCCAGGGAGGTCGCTCTGTTCGAGCAGAATTGCTCTAGAGCTCCAAGAACGCCCTCGAAAAACAGGGTCAGTTTGGCATTGGGACTCACGTTCAGCTCCGAGGCGTACCTCACATTCGGCATCCCCATGGTAGCCAGCTGCGTGGTGATCCTGTCGGCGATGTCGGCAAGGCGGCTGATCCAGAGGTTTTCGCGCTTCACAAAATCCGCGTGGTTGGTGGCATCATTCCTCCGCAGCTGCCTCTCAGCATCCATGTCTTTGGTCAGGGTCTCCTCCCGGGCCCTGACCTGCGAAAGCGTCCCCTCGAGGCCCTCCATCCTCAGCTTCAGATCCCTGATGGAGTCATTGGCCTCGGAGAGCAGCTCGACCTTGCCGAGGACTGTGGCCTGCAAGTCAGCCAAGGCACCTTTGGCCACATCCCTCTAATCCGTCAGCTCCAGGACCTGCTTCTTTAGCCCGTCCTGCTCCACCTCCAACTCGTTCACCTTGCCGGCCTGGACCTGGGACTGAGCATTGAGTGCCTCCTCGTGCCTCGGCTCCAGCTCCTGGGTCCATTGCACGACAAGGTTCTCGACCTCCTCATCCTTGCTGCGGAGTGTCGCAGTGAGCTTCTCCTCATGAGCGGCAAGGTCCTCCTCCTGGGAGTTCAGCATGTCCTGATGCTGGTGCCGAGTGGCCTCGTCCTTGGCGGCATGTGCTTTCACCGCCTCCTGGGCCTTCTCGATGCCAGCCTGCTCCAGGACAAGCTCCTTCTTGCGCTCGGCCAGCAGATCTTGGGCAGACTTCAGTTCCTCACAGGCCTGGCGGAACCAAGCCTGCGTCTCCGCGACGCGCTCCTCGAGATCCGCCTCCGCCTTGTCCACCGCCGCCATCCTGGACTTGGCCTTGTCCAGGCGGGCACAGTGAAGTGCCTGTAGCTTTTGGAAGTTGACGCTCATGGCCTGGAGGAGCCGCTCTGATGAGGACATCAATACCATTGTTACACCCACAGCCCCTACTTCTATACATA
Source organism: Triticum urartu (assembly GCF_003073215.2). Classification (NCBI taxonomy): domain Eukaryota; kingdom Viridiplantae; phylum Streptophyta; class Magnoliopsida; order Poales; family Poaceae; genus Triticum; species Triticum urartu. The sequence continues at coordinate 213,065,003 of NC_053023.1, read as the reverse complement.
CTAGACCAATTACTAGAGCTCGTGCACGCCAATTAAATTATTGGGTACTTTCATTTCTTGGTAATGATTCTAATGTTCATGAGAATATGATGCTGCCTAAATTGGATACATTTGTTTTGCTTACAAATGAAGGGCCTGGCATGGATAAGAGGGATGAACACTGGAGCAAGCCCAAGCATGGAGATGATGGCATGAGCAAGGGGATCAATAACGGAGTTACAAGTGATGATTTCAGGACTTTCAAGCCACCATAAGGAGTGCATGAAGCCTTGGACGAAATATACAAGATGCTACTTCATAAATTTCGTCCAGAGGCTATTCTAGGTGCTGTGACACCTTATTATTGGGCCAGGCCCATGTATTTTCGTAATACTAAAGTATAGGCTATTTTTAGAGTCCGTATGTGTGGGGAAACAAGAGATAGGGTTAGTTTCGGATCCCTCCTCCAAGGGCCACGACATTCCCCCCTCTTCCTCCATATATACAGACCTTAGGGCATCTTTTAGACTTTGGGTTTTGTTTAGATTAAGAGTTTGCCCTAGCTGCAACTCCGCGTACTTCGTTTGTGTTCAACGACCAGACAAAGACGTCACAGAACCCCACCTTCATCAATAGATCTTTCCTCTTATATTCGCAATATCCACATTGTAATTTCAATTTTTGCTTGTTCTTCGTTGCATGCAGGAAATAGACCCTCGTGGCCAGGTTGATCGTACTCTGGCGTGGTCAATAACCTCTCGGAGTTGGTTTAGCGATTGCTAAGGCGTGACATCCTCGCACGTTCATAGTCGGATCGTCAAAGTCGACTTCCACCAAAACGATAGCCACCATCTTATCGAAAGATCAGGCCCCTCGCCTCTATCAAGTGGTATCAGACTTCCAGGTTGCTCGGTGAGATTTTATAGTTTTTCATAGTTTAGATCGAGTCTATTCTTCAACCTATAGTCCATGAAAAAGCCAAAAAAATTAGGGTTAGTTCATCCTATCCGAACCAGTCTGAGCCTTTGCATAATATTTTCTGTATTTGCTTTGTTGAATTTGCAGTTGCATCGTCGTGTCAAGTTGCCAGTCTTAGCGTCTAGTCCTTTAGAGTTTCGAGTTCTGTTCACAGGTTGTCACGACACCGCTGCCATATATCACCACACATATTCACCGCCAATTCGAGTCCATATACACCACCACATATCAGTCGCCATCACGCTAATCCGAGTCCACCTGCAACATAAATCCGCCACCAGTCTGAGTTCCACTAGATTCATCTCCGCTACCAGTCCGAGATTCCACCAGATTCATCTCCGCCACCAGTCCGAGTCCAGTAATTGTTGCTTTGTTTTTGATTTCCAGATCACGCGATACTCCGAGTCGTGACAGAGTAGGACTCCCCAACTTCCGAGCCTTCCACAGAAAAAAATAGTTCCAGTTTCAAAAAAAACTAAGTCTGGAAAATTCTGGCTAGGCAGTTTTTAGGACATTTGTAGACTTTTTCGAAAAAAAATGTTGCAGAGCAAAAGAAGGGAAAAGTGAAAAAAATAGAAAAAATAGAGTGTGCTCCTCCCTTGTTTACGTGCAGCGCCGTGGCTTTGTTAGTGTTCTAGGCTCGCGTCTCTAGTACGGTCTCGCCTAGGACCAGCACAGTACCGTCGTTGAGCATTTATTCAACTTTGCATATCTGAATTGATTATTTCTGACCCTTTTTGCTACCATATTATAAGCCTTCCTAGCTCTACATACATCTACGCCGTGCATTTGAAACTCCCTGGTAATCACTCTATGCAAGCTTTGAGAGTTTTGACTACAACGGTTGCTGATCACCACCAGCTGCTTGGTAAGAACCGGTAAGAATTTGAGATTCGCTTGATGGATTTGTGTCGGTCCACCACACCATCACCACCACTTCCTAGTAGTCTGTAGGATCATATTCTTGTGTGTTTCTATTGCTGCTAACCATGGCAGGATCACAAGCCGACGAGACTGACTGGGAGAATATGACAAACAAAGAGTTACATGATAAGTTTCAGCAAATGATGAGTGGACAGGTGGAAGATGTGCTAAATAGATTTAAAGAGGCCATGGAGAAGATAGATGGCATTGAGAAGGCGTTCAAAACAAAGCTCGATAACAAGTTTAATGAATTTCTCGCGCGTCTTCCACCACCCGCTGCACCAGTCGCACCTCTACAGCAGCAACAACAACAACATCTTCAAAATCAAGTGGGACGAGCACAGCGCATTCCCATTGAGCCTGGTCAAACTTCTGGCGCTGTTGTACCTACTGTTGGTGCTTCTGTAGCTCCTGCTGCTACTGCAGAGGTGGAGGACCATTACGAGGATGAGGTTGATCAAAATCAGAACTACATGCAACCACCAGGACCACCACCACCAGGTCGTCTTCATGAATACCATCGCAACGGTAGGGCTGCACCACCACTTGGGGTACGAGATCATGACCATCTTCCTAAAGTGAAATTGAATATTCCACCATTTGAGGGTAGATATGTTCCTGATATATATCTTGGGAGTTAGAAATTGAACAATGTTTTACATGTTTACAATATCCTGAGGAGAGACGTGTTCCTACTACTTTGTGCTTTCACTAGTTTTGCATGTGTTTGGTGGTCTAAACATTGTAGATTATAGCCCATTCCAGCTACTTGGGCTGCTTTGAAAGCTGCTATGCATACTCGTTGGGTTCCACCTTATTATCGACACGTGAATTACTTCAAAAATTGCAGCGCTTAAGACAAGGAAAAAATTCTGTAAAAGAATATTATCAGGAATTACAAACTGGCATGATTAGATGTGGTATTGTTGAGGAGAATGAAGCTATGCTTACACATTTTATGGGTGGATTAAATAGAGAGATTCAGACCATTGTAGAGTATAAGGAGTATAATAATATCACTCATTTATTCCATCTTGCTTGTGAAGCTGAACGTGAAGTGTAGGATCGACAGGCATTGGTGTGAACTAACTTTTCTGCAGGTTGATCTTCATCATGGACACCACGTGCATCCTCTACTTCCACTACACCAGCACCTCCATTAGGTGCCACCTCCAGCCATGATACAAGAAAGCAGGCACAACCACCACTATTTGCCAAGAACACACCTGCCGGGCCTGCGCAGAGCTCTTCTTCTTCCATGGCATCAACATGGCACACAACTGATATTATTTTTCGTCGTTGTAAGGGAAGAGGACATTTTGCAAGAGAATGCAAATCTCAGCATGTGATGATTGCTACTGAGGATGGTGAGTATGAGTCCGCTAGTGACTATGATGAGGAGACTTTGGCTCTTATTACACATGAAGAACACGGTGGAGATGATTCTGATCATGAGACACAATACATGGCTCCTGAAGACACAGACATGTATGAATGTTTAGTTGCTCAACGTGTTTTGAGTGTGTAGGTCACACAAGCTGAGCAAAATCAGAGGCATAATCTGTTTCATACAAAGGGAGTTGTGAAGGAACGTTCTGTTCGCATCATCATAGATGGAGGGAGCTGCAACAACTTGGCTAGCATGGAGATGGTGGAGAAGCTTTCTCTCACCACAAGACCACATCCACATCCTTACTATATCCAATGGTTCAACAATAGCGGCAGGGTTAAGGTAACACGTACTGTTCGTGTGCATTTTAGTATCTCTACATATGCTGATTTTGTTGATTGTGATGTGGTACCCATGCAAGCATGTTCCTTATTACTTGGTAGACCATGGCAATTTGATAAAAATTATGTACACCATGGTAGAAACAACTAGTATACTCTTGTTCATAAGGATAAACATATTACTTTGCTTCCTATGTCTCCTGATTCTATTTTGAAAGATGATATTAGTAGAGCCAGTAAAGCAAAACAGGAGCAAAATAAGAGTGAAAATCAGATTGTGGCAAAAGAATTTGAGCAACAAATGAAGCCTAATAATAAACCATCTAGTGTTGCTTCTGAAATTAAATTGAAAAGTGCATGTTTACTTGCCACCAATTGATATTGATGAGATCGATTTCAGCACATCTGTTTGCTATGCTTTTGTGTGCAAAGAGGCATTATTTTCATTCGAGGACGTGCCTTCCTCTTTGCCCCCTGCTGTCACTAACATTTTGCAGGAGTTCGCCGACGTATTTCCACAAGACGTGCCACCAGGATTACCACCTATTTGAGGGATTGAGCATCAAATTGACTTAATTCCCGGTGCATCGCACCCTAACCGTGCACCATACCATACCAATCCAGAGGAGACGAAGAAGATTATGCGTCAAGTACAAGAGCTACTCGATAAAGGTTACATACACGAATTCCTTAGTCCTTGTGTTGTTCCTATTATAATAGTGCCAAAAAAGGATGGTACATCGCGTATGTGTGTTGATTGTAGAGGCATTAATAATATCACTATTCGTTATCGTCACCCTATTCCTAGGCTAGATGATATGCTTGATGAATTGAGTTGCTCTACAATATTCTCCAAAGTTGATTTGCGTAGTGGATACCATCAAATTCGTATGAAATTGGGAGATGAATGGAAAACAACATTTAAAACTAAGTTTGGAATATATGAGTGGTTAGTCATGCCTTTTGGGTTAACTAATGCACCTAGTACTTTCATGAGATTAATGAATGAAGTTTTACATGATTTCATTAAACGATTTGTGGTAGTTTACTTTGATGATATATTGATTTATAGCGGATCTTTGGAGGAACATTTGGAACATTTATGTGCTGTTTTTATTGCTCTACGCGATGCACGTTTGTTTGGTAACCTTGGAAAGTGCAGCTTTTGCACCGACCGAGTGTCTTTTCTTGGCTATGTTGTTACTCCACAGGGAATTGAAGTTGATAAATCCAAGATTGAAGCTATTGAGATTTGGCCGCAGCCCAAAACGATCACGCAAGTGAGGAGTTTTCTTGGCCTCGCTGGGTTCTATAGGCGTTTTGTGAAAGATTTCAGCACCATTGCTGCTCCTCCCAATGACCTTACAAAGAAGGATAAGCCCTTTGTTTGGGGTACCGCATAAGAAGAAGCCTTCACATTATTGAAAGATAAGTTGACACATGCCCTTTACTCCAACTTCTTGATTTTCATAAGACTTTTGAGCTTGAATGTGATGCTAGTGGAATTGGATTAGGAGGTGTGTTACTACAAGATGGTAAGCCTGTTGCATACTTTTCTGAAAAATTGAGTGGGCCTAATCTGAACTATTCTACTTATGATAAAGAATTATATACTCTTGTTCGGACTTTAGAGACATGGCAACATTATTTATGGCCCAAAGAATTTTTTATACATACTAATCATGAATCATTGAAACATATTAACAGTCAAGCAAAACTGAATCGTAGACATGCTAAATGGGTTGAATTCATTGAGACTTTCCCTTATTTCATTAAACACAAGAAGGGTAAAGAAAATGTTATTGCTGATGCATTGTCTCGCCGTTATACTATGCTTTCACAATTTGACTTTAAAATATTTGGTTTGGAGACCATCAAAGATCAATATGTGCATGATGCTGAATTTAACGATGTATTACAGAATTGTATAGAAGGTAGAACTTGGAATAAGTTCGTCGTTAATGATGGATTTGTGTTTCGTGCTAACAAGCTATGCATTACAGCAAGCTTCGTTCGTCTTTTATTGTTGCATGAGGCACATGGAGGATGATTAATGGGACATTTTGGTGTCAAGAAGACGGAGGACATACTTGCTACACATTTCTTTTGGCCAAAGATGAGACGGGATGTTGAGCGTTATGTTTGTCGATGCACTACATGTCAAAAAGCTAAGTCACGGCTCAATCCTCATGGTTTATATATGCCTTTGCCTGTACCTAGTGTTCCTTGGGAGGATATATCTATGGACTTTGTTTTAGGTTTACCTAGAACAAAGAATGGGAGGGATAGCATATTTGTTGTCGTGGATAGATTTTCAAAAATGGCACACGTTATACCATGTCATAAAAGCGATGATGCTGTTAATGTTGCTGATTTGTTCTTTCGTGAAATTATTCATTTGCATGGTGTGCCAAATACTATTGTTTCAGATCGTGATACTAAATTTCTTAGCCACTTTTGGAGATGTTTATGGGCTAAGTTGGGGACTAAACTGCTTTTTTGTACTACTTGTCACCCCCAAACAGATGGACAAACTAAAGTAGTCAATAGAACATTGTCTACTATGATTAGGGCTGTTTTGAAGAATAATAAGAAAATGTGGGAAGAATGATTGCCTCATATTGAATTTGCTTATAATCGTTCATTGCATTCTAGTACTAAGATGTGCCCTTTTTAAATTGTGTATGGTTTCCTACCTCGTGCACCTATTGATTTGTTGCCTCTTCCATCTTCGGAGAAGGTTAATTTTGATGCTAAAGAATGTGCTGAATTGATTTTAAAAATGCATGAATTAACTAAGGAAAACATTGAGCGTATGAATGCTAAATATAAACTTGCTGGAGATAAGGGTAGAAAACATGTTGTGTTTGCACCTAGAGAACTTGTTTGGTTACATTTGCGTAAGGATAGATTTCCTAATTTGCGCAAATCAAAGCTAATGCCACGTTCTGATGTTCCTTTTAAGGTGTTAGAGAAAATAAATGATAATGCATATAAACTTGAGCTACCTGCAGATTTTGGGGTTAGTCCCACTTTTAACATTTCAGATTTGAAGCCTTATTTGGGTGAGGAAGATGAGATTCCGTCGAGGACGACTTCATTTCAAGAAGGGGAGGATGATGAGGACATCAATACCATTGTTACACCCACAGCCCCTGCTGCTATACATACTGGACCAATTACTAGAGCTCGCGCATGCCAATTAAATTATCAGGTACTTTCGTTTCTTGGTAATGATTCTAATGTTCATGAGAATACAATGCTGCCTAAATTGGATACATTTATCTTGCTTACAAATGAAGGGCCTGACATGGATAACAGGGAAGCACACTGGAGCAAGACCAAGCATGGAGATGATGGCATGCGCAAGGGGATCAAGAACGGAGTTACAAGTGATGATTTAAGGACTTTCAAGCCACCATAAGGAGTGCATGAAGCCTTGGACGAAATATACAAGATGCTACTTCATAAATTTCGTCTAGAGGCTATTCTAGGTGCTGCGACACCTTATTATTGGGCCAGGCCCATGTATTTTCGAAATACTTAAGTATAGGCTGTTTTTAGAGTCTGTATGTGTGGGGAAACAAAATATGGGGTAGTTTCGGACCCCTCCTCCAACGGCCACAAAATTCCCCCCTCTTCCTCCATATATACAGCCCTTAGGGCGTCATTTAGACTTTGGGCTTTGTTTAGATTAAAAGTTTGCCCTAGCTGCAAATTCACGTCCTTCGTTTGTGTTCAACGACCAGACAAAGACGTCACGGAACCCCAGTTTCATCAATAAAGCTTTCCTCTTATATTCGCAATATCCAGATTGCAATTTCAATTTCTTGCTTGTTCTTCATTGCTTGTAGGAAATAGACCCTCGTGGTCAGATTGATCGTGCTCCGGCGTGGTCCATAGCATCTCGGAGTTGGTTTAGCGATTGCTAAGGCGCGACGTCCTCGCACGTTCGTAGTCGGATCGTCAAAGTTGACTTCCGCCAAAACGATAGCCACCATCCCATCGAAAGATCAGGCCCCTCGCCTCTATCACGCCCTTCCTAGGAACCACCACCACCGGCGCTCGGTTCGTCGACTACCTCAAGCCCGGCGGCGGCGAGCACCTCATCATCAAACACCTCACCCTCGGTAGGCGCCCTATTGCTCGCCGTCCCTGGGAGGTGGATGAACAAGTCATCGCTCACCTTCAGGTACTTGCCTGAGCCAGAGGCAGCGGAGGAGGAAGGTTGGTCGTCAACCACCCCCACCTCGGCAGCGGCCTTGCCGGCCTCCCCGGCAGGCCCCTTGCCGGCCTCCTCGGCAGCAACCCTGTCGGTCTCCCTGCCCGGCACCTTGGCGGCATCCTCAGCAACACCCATGGCGGCCTCCTCAGTGGCGATCTTGGCGGCCTCGGCCTCGGCGTCCCTGGCGACCTCCTCAATGACGGTGTCAATGTCCTCCTGGTCCGCCGGGGAAGGGTCTGGATACCAAAGAGGGGAATGAGGCGAGGCCAAGACCAAGTGATGCAGAGCATCCTACGATCATCCCCATGTACACTCGACCATACGCCATTGGACCTAAGGTGAACTCGCTCCTTTACGAATCTTCCCTTTCCGCATGTAAGACATGGATGCTACTTCAAGCGCGGACCTTGTGCATACTCAGGTACACCCGGGGAGACCATGGAGAGCCCAAGGACCAAGGCCAAGCGTAAGAGGAAGCAAAGGAAGGAGAAGGAAGAAGGTCCAACTGCTACAGGCCCCGGACATCCGGCCCCAACCCGGACATCCGGACCAGCACGGACATCCGGCCCGACCCCCCGAAATCTAGCGCCCATCCCAAAACACACCCTAAGCTGAACCCCGTCAGCCCGGACATCCGGCTCCTCCAAAAGCCCCGGACATCCGGCCCCTACGCCCCGAAATCCGGCCCCTCATCACAGAATGCAACCGAAGTCGGCCAATTTCAGCCCAGACATCCGGCTCTTCGTGAGCCGCCGGACAACCGGCCCCCAGCCCGGACATCCGGCACCTGCGTGTGCGCAGAGATCGGGCCAAGGGCCCATGTATCCCCCCTCTCACTTACCGCTTCGTGGGCTAGCACTATATATATACCCCCACCTCCTCCTAGTTAGGGTTAGTATTGGTTTAGCTCATATTAGAGATAGAGCATTGCTCATCCACATTGGATCTACTCCACGAGAGAGACTGCGGCCACTCTTCGGAGAAGATCCCTTTGGATTCAAGACCTCCTTACGCAGAAGACCTCAAGACCTCCTCACGGAGAAGACCGGCTACCTTTTGTTTCATCCTTAGTCATCCGTGGATTGTGTGATCTCTTATGTACTCGAGGATCTAGCATATGTGTGACTATTTCTTGTTGGTTTAGTGTTTCTCTCGTGTTTCCCCTTGTGTTTCTCCTCGTGTTTCCCCTTGTGTGCTTCATTTTCATCGCGAGTTCCGCTCCTCTCGTGATAGATCGGCCCCTAGGGTTCTACCCTACATCATCTTGGTATCATGAGCCACGTTGATCACGATTTTGGAGCCTCCCCTCTTTGTTTTCTAGCCTAATTTTGTTGATTTTGTCCTAAATTTGGAAATTAACCACCAAAAATAACCCCAAATTTTTTGTGGTTTGTTGGTTTGATGAAGTTTTGTTGATTTTGATCCATGGATTTGCTTGGTTTCAAGTGGATCTAGCATATCCCCAAGTTTCTCCACTTTCCATCCACGAAATCCCATCAATTTTGCCCCCAAAATCATCTATTTCCGCCCCCAAATCGAGTTGCGAAGTCCAAATCCCGATCTGGAATCATCGGGCCGGATATCTGAGCCTCAGGCTGGACATCCGGGCCCCAAGAAGGACATCCGGCTCCTGGAGCACAAAATCCGCACGGTTCTGGACATACACCGCCGGATATCCGGCCCCCACCCCGGATATCCGGCCTCTGGCAACTCAGCCTGTCCCGTTTCACCGTTTTGTCCATAACTAATTCATCCGGAGTCCACTTTTGACGTTCTTTAGCTCGTTTTGAAACTCTTGACATCCCCCTTCCCATAAAAATACTACCATCACCATTTGACTCCATCAAAGTTTTGGAACTTTGGCATCTTTCCCTAGGGCTTCCACCATATCATCTACATAACCACCACCGACTTCCGCAACCTAACCCAATTTGTTCCCCATAGCATTAGTGGTTGTTTGAGTTGTGATTTGAGTCTCCTAAGGTGTTTAGGCTACTTAGGGATGATTGCTTCTTCATCAACCACCACCATAACTTCCGCATAGGCTTCCCACCATACACTTCCGCCACCGAACTTAACCCAATTTTGTTTGGGTTGTGAGTTGTGTCTCCTAAGGTGTTTTAGCTACTTAGGGATCGTGCTTCTAACTCTGACACCGTGTCTAGTCCACCACCTTACCCTCCACTTCCGCATTGCATCTCAAATCCCATCATTTGGATTTCCGCAATCCCATTGAGCTTCCGCAACCACCACCACTTTCCCGCTACCACCATTTGACATTTGACATTTGAGATTTTGAGTTTGCAGTTTCTCCGTTTCCTAAGGTGTCTCGGCTACTTAGGGATGAGTCTCCATTATCTTGGTATCTACACCAAGAACACCGCCACTCATCATCACCGCGGACGGTAACCTCCATATCATCTAGGTATCGTGGTATCCCTCCATTGTATATTCCCTTGCCATTGCATTGATAACCCCTAGCCTATTTTGTGTCACTTGCCTATCGAGACTAGCCATTTGAGTATTGCCGACAACGTTACTTGTGCACATTAGTGATCTACACCATACATTGCAGACATACTATATCATATTGGTATCATATCATCCCTTGTGTCACAAGATTGTTCCCGTATGTACACAATTGCTATCTTGGTTTGTGCATTTCGCATTGTGGCCATAAAAAGAATAAGATTTTAAGCAAAGAAAAAGAGTGAACAAAGAGCTTGTAAGCAAGTGCCATAGCATCATACCACATTGCATAATATTTTCATATCTGATCATCTTGGATCATACCACCGGAACATCATATATATAGCATACTTGGAATAGAAAGTTGATGCATTTTGCATCTTATAGGTTGTGCACAAGTGTCATATCCGCCTATTGAGCTATCGTGCTAGTGTCTCTCTTGAGTTGTGCAACACAAGCGTTTTCTGTGGATTCCACATTTTGTGCTCATCCTTGGTTGCACGACCCCATTTATCTATCCGTTTGTGCGTTTCCGTGTGCCATTCATTGTTATTGGTCTACTTGTCTCACATGTGAATTTGTGAATCTTTTTCAACATTATTGACTCTTGCTAACATTTTACATAAAAATTTTGTGCCACCATCCTCACCGAGCTCCACCATAAGCCTTATTTGTGTAGGTGTGAGAAGCCGACAAGAATTGGTACCAATTGTGCTATTTCCTTGTTACATCATTGAGTGATCATTGATCCATCTTCAACATCGGTTGAGGTACATTTGGTATAGTTCTTCTACTTTCTCCACTCATATTTTCTCGAGTATTGTGATGGATAGGCAAGGCATTTCATCTCCGGTCTTCCACAACAACGACGGCGTGAACAACTACATCACCAAAGCGTCAATCTTCGATCTACAACAACAAATGCAAGGCGCACAATCAAGATTGCGAGAGCGCATCGAGAACCTCTCCATCGACATTCGTCACTCCGAAGCAAGGAAAAGGGACTACATCGACAACAAGCTTTTCGCACAAAAGGAGGAGCACGACGACGACGAACGCGATCGAGCTCAAGCATGACAATGACACCATCATCAAGAAGATGCTCGCCAAGCGGAAATGCACAAGTCCCAACAAGTCCTACTTCACGCCAAGGTCAACCTTCATGAGCATAAGAGAAGACCATGAGACGAGCACCACCAAGACGGAGCTACGGCTGCACCAACCACTTCGGCATCTTCGCCAAGTGTTCTCAAGGCATCTCCGCCTTCGGACGTATGGCATATTTGCCTACTTCCCATGAGTTCGCCTACATCGACATCTTCACCAATGAGGCGACCACCAACAAGCGAGGGCCACACTTCCATCTTCAGAAGCCCCTCAAGGAAGAAGGTCGAGCAAGGGCCATCCCCTTCGACCATGGCGACGAGCACGAACCTCTTCAACAACATGAAGACGGTGCCCATATTGGACTTATACTCAGAGTCAAGCTACGAGACCGCACATGAGACCTTATCTTTGGTCTTGGAGGAGAGTGATGATGTGGCATCTTCGGCCTTCATCCATGGCTACGACCACGACATGATTGAGCATGGAGACATTTGCACCTACATCTCTCCGACACCCACATATGAAGCGATGCCCCAACTCCCATGTGAGGAGAGCCATCACCCCATGAGTGAGATGAGTGACTCCTCCATATGTGACATTGAGTGCATTTTCGAGGAGAGGATGAGTGTGACCACCACTAGCCCCACACTTGAGAGCATGCCACACATCCTATGTGACGTTGAGAGCCATTTGAGTGACTCCACCAACCATATGAGTGAGATCATCCGAGAGGGAGTGAGTGAGGTAGTTGACATGGCATGTGAGTCCACTATGATTTCTAATGACTTAACCTCTACTCCGAGTGTGTTTTCTTCTTTGGTGCTAGGTCTCCTACAAGATGACACACCTATCCTCGACGAGTGCATACCTCCAACGACGACGATGGCCATGGTGGAAGAAGATGAACCACCCACATGGTTCCATCAAGATGAAGATGACCACGACTTCATCTTCGACACCTCACCTACAACACATGAGCGATGCTCCAAAGGTAACATAGGTGATGGTGCTTCTCTTGTCCCACTAGTGGACAATCTCACTAATGATTGCTTGCATGATGTTGATCCACCTATTCCCATGCTTCATGCTAGTGCGACTTCTTCATGTCATGACTTACCAATTTATGATGAATATGATGATGAGCATGTTGAGTTGCCTAGTTGTGATGCTATGCTCCATAGGATATCATGTGAAAATTCTTTTTGTCACATCATGTTCGACAACCCTTTAACCTTGTCATATGCTATGAATGAGATATCTCTTATTGCATCATTTCAATCTCAACATAGTAGCTATGCATGCCTGATGCGGAGCATCCTACGATCATCCCCATGGACCTACCATCGCCTCAACAAGAGCCAAGAGGACCCATGACTCGAGCTAGAGCTAGAGCTCTCGAGACCGAGGTGACTTCTCTCCTTAGTGATATTGCATATGATCCTCTCGAGACATGGCTGCTACCAAAGTCTGAGACGTTGTGCATGATTAGGTACCAAGAAGACCCTCCCAAAGATGAACGTGAGGACAGACAAGTCCCCAAGTCCATGGATGAAGAGAACCAATGGAAGGAGCCAAGAACATCTCCCAGGCCCCGGACATCTGGCCGTGACCCCGGACATCCGGCCCCTGGAGCGTAGTCCACTATAGATACTCAACCACCAAGCGCCTATAGGCTCCGGACATCCGGCCCCGCAAGCCCGAACATCCGGCCCTTCCCGAGGTCCCGGATATCCGGCCTTCTTCCCGGAAATCCGGACACCCACGAACCCGAGAGAGACATGGCCAGCTTCACCAGCCCGGACATCCGGCCTCCTCAGCCAGGACATCCGGCCGTCCGCGAACGCCCGGACATCCGGCCCGACGCCCGGACGTCCGGCCTCCCCTGTCTGTGCACAGTGTAAGGGCCGAGGCCCGTGTACCCCTTCTCCCCCTAGACTATATATACTCTTCTCCTACCTACGTTTTAGGGTTAGCGTTGTGTTAGCTCATTTGTGCGATAGAGCTTCGCTCATCCATATCAGATCTACTCCTTGAGAGAGACCGCAACCCCTCCTCGGAGAAGATAAACCTTGGATTGAAGACCCCTTTATGGGAAGATCCCCTTGTGGATTCAAGACCTCCTCACGGAGAAGAACCGGCTATTGTATCGTCCCTTGTTGGATTTGGATCGTGTATCTCTTTGTGTTTAGAGGATCTAGCACATGTGTGATCGATCTTGTTGGTTTGAGTGATTCTCTCGTGTTTCCCCCTCGTGTTTCCCCTTGTGTTTCCCCTCGTGTTCTTTGCAGGATCCTCTCCATTCGTGAAAGATCGGCCATCTAGGGTTCCACCCTACATCATCTTGGTATCTAGAGCTAGGTTGATCACAATTTCGGAGCCTCCCGTTGTGTTGCTAGCCTAGTTTTTGTTGATTTTGTCCCTAATTCGAAAATTTCCCCACAAAAATAGCCCCAAATGTTTTTTGTGATTTGTTGGTGTGATGAAGTTTTGTTGGATTTGATCCGCGGATTTCTTGTGTTGCAGGTAGATCTAGCTTTCCATCCACTTTTCCCCAATTTCCATCCACAAATTCCTCCGAATTTTGCCCGGATTTGACCTCTCCACGCGGTGTTCATCACATTCGTCCCCGGATCTCGAGCCCGGACATCCGGCCCGATAGCCCAGACATCCGGCACCCCGGACATCCGGCCATCAAGCCCGTACATCCGGCCCCTGGAAGCACCACTTCCTCTCCACCGCCCGTTTTCCGCCCATATTTCACCAAATTTTGTTCCGGTGCCCACATATACTTCGGCATACGTCCACCACTTCCGCATAGCACCACCATATACCACATACACCACCATCGCTTACCACTTCCAACTCCGACAATTTTGGTCCAATTTTGCTTTGAGAATTTGAGTTGTGGTTCCGTGTCCTACTTGTGTTTTGGCTATTTAGGTACGGTTCAACATCAACATCACCGCTGCTCATCTTTGCCACGGACGCGTCATCAACAATGACCACCTCGACTACATCTTGGTACTTGTCACACTCTTGGGATCATCATCATCCATTCTTGCTTACGGACGAGGATGACAATGATCCCAAGAGTGTGACGAGTACCCTCACCTTGGTATTGGACATATCATCCTTGCCATTACATTGATAGCCATCATAGCCTTACTCCTTTGTGTCGCTTACCCATCGAGACTGTTGGGGAACGCAGTAATTTCAAAAAGTTATCCTACGCACACGCAAGATCATTGTGATGCATATCAATGAGTGCGGAGAGTATCGTCTACGTACCCTCGTAGACCATAAGCAGAAGCGGTATGACAACGCAGTTGATGTAGTCGTACGTCTTCACGATCGACCGATCTAGCACCGAAGGTACGTCACCTCCATGATCTGCACCCGTTCAGCTCGGTGATGTCCTGTGAACTCATGATCTAGTAGAGCTTCGAGGGAGAGTTTCATCAGCACGACGGCATGATGACGGTGATGATGATGCTACCGGAATAGGGCTTCGCCTAAGCACCGCTACGATATAACCGAGGTGGATTATGGTGGAGGGGGGCACCTCACATGGCTAAAAGATCAATGATTAACTTGTGTGTTCTAGGGTGCCCCCTCCCCACGTATATAAAGGAGGGAGGGGAGGCCGGCCGGCCTCTCTAGGCGCGCCAAGGGGGAGGAATCCTCCTCCTAGTAGGAGTAGGATTCTTCCTTTCCTAGTCCTACTAGGAGGGGAAAGGAAGGAGAAGGGGAGGAGAATGAAAGAGGGGGTGCAGCCCCTCCCCTAGTACAATTCGGACTAGGCCCATGTGGGGCACGTGGCCAACCCTTGTGGCTTCTCCTCTTTTTCCCTTAAAGCCCACTAAGGCCCATATGTACTCCCGTATTCCCGTAACTCCCTCGGTACTCCAAAAAATACCCGGATCACTCGGAACCTTCCCGATGTCCGAATATAGCCTTCCAATATATTGATCTTTATGGCTCGAACATTTCGAGACTCCTCGTCATGTCTCTGATGTCCTCCGGGATTCCGAACTACCTTCGGTACATCAAAACACATAAACTCATAATACCAATCCTCACCGAACGTTAAACGTGCGGACCCTACGTGTTTGACAACTATGTAGACATGACCGAGACTCATCTACGGTCAATAACCAATAGCGGAACTTGGATGCTCATATTGGCTCCCACATATTCTATGAATATCTGTAGTGGTCAAACCGTATAACAACATACGTTGTTCCCTTTGTCATCGGTATGTTACTTGCCCGAGATTCGATCGTTGGTATCTCAATACCTAGTTCAATATCGTTACCGGCAAGTCTCTTTACTCGTTGTGTAATGCATCATCCCGCAACTAACTCATTAGTCACATTGCTTGCAAGGCTTATAGTGATGTGCATTACCGAGAGGGCCCAGAGATACCTCTCCGAAAATCGGAATGACAAATCCTAATCTCGATTTATGCCAACTCAACAAGTACCATCGGAGACACCTATAGAGCACCTTTATAATTACCCAGTTACGTTGTGACGTTTGGTAGAACACAAAGTGTTCCTTCGGTATTCGGGAGTTGCATAATCTCATAGTCAGAGGAACATGTATAAGTCATGAAGAAAGCAGTAGTAACAAACTAAACTATCATCATGCTAAGCTTACGGAATGGGTCAAGCGAATCACATCATTCTCTAATGATGTGATCCCGTTAATCAAATGACAATTCATGTCTATGCCTGGGAAACTTAACCATCTTTGATTCAACGAGCTAGTCAAGTAGAGGCATACTAGTGATACTCTGTTTGTCTATGTATTCACAAATGTACGAAGTTTCCAGTTAATACAATTCTAGCATGAATAATAAACATTTATCATGGTATAAGGAAATAAATAATAACTTTATTATTGCCTCTAGGGCATATTTCCTTCAGTCTCCCACTTGCACTAGAGTCAATAATCTAGTTCACATCTTTATGTGATTAGTTCACATCACCATGTGAGTAATACCCAAAGGGTTTACTAGAGTCAATAATCTAGTTCACATCGCTATGTAATTAACACCCAAAGAGTGATCATGTTTTGCATGTGAGAGAAGTTTAGTCTACGGGTCTACACCATTCAGATCCGTATGTATTTCGCAAATTTCTATGTCTACAATGCTCTGCATGGAGCTACTCTAGCTAATTGCTCCCACTTTCAATATGTATCCAGATCGAGACTTAGAGTCATTTAGATCGATGTAAAAAGCTTGCATCGATGTAACTCTTTACGACGAACTCTTTTATCACCTCCATAACCGAGAAATATTTCCTTAGTCCTCTACGGATAATTTTGACCGCTGTCCAGTGATCTACTCCTAGATCACTATTGTACTCCCTTGCTAGAATCATGCTAAGGTATACAATAGGACAGTTAAACAGTATAGGATAATTATATAGAACCTATGACTGAGGCATAGGGAATGACTTTTCATTCGCTTTCTATTTTCTATTGTGGTCGGGTTTTGATTCTTTACTCAACTTCACACCTTGCAACACAGGCAAGAACTCCTTTGACTTTTCCATTTTGAACTACTTCAAAATCTTGTCAAGGTATGTACTCATTGAAAATATGTCAAGCATCTTGATCTATCTGTATAGATCTTGATGCTTAATATGTAAGTAGCTTCATCAAGGTCTTTCTTTAAAAAAACTCTTTTCAAATACTCCTTTATGCTTTCTAGAAAATTCTACTTTATTTCCGATCAACAATATGTCATTCACATATACTTATCAGAAATGTTGTAGTGCTCCCACTCACTTTCTTGTAAATACAGGCTTCACCACAAGTATGTATAAAACCATATGTCTTGATCACTTTATGAAAGTATATATTCCAACTCCGAGATGCTTGCACCAGTCCATAGATGGATCGCTAGAGCTTGCACACTTTGTTAGCACCTTTATGATTGACAAAACCTTCTTGTTGCATCATATACATCTCTTCTTTAAGAAATCCATTAAGGAATGTAGTTTTGACATCCATTTGCCAGATTTCATAAAATGTGGCAATTGCTAACACAATTCGGATAGACTTAAGCATCGCTACGAGTGAGAAAATGTCATCGTAGTCAACATCTCGAACTTGTCGAAAACCTTTTGCGACAATTCAAGCTTTGTAGATAGTAACACCACTACCAGTGTCCGTCTTCCTCTTGAAAATCCATTTATTCTTAATGGCTCACCGATCAATGGGAAAGTCAATCAAAGTCCATACTTTGTCTTAATACATGGATCTCATCTCAGATTTCATGGCTTCAAGCCATTTCCCGGTATCTGGGCTTATCATCACTTCCTCATAGTTCGTAGGTTCGTCATGGTCAAGTAACATGACCTTTAGAACAGGATTACCGTACCACTCTGGCATGGAATGTATTCTGGTTGACCTACGAGGTTCGGTAGTAAATTGATCTGAAGTTTCATGATCATCATCATAAACTTCCTCACTAATTGGTGTAGGAATCACTAGAAATGATTTCTGTGATGAACTACTTTCGAATTCGAGAGAAGGTACAATTACCTCATCAAGTTTTACATTCGCCCCAATCATTTCTTTCGAGAGAAACTTCTTCTCTAGAAAGGATCCACGAATATCTTGCCTTCGGATCTGTGATAGAAGGTGTACCCAACAATTTCCTTTGGGTATCCTATGAAGACGCATTTCTCCGATTTGGGTTTGACCTTATCAGGTTGAAACTTTTTCACATAAGCATCATAGCCCCAAACTTTAAGAAAACGACAGCTTAGGTTTCTTGCTAAACCACAGTTCATATGGTGTCGTCTCAACGGATTTAGATGGTGCCCTATTTAACGTGAATGCAGCTATCTCTAATGCATAACCCCAAAACGATAGTGATAAATCAGTAAGAGACATCATAGGTTGCACCATATCTAATAAAGTACGGTTATGACGTTCCGACACACCATTACGCTGTGGTGTTCCAGGTGGCGTGAGTTGCGAAACTATTCCACATTGTTTCAAATGAAGACCAAACTCGTAACTCAAATATTCTCCTCCATGATCAGATCGCAGAAACTTTATTTTCTTGTTACGATGATTTTCCACTTCACTCCGAAATTCTTTGAACTTTTCAAATGTTCTAGACTTATGTTTCATCAAGTAGAAATACCCATATCTTCTCAAATCATCTGTGAAGATCAGAAAATAACGATACCCGCCGCGAGTCTCAACACTCATTGGATTGCATACATCAGTATGTATTATTTCCAATAAGTCAGTTGCTTGCTCCATTGTTCTGGAGAACGGAGTTTTAGTCATCTTGCCCACGAGGCATGGTTCGCAAGCATCAAATGATTCATAATCAAGTGATTCCAAAAGCCCATCAGCATGGAGTTTCTTCATGCGCTTTACACCAATATGACCTAAACAACAGTGCCACATATATTATGAATATGTGTATTACTACGATCTAGATTCAATAAACCATTCACCTTGGGTGTATAACCTCAGAAGGTTTTATTCATGTAAACAGAATAACAATTATCCTTGACTTAAATGAATAATCGTATTGCAATAAACATGATCCAACCATATTATGCTCTACGCAAACACCCAATAACATTTATTTTAGGTTTAACACTAATCCCGAGGTAAAGGGAGTGTGCGATGGTGTTCTTATCAACCTTGGAATCACTTCCAACTCACATCATCACCTCGCCCTTAACTAGTCTCTGTTTATTTTGCAACTCCTGTTTTGAGTTACTACTCTTAGTAACTGAACCAGTATCAAATAGTGAGGTGTTGTTATAAACACTTATAAAGTACACATCAATAACATGTATATCAAATATATACTTTTGTTCACTTTGCCATCCTTCTTATCTGCCAAGTATCTAGGGCAGTTCCACTTCCAGTGACCATTTCCTTTGCAGTAGAAGCACTCAGTTCCAGGCATGGGTCTAGCTTTGAGCTTTTTCATGGGAGCAACAACTTGCTTGATATTCTTCTTTGAAGTTCCTCTTTCTTTCCCCTTTGCCCTTTTTCTTGAAACTAGTGCTCTTGTTAACCATCAACACTTGATGCTATTTCTTGATTTCTACCTTCGCCGATTTCAGCATCGCGAGGAGCTTGGGAATTAATTTCGTTATCCCTTGCATATTATAGTTCATCACTAAGTTCTAGTAACTTGGTGATAGTGACTAGAGAACTTTGTCAACTACTATCTTATCTGGAAGATTAACTCCCACTTGATTCAAGCAATTGTAGTACCCAGACAATCTGAGCACATGCTCACTAGTTGAGATATTCTCCTCCATCTTGTAGGCAAAGTACTGTCAGAGGTCTTCTACCTCTCGACACGGGCATGAGTATGAAATACCAATTTCAACTCTTAGAACATCTTATATGCTCTGTGGCGTTCAAAACATTTTTGAAGTCCCGGTTCTAAGCCATAAAGCATGGTGCACTAAACTATCAAGTAGTCATCATACCGAGCTTTACCAAACGTTCATAACGTCTATATCTGCCCTTGCAATAGGTCCGTCACCTAGCGGTGCATTAACGACATAATTCTTCTGTGCAACAATGAGGATAATCCTCAGATCATAAACCTAGTCTGCATCATTGCTACTATCATCTTTCAACTTATTTTTCTCTAGGAACATATAAAAAATAGAACAGGGAAGCTATACGCGAGCAGTTGATCTACAACATAGATATGCAAATACTATCAGGACTAAGTTCATGATAAATTTAAGTTCAATTAATCATATTACTTAAGAACTCCCACTTAGATAGACATCCCTCTAATCATCTAAGTGATCACGTGATCCAAATCAACTACACCATGTCCGATCATCACGTGAGATGGAGTAGTTTTCAATGGTGAACATCACTATGTTGATCATATCTACTATATGATTCACGCTCGACCTTTAGGTATCCAGTGTTCCGAGGCCATATCTGCATATTCTAGGCTCGTCAAGTTTAACCTGAGTATTCTGTGTGTGCAAAACTGGCTTGCACCCGTTGTATGTGAACGTAGAGCTTATCACACCCGATCATCATGTGGTGTCTCGGCACGATGAACTGTCGCAACGGTGCTTACTCAGGGAGAACACTTATACCTTGAAATTTATGAGAGATCATCTTAATGCTATCGCCGAACTAATCAAAATAAGATACATAAAGGATAAAGATCACATGCAATCAATATAAGTGATATGATATGGCCATCATCATCTTGTGCCTTTGATCTCCATCTCGAAAGCACTATCATGATCACCATCGTTACCGGCATGACACCGTGATCTCCATCATCTTGATCTTTATCAACGTGTCGTCACATGGTCGTCTCGCCAACTATTTCTTTTGCAACTATTGCTATCGCATAACGATAAAGTAAAGCAATTATTTGGCACTTGCATCTTATGCAATAAAGAGACAACCATAAGGCTTCTACCAATTGCCGATAACTTCAACAAAAACATGATCATCTCATACAACAATTTATATCTCATCACATCTTGACCATATCACATCACAACATGCCCTGCAAAAACAAGTTAGACGTCTTCTACTTTGTTGTTGCAAGTTTTACGTGGCTGTTACGGGCTGGGCATGAACCTTTCTTACCTACGCATCAAAAACCACAATGCGGTATAGTGATTGCTTTTTGATCTTCAGAAAGAACCATGTTCATTGAATCCGATTCAACTAAAGTTGCAGAAATATACACCACTAGCCACCTATGTGCGAAGCACGTCGGTAGAACCAGTCTCGCGTCAGCGTACGCGTAATGTCGGTCTGGGCCGCTTCATCCAACAATGCCACTGAATCAAGAATCAACTAGTGATGGCAAGAAATATGTATATACCCACACCCACAACTCCTTTGTGTTCTACTTGTGCATATAACATCTACGCATAAACCTGGCTCTGATAAAACTGTTGGGGAACACAGTAATTTCAAAAAGAATTCCTACGCACACGCAAGATCATGGTGATGCATAGCAACGAGAGGGGAGAGTATCATCTACGTACCCTCGTAGACCATAAGCGGAAGCGTTATGACAACACGGTTGATGTAGTCGTATGTCTTCACGATCAACCGATCTAGCACCAAAGGTACGGCACCTCTGTGATCTGCACGCGTTCAGCTCGGTGACGTCGCGCGAATTCAGATCCAGTATAGCTTCGAGGGAGAGTTTCGCCATCACAACGGCGTGATGACAGTGATGATGATGCTACCGGAACAGGGTTTCGCCTAAGCACCGCTACGATATAACCGGGGTGGATTATGGTGGAGGGGGCACCGCACACGGCTAAAAGATCAATGAGCAACTTGTGTGTTCTAGGGTGCCCCCCTCCCCACGTATATAAAGGAGGGAGGGGAGGCCGGCCGGCCGGCCTCTCTAGGCGCGCCAAGGGGGGGGGACGAATCCTCCTCCTAGTAGGAGTAGGATTCCTCCTTTCCTAGTCCTACTAGGAGGGGAAAGGAAGGAGAAGGGGAGGAGAAGGAAAGAGGGGGCGCAGCCCCTCCCCTAGTCCAATTCATACTAGGCCCATGGGGTGCGCGCGGCCAGCCCTCGTGGATTCTCCTCTTTTTCCCTTAAAGCCCACTGAGGCAAATATGTACTCCCGTATTCCCGTAACACCCCCGGTACTCCGAAAAATACCCGGATCACTCGGAACCTTTTCGATGTTCGAATATAGCCTTCCAATATATCGATCTTTACGGCTCGAACATTTCGAGACTCCTCGTCATGTCCCCGATCTCATCCGGGACTCTGAACTACCTTCGGTACATCAAAACACATAAACTCATAATACCGATCATCACCGAACGTTAAGCGTGCGGACCCTACGGGTTCGAGAACTATGTAGACATGACCAAGACTCATCTCTGGTCAATAGCCAATAGCGGAACCTGGATGCTCATATTGGCTCCCACATATTCTACAAAGATCTTTATCGGTCAAACCGTATAACAACATACGTTGTTCCCTTTGTCATCAGTATGTTACTTGCCCGAGATTCGATCGTTGGTATCTCAATACCTAGTTCAGTCTCGTTACCTGCAAGTCTCTTTACTCGTTCTGTAATTCATCATCCTGCAACTAACTCATTATTCACATTGCTTGCAAGGCTTATAGTGATATGCATTACCGAGAGGACCCAGACATACCTCTCCGACAATCGGAGTGACAAATCCTAATCTCGATCTATGCCAACACAACAAGTACCATCGGAGACACCTGTAGAGCACCTTTATAATCACCCAGTTACGTTGTGACGTTTGGTAGCACACAAAGTGTTCCTCCGGTATTCGGGAGTTGCATAATCTCATAGTCATAGGAACATGTATAAGTCATGAAGAAAGCAGTAGCAACAAACTAAACGATCATCGTGCTAAGCTAACAGAATGTGTCAAGTCAATCACATCATTCGCTAATGATGTGATCCCGTTAATCAAATGAAAACTCATTTCTATGGCTGGGAAACTTAACCATCTTTGATTCAACGAGCTAGTCAAGTAGAGGCATACTAGTGACACTCTGTTTGTCTATGTATTCACACATGTACTAAGTTTTCGGTTAATACAATTCTAGAATGAATAATAAACATTTATCATGGTATAAGGAAATAAATAATAACTTTATTATTGCCTCTAGGGCATATACCCTTCAGAGACTAGCTTTTGAGTATTGCCGGCAATGAGACTTGTGCACATTAGTGATCATACTTCCCATAGCATACATACATAATTGTTGCATATCTTGGTATCATCTCTTGTGTCACAACGTTGTCATCGCATACACAAATGCTTTCTTGGTTCGTGAAGCATTGCATGAGAAAAGAGCTCAACCAACAAAGAGCCAAACAAGCTTTTAAGCAAAAGGGAAAAGATAAGCAAAGAGCTTTTGAGCAAGAACCATAGCATCATACAACATTAAGATTGTTATACTAGATCATCTTGGATCATATCATAGAAACACCTTGCATAGAGCATACTTGGGATAGAAGTTGTTGCATTTTTGCTTAGTAGGTTGTGCACAAGTCTTTGTATCCGCCTCTTGTGCAATCGTGCTAGCGTATCTCTAGTGTTGTGCAACAAGAGCATTTTTGTGGATACCACATTTTGGCTCATCCTTGGTTGCACGACCCCACTTATCTTTTTGCGTGTGTGTTTCCGTGTACCTTATCTTGCTTGGTCTACTTGTTGCTTTGCGAACTTGCGAATCTTTTCAAACATTATTGAAGCTCTCTTACAATTGCATTAAATTTTGTGCCACCATCCTAACCAAACTCCACCATAAGCTTTTACTTGTGTAGGTGTGAGAAAACGACAAGAATTGGTACCAATTGTGATATTTCCTTGTCCACATTGGAGTGATCATTGATCCACTTTCAGCTTCGGTCAAGGTACATTTGGTATTCGTTCTTCTCTTTCTACCACTCACATTTTTCTCTGGGAATGATGGATAGGCCAAGTAATTGTACCAACCAACTCTTCATTGAGCACGACGACGATATGATCTCCTACGTCACCAAGAGCCACCTCTTCGGTGCACAACATGCTTTGCATCAAGGGCAACAAGCAATGAGTGAACGCATCGACAACCTCGCCGCCGACTTGCGACTCTCCGAGCAACATACAAGGGATTACTTTGTCCACAAGCTCGACGATCACAAGCAAGAGAACGACGCAAGAATGGACGAGATTCGCGCTTTGTTGCTCAACCACTCTTCTTCCACTTCGTCTTCATCAAGAAGGAGCCACTCAAGTCAACACTCCGACTTCACCCTCTCCGGCTAAAGTACACCGACATCGAACACTCTTCGATGTGCTGCGTGCAATGATCGTCAAGCAAGCCTCAGTCCTCTATGTGACACCAACTCTCAAGAGCACCGACAACGTCAAACCCAAGAGGCCTTTGCGCTAGCACGAGAAAGGCAACGGCAACGCCAACATGAAGCGAAAGAGCGAGCGCGTCTACACCAAGAAGCACAAGATCCCGAGGCACAACGACAAGAACAACAACTCCGTGAAGCTCAAGCACTTGAGGCGCAACGTGCCCTTAAAGATTCAAGTCACGCCATCGCCACACGTAATCGCCATCGGTGTGAACAAGAGGAAGCACTTCGCGAAGAAGCTCACGAACGAAGAGTTCAAGCTCGCGTGCATCGTCAAGTTCCTCCTCGAGCTTGACAAGCCCCTCCACAAGCTCGCCAATAACATAAAGTTCATCAAGATCATGAATACAATGGAAGTCCTCCACGACAAGAGCAACCTGAGGTTGACAACCCTCCTCGCCAAGAGCAACACGAGCTTGACAATCATCAAAAATATGGACGTCATCATCCCCGACCCCAACACAATGAAGAGAAACGCTACGGCAAGCTAAAGTTCACCATGCCCAAGTTCAATGGAAGCAATGATCCCGAAGACTATCTTTCATGGGCATTGAAGGTCGACAAAATTTTCCATTTGCACAACTATCAAGAAGAGAAGAAGATCTCAATGGCATCTCTTGAGTTCCAAGACTATGTCCTCATTTGGTGGGAACAAGTTATCGAGCGCGGAGAGGCAAGAGGTGAACCACCCATCACTACTTGGGCGCAAATGAAGGATGTCATGAGAGCATGCTTCATGCCTACCTAGTACAACCACGACCTCTTCAAGAAACTCCAACTACTCAAGCAAGGAACCAGAGGCGTTGAAGAGTACTAAAAGGAGATGGAGATTGCCATGATATGAGCCAATATCACGGAAGATGATGAGCAAACTATGGCACGTTTCTTGAATGGACTCAACCATCCTATTAAGAAGATCGCCAACTTCCAACCATACTCAAACCTCATCGAGCTAGTGCATCAAGCTACCAAAGCGGAACGTCAAGTGCAAGACGATTACAAGTATGCCAAGTTCTCATCCAAGTCATACGGTTTCTCCAACACCCAAGCTTCAACAACTCCAACACCATCTACCAAGCATTCTACAAGCAACGTTGACAAGTCGAGTTACAAGAAAGCTTCATCAACTCCAAGTCACCCTCCTACTACAAGCAACTTCAAGCCGAGAGCTTCACAATCCACAACCCCTCCCGATGAGACCGTCAAGACAACTTCCTTCAAATGCTTCACATGCGGAGGCCGAGGCAACAAGTCCTATGAGTGCACCGACAAGCGGACCATGATCCTCAACGACGATGGCACCTATGACTCGATGAGTGAAGGGGAAATGGACGCTCTTGAGCAAGTCGCCATGCACCGGCAAGTGAACGATGAAGAGGAACAAGTCTTTTGCGATGAAGGTTCAAGTCCCGCTCTTGTTGTCTCGAAGGTCTTGACTCTCCAACATCACCAAGAAGAAGACCAACGATGCCACATCTTTCATACCAAGGCCGACATCAATGGACGATCCGTCAAGGTCATCATCGATGGAGGGAGTTGTCATAATCTCGCAAGTGAAGAACATTGCTCCAAGATCCAATTGCCCAAGATGAAGCACCCACATCCTTACAAAGTTCAATGGCTTAGCGACTCCGGCACTATCCAAGTCGAGCATCGAGTACAAGTCTCCTTCAAAATAGGCGCCTACGAAGACACTTTGGAGTGCGACATTGTTCCAATGACCGTTTGCCAGCTTCTCCTTGGATGTTCATGGAAATTTGATAGAGGGGTCATCCACAACAGCCGAACGAATCACTACATCTTCAAGATGAAAGGAAAGGAGTATGTACTTCGTCCCATTTCTCCAAGCCATGTGATCACCGACAAGCAAGCCACCCATCGTGGAGAGCATAGTGTGAGAGCGAGCCACCACAAAGAGAGTGAGCGCCACAAGCCAAAATCGAGTGCCTCCACGATGAGCGAAAAGAAAAACTTGGTCCAATTTGCCACCAAAAGTGAGATAAGAGGAGTGTATGAGAACCCATATAGTGTCCTACACTACGTCCTTTTGTGCAAGGACAATGAAACACAAGCTAACACATCTCACACTCTTCTTCTAGTGTTGTCTTCTCTTTTGCAGGAATTTCACAATGTTTTTCCCGACGAGCTACCTCCGGGACTACCTCCACTACGAGGCATCGAGCACCGCATCGACCTCATCCCTGGAGCACCTCTTCCGAACAAAGATCCCTACCACGTCAACCTCGAAGAAACCAAAGAAATACAAAGGCAAGTAAAGCATCACATAGACCATGGACATGTGCGTGAAAGTTTGAGCCCTTGTGCCGTCCCGGTCATTCTTGTGCCAAAATGAGATGGTAGCTTTTGCATGTGCTCCGATTGTAGACCTATCAATGCTATCACCGTTCACTATAGGTATCCCATTCCACGCCTTGATGATATGCTTGATTAACTTAGTGGTGCCATAATATTTTCCAAAATTGATCTTAAGAGTGGTTACTATCAAATCCGCTTTCAAAACCAAGTTTGGCTTGTATGAGTGGTTAGTCATGCCTATGGGTCTATCGGAAGCACTGGGTACTTTTATGCGTCTTATGAATCATGTATTTCGCACTTACATTGGTGTGTTTGTTGTGGTCTACTTCGATGATAACCTTGTTTTTAGCAAGACTCTCAAAGAGCATGTCACCCATGTCCGAACCGTTTTACAAACTCTTCGAAAAGAGTGTCTCTATGCTAATATGGAGAAATGCCTTTTTGGCGTTGATAAGCTTGTTTTCTTGGGTTTTGTTGTTTCTTCTAAGGGTGTTCATGTTGATGAGTCCAAGATCAATGCTATTAAGACTTGGGCACAACCAACCAACTTGCAACAAGTGTGTAGCTTTCTTGGCCTTGCGGGTTTCTATCGTTGCTTTGTGAAAGATTTTAGCACCATTGCTTCTCGTTTGCATGCTTTGAGCAAGAAGAATGTGCCTTTTGTTTGGGGACCATCCCAAGATACCGCTTTCAATGAGCTTAAGAATTTGCTTACGCATGCTCCCGTGCTTGCATTACCCAACTTTGACAAACCCTTTGAGATTCATTGCGATGCTAGCAGTAATGGCATAGGAGGTGTGTTAACGCAAGAGAAGCGCCCCATAGCTTACTTTAGTGAGAAACTTTCCGGAGCACAACTCAATTACCCCATCTATGACAAAGAGCTATATGCTTTAGTCCGCATTTTGCATGAACGGGAACACTATCTTCGCCCTCATG